>NC_074721.1:11250000-11567500 GCF_947242115.1 Biomphalaria glabrata
AAACAGCTCTAAACCGGAGTAGGCGTATTACATTCTTAATGTTTGACTGGGGAGTAATCGTGAAAAGTACTTCATTTAAACTAAACAGAAGATAAATAATTTATAAAGATGTGAAGAATCAACTTGAAAGTAGATATATGTAGAAACACAAATGAAATGAGAATTTGAAGGACAAAATTGAAAAATAAATCAATTAGTTTGGACCAGTCGTGTAATTAAATTTGTCAAAAGTTAATTAATAATGATAACCAATAAAAATTGGTGATGTTTGGTGATGTAATAGACCTAGACTGAATCTAGAGCTATTACCACACTAAATATGAAAAAAATTTAGCTTGGGGATTTACTGACCAGAACGTTGGATCTAGAGATATAGAAGATTCTAGTTTGGTGATATAGATCCAGACTTGAAAACATAAACAGAAAGGAGTGTGCAAATGTTCCAAACCAGAGTTTTCCATGTTGCCAGTTAGCAAGTAAACCCCTATTTCTTTCCCTAAGATGTACATAAACTGTCAAATGCCTATGGAAATCGTTAGAGCCGTATTCGAGATCCGTGTCCACCCAGGTTTAGGCTGACAGGAGAAATTGTAAAAATTTAACGAGAAACATTGTTTTCATAAATGGAGGTTCTATTGACTTCTTCGTTTAGACATATAGAGGCTATATCAAATCACTGTCTGCCTGTCTATCTATCAGCCTGTCTAGTAAAAACATATGTACACGTTATTTCTCCAACACCCATGCTCGGATTAAGTTAAAACTTCACACAATTATTCATTGTCATAGACAAAAAATAAAATAAAAAATAAAAAAGTAACCAATTAGTCAAATAATTACTGGTAATTCATTATTTTGTTTCCTAACAACAAGGGAAACTAATCCTTCATTATTCACTGATGTTGCTTAAATTTGTTGGGTTTTGTCCCAATAAATAAATGTTAACGCTATTTCCCCATCACGCATACTCCGATCAAGTTGATACTTTAAATAATTATTTATTGTACCTAACAAAACATGAATCAATAAACCAAAAAATACTCAATTAGTCAATTAATTATTGGTAATTATTTATTTTCTTTGCGATCCAATAAGGGAAATAACTAGTATATTATTGGTAGATATAGTTTTATGGACGGAGTTCTTCCCCTTTAGATAAGCTTTGTTTTTTTTTTAAACGATTTTTTATATGTTGCTTGTTTTAATCAATGGAGATTCTATTTGACTACGTCGTTTAGACAAAGAGATGTTCTTGTCAATGTCAGTCTATGTCTGTCAAAGAGAGTTGGAGCCTAAGTTGGTCTTTAAATCTTTTCAGTGGGGCACCTCTGTTACGTCAAGGGTCGACCAATTTTCTGCGAAGAGGTTACATTAACAATGATTTATCAAAAAAATATATTGTAATAGATAAATTATGTCTCTTTTTACGTATTTGTTACATTTTTTTTCTCTTCAAGATTTAATCTCTTTAATGAGAGTAATTACCGATAAAACTCTCTGAGAATGGGTGTGTGAGAAATACCATGTTCAAAATTGTCACCAGACAGACAGACAGAATGATTTGATAAAAGCTTTGTAAAAAAAAAAGACACGTCTTTCTGTCACTCGTATAGTAAAAAGTAAAAGTTAGTAATCATAGTAATCATTATTATTATAAAATATATGATTATAGGCGAGATAAACCAATACTTCCAACTTGAACCAAATAAAAAATCTTATAAAAAAAGATTTGGCTGCGACGAGGTGAAAATATGACCGGAAGTACTTAAGCACATGAGCACTTCTTGGCAGGGGGCCGCTCACCCCGGGGCTAAGCATCACCGGCCCTTCAATTATGAGTGCGTACTGGGACCGTCTAAATGAGTGATTTGTAAGCAGCGATTCACTGTCGAGATCGACGACTGGGCGTATCGATTATAGGACGAGGGGTGGTGGGAAATAGTGATAGGTTTGATTGATTGGTATCGATGAGTTATAAAAGTCAGCTTTTGTTAAGGAACCGCACTTAGGGCCGTAAATTTGTCTTTCATTCAAGAAAGTATCGACCAATCATTTGTTAGTTTAGAAAATCGCTTAAGTGTTTTTTTCTTCCACGGGTGGTTTAGCGCAGCGGGAAATTTCGCTCGGCCTGAATGTCGCAATAAATGACACTTTAAGACAGTATTCTGACGTGGGCTCGACGGCGTTGACTTGGTGGGTTCAAAGAAAAAGCAAGCGCGATAAAACTTTTTGTCTTCGAATCCGTAGCTTAAGTCGGAGTGCAGTTCCTCACATGGCTATGCATCCTTCCTGTGTTAGAAATATGTCAGTAAGGTTCAATGTTATGATGCAACTAGGTGGGTAGTGTAGCTGTATATATTAAATGTAACCTCGATGATGTCTGTCTTAGTTGAGGTTATAAATAGATGTGTGAAAGTCGAAGAGGGGAAAAATATACGAGAGACGAGTGACAGGAAGACGTGTCTTTTTTTTTACAAAGCTTATATCAAATCATTCTGTCTGTCTGTCTGGTGACAATTTCGAACATGGTATTTCTCACACACCCATTCTCAGATCAAGTTGAAACTTTACTTAATTATTTAATATTAATTATTTAATAAAGTTACTTAGATACAAGGGAAATGAATCCTTCAGTTATCTATTGTTTAGTTATCTATCGTTTAGTTATCTAATGTTTAGTTATCTATTGTTTAGTTATCTGTTGTTTAGTTATCTATAGTTTAGTTATCTATTGTTTAGTTATCTAATGTTTAGTTATCTATTGTTTAGTTATCTATTGTTTAGTTATCTATCGTTTAGTTATCTATCGTTTAGTTATCTATTGTTTAGTTATCTATTGTTTAGTTATCTATTGTTTAGTTATCTAATGTTTAGTTATCTGTTGTTTAGTTATCTATTGTTTAGTTATCTGTTGTTTAGTTATCTAATGTTTAGTTATCTATTGTTTAGTTATCTATTGTTTAGTTATCTAATGTTTAGTTATCTGTTGTTTAGTTATCTATTGTTTAGTTATCTGTTGTTTAGTTATCTAATGTTTAGTTATCTATTGTTTAGTTATCTATTGTTTAGTTATCTATTGTTTAGTTATCTATTGTTTAGTTATCTATCGTTTAGTTATCTATTGTTTAGTTATCTATTAGTTATCTATTGTTTAGTTATCTATTGTTTAGTTATCTATCGTTTAGTTATCTATCGTTTAGTTATCTATTGTTTAGTTATCTATCGTTTAGTTATCTATTGTTTAGTTATCTATTGTTTAGTTATCTATTGTTTAGTTATCTATCGTTTAGTTATCTATTGTTTAGTTATCTATTGTTTAGATATCTATCGTTTAGTTATCTATCGTTTAGTTATCTATTGTTTAGTTATCTATTAGTTATCTATTGTTTAGTTATCTATTGTTTAGTAATCTATTGTTTAGTAATCTAATGTTTAGTTATCTATCGTTTAGTTATCTATTGTTTAGTTATCTATTGTTTAGTTATCTATCGTTTAGTTATCTATTGTTTAGTTATCTATTGTTTAGTTATCTAATGTTTAGTTATCTATCGTTTAGTTATCTATTGTTTAGTTATCTATTGTTTAGTTATCTATTGTTTAGTAATCTATTGTTTAGTAATCTAATGTTTAGTTATCTATCGTTTAGTTATCTATTGTTTAGTTATCTATTGTTTAGTTATCTATTGTTTAGTAATCTATTGTTTAGTTATCTATTGTTTAGTTATATATTGTTTAGTTATCTATTGTTTAGTAATCTATTGTTTAGTTATCTAATGTTTAGTTTTCTATTGTTTAGTTATCTATTGTTTAGTTCAAACGGGAAATACTGCATTCCTCACTAATCTTTGGACTCAAAGACAAGCCTTATTTTTATTATTATTCTTAGTTCAAATCGGTGACCTATAAAGTGGACTAATTCAGCTTATACCACTAATTCAGTCGATTACAATTACTTTCTCTTGTTTGAGAAACCAAACAAATAATTTATTACCAATAGTCAAAATTAACTAATTTTTTTTTATTGATTCTTGTGTTGTCAGGTAAAATAAATAATTGTGCAAAGTTTCAGCTTGGTCCGAGATTGGATGTGGGAGATGTCACAGTGTTGTGCAAGGGTTATTAATTAGTTTAATAGATGTTATCAAAGCTCACCGATAGACTTGACAGAGACCAGACAAAGGTTAGGACAATGTCAGTTAGGTGTTTGTCTTGTAGAGAGACTGATATGTGGGTCGGGACAGACATTAGCAATGTTAGTTTAGGCGTAGGCTAGATACTCAGCCTATATAGAGTAGAGTTTGGGGCAATCGGGACACAACGCCATGTAGTTTTAGCAGGGGCGTGTGTCGTATGCTAGGCGTTTTCTGGTGAACGACACATACAGACATTGGGAGCAAGTCGCCGAGGTTGGCTCGCGATCTTGGCTCCAAGATGTGTGAGTTGTTTGCCAGAGACAACATGTAGGAACTTTAATTCTTAAGGACCAGGGTAAGAAGAAATGTTTTTATTAGTTATATATCTAGTATTAGATGTTAATTGGTTATGAATAAATAGAATGGCGCTTTAGCTAGTTGTTAGCGATATTTTTGATTATTTGTCTATTTAGAGTGACAGTCTTGGCGACTGTCTGAGTCTTAGTGACATTCTGACGGTCAGAGACGGTAGATCTATATATGGTGTATCTTTGCCTGCTACTCAAGGGGATATCACTCTAGTATTGAGCGGACTGTGACGTTGGGTTCCAGGATCCGTGCAGAGACTAGAGAGAGAGAGAGAGAGAGAGAGAGAGACAAGAGAAATGGAAAGTTCATCGTGACCTACAGCCAAGCATCAATGTCTATGTGATTATTAAATTTTAATTCTAGAATCACATGTTATATGTAACTATAGTTGTTAATTAAATATTTATTTTTCATATGCAAATTTGTGTCCAGAGATCATGATTTATATCATTATTGAATATTGTGGTCTTTAATCCATAGTCATCTGTGATGTGTGTGTTTTATCAGCTAAATTACATCAGTAAGAATCACCCTAGACGTATAGCCATCAAGAGCTGATATCAAGATCTTGACAATTGGGGCCTCGTCTAAAGTTTTATTTTAATTTTTTTACGACACTTTAATGATGTCTGGGGGCTAATGAATAACTGGGACCTGTTATTTTTCTTTAAGTGAAAATACTTTGGTTATACTTGATATAGTATTGTTACGTATTTCTGATTTTCTGGCTAAATGTACTAGGCACACAAATAAAAGAAACACTGCAAAGAACTTGACGACTCAACTTTCAGCTTTAAATAACTTTATTGAATTATAACTATAACAATTCGTCACTGTAACATGTAGCGTATACGTCTTACATAAACTGTATCGACTGTAAAGGCTCAAGTCCACTCTCTTCTACTGTCTCGCACAGTAGAGAACAGTATCGACGACTGTACTGACTCTTTTCACATGAACATCTCTGGTTTATAAAGAGTCCCTAATCGCTTGTCTATTGTTGCAAAAACACTGCTAGTACCCTCTGGAACAACATGGGAGGAAACATCACATCCTGTTGTTGTTTATACATGTCGATTCCAGAGGATGCCTGCTGCAGTGTCATCTCGCCGAGGTCACACGTAGTGACCTCTAACTGTCACTGTTCATTTGTCACAATGCCCCCCTTCGTAAATCTGTTCGTCCTCTGGAACAACACGTGAGGCACGTCCCATCCTGTCTTTGTTTACATGCATAGATTCCAGATAACACTCGGTGCTGTGTCATCTCGCCGGGGTCACACATAGTGACCTCTACCTGTCACTGTTCATTCGTAACACTGCCCCCTTCTTAGATCTGTTCGTCCCGAACAGATTCTATTTCACCACGGTACTGATGGAGTCGGTCAACGTGGACAACCTTCAGCTTGGACCGTGGACTTTTCTGTATCCGGTAGACCACGTCGTTTATTCTTTTTACGACACGGTATGGACCTTCCCAGTCTCTTTGGAGTTTCGGGGATCTGCCTTTTCGTCTCTGTGGGTTATAGAGCCACACTAGATCATTCTCATGGAACCCCGACGTATTGGCCCGTTTGTCATACCTCGTTTTCATCAGGTCACTGTTGGTCTTGATGTTTCTGCGGGCCAATACATGAGCATTCTCCAATCGTCTTCGGAGATTGGTGACATATTCAGTTGAAGACACTGGCGTATCTCTCGGAATCCCAAATAACAGGTCACATGGTAGACGAAGCTCACGACCAAATAACATCTTCGCTGGGGTATATCCTGTGGTGCTATGAACGGATCCTCTGTATGACATGAGGAACATGGGGATATGGCTGTCCCAGTCGTCTTGTCGGTCATCAGTAACCTTAGACAGATGTTGTTCTAGGGTTCTGTTGAATCGCTCCACCATCCCATCAGATTGCGGATGGAGAGCTGTCGTGTGAGTCTTTTCGATGCCAAGTGTCTTGCACATCTCCTGGAAAACTTTGGACTCGAAGTTCCTGCCCTGGTCAGAGTGCAACTCATTAGGTACACCAAAGCGACTGATCCAGTTATCCACGAGTGTTTCGGCCACTGTGATAGCTTCTTGATTTGGTATGGCATAAGCTTCTGGCCATTTGCTGAAATAGTCCATGACTACCAAGATGTATTTGTTTCCTTTCTTGGTTTCAGGAAATGGGCCTGCTACATCTATTGCGATCCTCTCGAATGGAACACCAACATTATACTGTTGCAAAAGACCCCTAGTTTTGCGTCGAGGGCCTTTTGCTGCCGCACATATGTCGCACCTTCGACACCATTCCTCTACATCCTCTCTATATCTGAACCAGTAGAACCGCTGACGAACCTTTTCCAGAGTCTTATTGACACCAAGATGAGATCCGCTAGCGCCATTATGCATCTCTTTCAGTACTTCAGCAACTCTCACCTTCGGTAACATCAGCTGAAGGCGATTGGATGTTCCATCAGCAGATTCCCAAACTCTTTTGATGACACCATTGACCAACGTCAGCGAGTCCCACTGAGCCCAGTACGCCTTGGTGGCTACCCCCTTCTCAGAGATGTCTTTCCAATCTGGCCGTTGTCCATCTTCTTTCCATAGAAGAATGGGAGCCAGATCTTCATCTTGCATTTGGTCCTCTCGAATCCTTTTATCACACCAGGGTCCGGAAACATCTACTCCAAGCCGAAGACAATTGACAGCTACCTCCTTTTCTTCAGCCCTCTTGCAGTGCTTACATTCTGCTTTGCAGGGTCGTCGAGACAGTGCATCAGCATTTTGGTGAATTTGCCCTTTTCGGTGCTTAGTTTCAAATTCATAGGTTTGAAGACGTTCGATCCACCTTGCCACCTGACCTTCAGGGCTCTTAAACGAAAGCAACCATTGCAGAGCTGCGTGATCTGACCTTAAGATAAATTTCTGCCCGTATAGGTACTTGTGGAAATGTTTTATTGCATCCACAGCAGCCAGCAATTCACGTCTCGTCACACAGTAGTTCCTTTCAGCTCTCGATAGGCTTCGACTGAAGTATGCGATGACTCGTTCAGTTTCATCCACCTTTTGGGACAAGACTGCGCCTATTCCAGTGTTGCTTGCATCTGTGTCGAGTATGAATGTCTTCCCTGGAATGGGGTAGGCCAATACTGGTGATGAGGATAGTGTGTTTTTCAGCCTCTCGAAAGCTTCTTGACATTCAGATGTCCAAATAAATGGCCTCTTTTGCTCTGTCAGTTGATGAAGGACCTTACAGATGTTTGAGAAATTTGGCACGAAACGTCGGTAGTATGTACAGAGTCCCAAGAAACTTCTCAGCTCATGGATATTACTTGGCGTAGGCCATCGTTTCACTGCCTCAACTTTGTCAGGGTCAGTGCTGACTCCGTCATTTGACACAATGTGACCAAGGTACTTAACGTTTTTCCTGAATAAGGAACACTTCTTTGGGCTGAGTCTCATTCCCGCACTTCTTATCCGTTGAAATACTTCCTTCAGATTTGCAAGGTGCTCTTCAAACGTTTTGCCAATGACAATAATGTCATCAAGGTAAACAAGGCATGTAGTCCAATGAAGTCCTCGTAAAACCCTCTCCATCAATCGTTCAAAGGTGGCTGGTGCGTTGCAGAGACCGAATGGCATCACAGTAAATTGCCAGAGGCCATTGCCAGCAGAGAAGGCGGTTTTCTCTCTATCATTGGGATGCATTTCAACTTGCCAATACCCACTCTTTAGGTCGAGAGTAGAAAATACCTGGGACCCTGCAAGCGTGTCCAAAGTATCGTCGATTCTAGGAAGTGGATAACTATCTTTATGTGTGACTTCATTCAGAGCTCTGTAATCTACACAAAATCGCATAGATCCATCCTTCTTCTTTACTAAGACAATAGGCGAACACCAAGGACTATTTGAGGGCTCAATGATTCCTTGCTGCGTCATGCCCTCTATCATGTCCATAGCTTCTTGTTGCTTTGCTAGCGGCAAGCGACGTGGTGGCTGTCGAATCGGTCTGGTGTTTCCAGTGTCTATTCGATGTTGTACCATGTTTGTCCGTCCGCAGTCTGTTTCATCAGATGGCAGAATATCTTCAAACTCAATGATCAACTGTTCCGCTTTGCTGAACTGCTCATCTGATAAATTCACTTTCATTTCTGTCAGGAGCTTGGTAATTTGTGGATTGAAAGGTTTGGTGGAATTAACGATCGTGATATCATTATTACAGTTTCTGATCAGGTCAAGAGTATTACATATTGCGATGGGGCTGTCTTTCTCTAGATGTCTCTCCTGTAGGCCGAGGTTCATGATTCTGACGGGCACCTTTTGATCTTTTCCGACAAGGACCAATGTTTTTCCTACTGCCATTCCGCTGTTGTCATTTTCAATGCCTTCCACTATCGCCGTCATCGTTGCAGTTTGACCATGCTCTAACTTTCCCCAGATAATTGCTTCAGACTGAGCTGGCAAACTTGTATCTTCTGTTAAAAGGATTCTTCTTATTTGACCATTCTCTTCATCTTCATCCCCGAGCAAGGGAATCTCAACATCACCACATTTCAAAGTACCACCTCCGATGTTCAGAGAGAATTCACATTTCTGCATAAAATCGAGCCCAATAATACAGTCATCCGTAATGTTAGCGATCAGAAATTCATGTATAAATGACTGATGCCCGAGCTCAAAGTTTATATTTGTCAGTCCATGTATAGGCATCATCTCTCCACTGGCCGTCTTCAAGGAGTAAGAGTTCACTCTCTTGATTTCGTTCTTTTTGACAATGTCTGGACGAATGACTGAACGTGAGGCACCAGTATCTAGAAGAAAACGGTAATTTCGAGATCCAATTCTACCATTGATGTACAGACTTTTATTCTTCCCTAACACAGCGACTGGAATTATAGTTGCAGGGGCTGTCATGTTCTTGATCGCCGATTTTTGCCCCATAAAACCGGCGAAAGTTAGTTTCCCTGGTAGACATGAGCACCTGACCTTGCATCTGTCTCCGGTCTGTGCTGATACTCTGTTTGTCGGGGAAATCTTCTCGTGCAGTTCCTTTGTAGATGGCCAGGTTCTCCACAATTCCAACAACGTACACTGGTTCTATTCTGTCCTTCTTGCTTCTTATTTGGTCTGCGTTCTTCTAGCACTTCAGTTACCCTTCTGAGAAGTTGTGTAAGATCTTCTTCTTGGACTTCCAGCATACGCCCATGATGGATATTCTTAGAGGCGTCTTTGGCGGCTTCATAGGAGAGGGCGTAGACCAGAGCTTCGCTGGATTTGCGCTTACCACTGATTCTTATTGCCTTCTTCAGTTCTGGATCTCGAATAGCATCAATGAATGCATCAGTGATAATGACGTCCAGAAAGTCTTGTGCTGCTGTTGGATATGCTAAATGAGCAAGACGTTCTATATCCGCCTCTAGCTCTTGCAAGGTTTCACCGGAGCTTTGTTGTCGGGTTTTCAACTGAACTCTATAAACTTCTTGTAAATGTTCGTCTCCGTAACGGAGCTCCATAGCCTTAACAATGGCAGCGTAATCTTGTTGATTTGTTATTGACTGGAGCAGTTCTGCTGCCTTCCCTCTTAAAGCTAACACCAGAGCAGTCGCTTTCTCTTCTTCAGTGTTCCAGTTATTAACCTTGGCCGCTGCCTCAAACTGTCTTTTGTAAACAGTCCATGAGATGGATCCATCAAACACAGGCGGCTTTATCTTCCCAGAGATTTCGGGCACTAATGTTTTTGCTCTAGTACCCCGTTCCTTACTCAGTTGTTCTTGGACATGAGTCCTTATCTCTTCCATTTCTTTTTCCACAGTGTTGACTCTCTGGTCAATCTTCTCGTTCATAGAGCTCATCTGTTCATTTACTTTTTCATTCATGGCGTTTATTTTCTTGAGGCTCTCCTTCATTAAGTCCATCTGGCCCTGCATGTTACTCAGGATCTCTGTCATATCTGGGTTTAATTCAAATATGTATTCATCTGGATCTTGATCTTCCTCAATAAGGGCCTGTCTTAGGCGTTCTGTTAGTGTTTCTTTGTTACCATTGAGCTGCAGACCTCTCTCACGAAGTTCTTGCCTTAATTCTTTGACCAACAGCTGGTTAAGTAGTTTCCTCGAAGACATTTCAGCCAGAAAACATCCCACTTCTGACACCAATTGTTACGTATTTCTGATTTTCTGGCTAAATGTACTAGGCACACAAATAAAAGAAACACTGCAAAGAACTTGACGACTCAACTTTCAGCTTTAAATAACTTTATTGAATTATAACTATAACAATTCGTCACTGTAACATGTAGCGTATACGTCTTACATAAACTGTATCGACTGTAAAGGCTCAAGTCCACTCTCTTCTACTGTCTCGCACAGTAGAGAACAGTATCGACGACTGTACTGACTCTTTTCACATGAACATCTCTGGTTTATAAAGAGTCCCTAATCGCTTGTCTATTGTTGCAAAAACACTGCTAGTACCCTCTGGAACAACATGGGAGGAAACATCACATCCTGTTGTTGTTTATACATGTCGATTCCAGAGGATGCCTGCTGCAGTGTCATCTCGCCGAGGTCACACGTAGTGACCTCTAACTGTCACTGTTCATTTGTCACAATGCCCCCCTTCGTAAATCTGTTCGTCCTCTGGAACAACACGTGAGGCACGTCCCATCCTGTCTTTGTTTACATGCATAGATTCCAGATAACACTCGGTGCTGTGTCATCTCGCCGGGGTCACACATAGTGACCTCTACCTGTCACTGTTCATTCGTAACACTATTGACATTTTTTTTTTATCCAGCATAGTATTGAGAAAATTGTATTTTGCTTGTAAAGGTTTGGACGAATATTCACTGCTTAGAATTAGCATTAAGTAGAGTTTCTGTTTACACTTTTACACTTGTTGTAATACCATGATTGTATTTTTCAAAATTTTTTTTTTTCTACATTTTGTTTTCTGCCTAGCATTTGTTGTGGTACAGGTGAATTGGCTGTTTGGCAGTGGACGTCACACATGATCTATTTTTAGACTGTCACTCCTGATTCCTGCGCCCATTGTCTTGGGGCCTTCGTGTATCCACGGTTTGAGGGTAACGTTGTTATCTTCAGCTCGTGTTTTTTCAATGTTTAGGTAAGCTGTATGATGTAGTGAGATAAGGTGTAAGTTTTCTTGTTTTTATTTTTGATAGGGAGCTTAGGGATTTCATAGAGGTGGGATAGAAAGAGGTGGACATTATTTTTAAAGCATAATTACTGCACTGGGCAGTGTTACATTTATACTGTGCTTATACTGTGTTTTTGCAGGCAGACAGGGGCGAGATATTGTTTGGAGAAGGTAGAAGGGGGTTGGACCTGTATGTTCGCGTTGGGTAAACGTATAGTGTCGTTGTCCTCAGTTATTTTTTTTTTCTTGCTTTTTAGCTTGTTAAGCTTTGTAGATGGTTAGCCAGGTGAGCAGTACTGTTGGCCAGTTGTTTTTTTTGTTGCCATTTTGGTGTTTTGATAGGCGGGATAGGGGGTTTGAGAGACAGACAATGGCGTTGGGTCATGTAGTGTCTACCCCACCCATGTATTTTAGTAATGCCTATCAAACCTTGTAGTTGTTAATGGAAGTTTTGGAATTTCGTTTCCAGTGCCATGCCAGAGGGCAGGGACATTTGTTTTTCTTCTCCCTCTTAGTTGAGGTCGAGCGTTGATTTTTTTTACCTGGTGTGTCCTTGTTGTACGGATTCATGGTAGTTAAGTCACAGGGTGACGTAATGATTTTTTGTTGTTGCGGCAAGAGTTGTTTTTTTTTACAGTGGGTCTCGAGTTTTGTTGGGCCTGGTTTCAGTTTTTTGTATGCCGTCTATTTTTTTTGCTTGAACGTGTTGATGATAGTTGGCTATAGCTCTATATAGAATATCCGACATTAGGTATGTCGTGGATTTTTTTATTTCAGTGAGATGTTGCTGTGTTGACAGATCATCAGTTTATCAAGGTCATTTGATTAGTTTGTTCAACGTTTGATATTACTAAGATGTTAAAGTTTAGGCCTGACGAGCTTGAATTGGTATTGATTTTTTTTTTACATAGATTTTTTTTTGTTGGCAAATATTTGAGCTTTAGCTGAGTTATGGCGATTAATGTACACGCTATCTAGGTAGTTCAGAAAATTGACGTTTTAGGACATTTGTATCCAAGGTGGAACATGAGTTGTTTGTTGAAGAGTCAAGTGAGTCCTTCTAATGGGGGAGGGTGCATAACAGACACTGAAGTAAATGACAAAGCGTTGTTTTTTTTTCTACGACATGTGTGATGGACACTGGCAATGAGTACAGCCATTTTACAATTTCTATTCTATTATAGGGATGCTAATGAATTTTGTATTTTCATTTTATTATCATTATGTTTTAGTTACTTATATATTGAATTATACTGTTCTATATTTAGGTCGAAAATAAGATGCAAGTGGAGCTTGCAATCCGAAAAACTTTGTCCATGATTAGATGATATCATTTTTCTTACTTTTAGTTTTATATTAATTCGTGTTTTACTTGCACTCAAGATTTGATTGGCAGAATTGCATGTTCACTTTGATGTATATTTTTTTTGTAAATCTACTTGCAGAGATTCATGACTATATTATTTGATGTTTAAAGTTGAAGTTTGTGACAGTTGCAGTGCAGATATATGAGATGACGATGTTCACATGTTTGTTTTGATTTTTTTTTCTTCTTAATTACAACCACTTTGTTTATGATTTTATAATCTTATTCCAGTGTGCTACAGTTGCCTAAAGACTTTGGTTAGCAATGCTGCATGTGTTCTATAACATTATTTTTATGTCTCAATATAGTTCCAGAATTTGTTCTCCAAATGTGAGATGGTAGAGGCAGTTTAGTGAGTCGTATTAGTGTGACTTTGGTTGCAAATATTGCAACAAAAGTCAAAGGAGAAGGGGAAGATGTCACAGTGTTGTGCAAGGGTTATTAATTAGTTTAATAGATGTTATCAAAGCTCACCGATAGACTTGACAGAGACCAGACAAAGGTTAGGACAATGTCAGTTAGGTGTTTGTCTTGTAGAGAGACTGATATGTGGGTCGGGACAGACATTAGCAATGTTAGTTTAGGCGTAGGCTAGATACTCAGCCTATATAGAGTAGAGTTTGGGGCAATCGGGACACAACGCCATGTAGTTTTAGCAGGGGCGTGTGTCGTATGCTAGGCGTTTTCTGGTGAACGACACATACAGACATTGGGAGCAAGTCGCCGAGGTTGGCTCGCGATCTTGGCTCCAAGATGTGTGAGTTGTTTGCCAGAGACAACATGTAGGAACTTTAATTCTTAAGGACCAGGGTAAGAAGAAATGTTTTTATTAGTTATATATCTAGTATTAGATGTTAATTGATTATGAATAAATAGAATGGCGCTTTAGCTAGTTGTTAGCGATATTTTTGATTATTTGTCTATTTAGAGTGACAGTCTTGGCGACTGTCTGAGTCTTAGTGACATTCTGACGGTCAGAGACGGTAGATCTATATATGGTGTATCTTTGCCTGCTACTCAAGGGGATATCACTCTAGTATTGAGCGGACTGTGACGTTGGGTTCCAGGATCCGTGCAGAGACTAGAGAGAGAGAGAGAGAGAGAGAGAGAGACAAGAGAAATGGAAAGTTCATCGTGACCTACAGCCAAGCATCAATGTCTATGTGATTATTAAATTTTAATTCTAGAATCACATGTTATATGTAACTATAGTTGTTAATTAAATATTTATTTTTCATATGCAAATTTGTGTCCAGAGATCATGATTTATATCATTATTGAATATTGTGGTCTTTAATCCATAGTCATCTGTGATGTGTGTGTTTTATCAGCTAAATTACATCAGTAAGAATCACCCTAGACGTATAGCCATCAAGAGCTGATATCAAGATCTTGACAGGAGAAATAACGTGAACAAACTTTTTACCAAACAGAGGGAGTTGATATAAGCTTTGCAAAAACACTAGCAAAAGGCCGTGGGGGGTTTTCACACATAAAGGACATATGGTGATGATGGAAAACAAAACTTCTGATATCACACAATACATTTTTTTTGTTTTAAAGTTTTTATATTAATCAGGACAACAATTGTATAAAAACTTTGCTGCTATGTTAGATTTGACTCTAGATTGTAAATAGTCTGTTGAACTCACCTAGTGTCGTTATGAACAGAAAGGAACCATTCCCAAGTAACAGGGTCAATAACAGTTCAATAGTTTCTCTTGACAAAAAGAGTTCACCAATAGAGTACGAGGTAACTTAGGTGCTCACTTTTTATTGGACCAAACATTCACTTCTGCAGCGGGATGGCCGAGGACTGAAGTCCATACTCAGTTGATTTTCAATCATTGTTCAATATTCCCAGTAGACTACGTTGTTACATAGCTCGTGGATGTTATCAGTATTTCAAACATCATCTGATTTTTTTTTTTTAACAAAGGTTATTTCAACTCAGTCTGTCTGTGTGTCTGTCTGGTACAAAGGTTATTTCAACTCACTCTGTCTGTGTGTCTGTCTGGTACAAAGGTTATTTCAACTCACTCTGTCTGTGTGTCTGTCTGGTACAAAGGTTATTTCAACCCACTATGTCTGTGTGCCTGTCTGGTACAAAGGTTATTTCAACTCACTCTGTGTGTCTGTCTGGTACAAAGGTTATTTCAACCCACTATGTCTGTGTGTCTGTCTGGTACAAAGGTTATTTCAACCCACTATGTCTGTGTGTCTGTCTGGTACAAAGGTTATTTCAACCCACTATGTCTGTGTGTCTGTCTGGTACAAAGGTTATTTCAACTCACTCTGTGTGTCTGTCTGGTACAAAGGTTATTTCAACTCACTCTGTCTGTGTGTCTGTCTGGTACAAAGGTTATTTCAACTCACTCTGTCTGTGTCTGTCTGGTACAAAGGTTATTTCAACTCACTCTGTCTGTGTGTCTGTCTGGTACAAAGGTTATTTCAACTCACTATGTCTGTGTGTCTGTCTGGTACAAAGGTTATTTCAACCCACTATGTCTGTGTGTCTGTCTGGTACAAAGGTTATTTCAACTCACTATGTCTGTGTGTCTGTCTGGTACAAAGGTTATTTCAACCCACTATGTCTGTGTGTCTGTCTGGTACAAAGGTTATTTCAACTCACTCTGTCTGTGTGTCTGTCTGGTACAAAGGTTATTTCAACTCACTATGTCTGTGTGTCTGTCTGGTACAAAGGTTATTTCAACTCACTCTGTCTGTGTGTCTGTCTGGTACAAAGGTTATTTCAACTCACTATGTCTGTGTGTCTTTCTGGTACAAAGGTTATTTCAACTCACTCTCTCTGTGTGTCTTTCTGGTACAAAGGTTATTTCAACTCACTATGTCTGTGTGTCTTTCTGGTACAAAGGTTATTTCAACTCACTCTGTCTGTCTGTCTGTCTGGTAAAAATTTTGAACAAGTTCTTCCACACCCATTCTCGGATCATCTTAAAACTTCAAAAGATTACTATTGTAACTAACAAAACATGTTTAAATGTAAATAAAAAGAATTAGTCAAATAATTGCTGGTAATTAATTATTTTGTTTGATACCAAATGGGGAAATTAATCCTTCAGTAATCAGAAATATGGCTAAATATGTGGGGTAATGTCCCCTTCGATAATTTTACACATTATTTCTTCCAAATCGAATTAATTTAATGATTGGTATTTAATTATTTTCTTAGTTATCGAAAAAATGGAAATTAAGTTCATTACTTAGCCATTTCTTTGTAAATGTGTTCTTACTTTTAGATAAGCTTTGTTTTTTTATTTAAGTATTTTTATATTTTGCTTCTTTTTTTTTTATAATTCTATAAGGTCGCACCTTCATGGAAACAAGTGGAACCGGGAAAAAAAAAGAACCTGGACACGGTTCTCGAAAACGGCTCTAACGATTTTCCTAGAAATTTGACACTTGATGTATGTTGTTGGGAAAAGTACTCCTAGCTCAAATTTGGCTCGAGGACTAGAAAATGTTTTCCTTTGACAGACCACGTCTTCAAGTATTTCCGCATGTAGGTCCTAGTCATTAAAGAGTTTAATAAACAATGTTAATGGAAATTTTGTGCACTGTCTTCTAAGAGATGTATAGGCCTATCATCAGAATATCTAGTAGATTTATACATAAGCTTAATTACGATTTTTATCATTAGTTATAGTTAGAGCTAAATAATCGCTCTATAAGTATAAAGGGGGAATTGTCTTTTTTAAAAAAGATTTTTTGTTAATAACAAATAAAAAAAATAGACAAAATTCAATCTTTTATGTAATATCACACTAACAATTCTAACTCGATTGTTAAAAATGTTGCGCTCATGAAATAAAACCATATCTTCAATATTATATCTACAGGGGAACATGTAGGACCAAATGTATTCTCTTTGGAAGTCATGCCTGTATTTCAGTGTTTCCCTAACTGTGTTCAGCGAACTCTATTGTTCCTCGAGGCCTGAATAGGTGTTCCCTGAACTACGGGAATAATTAACTAGTAGGTCACCATGCGAATTAATCTCTCTAAAAAATATATACAAAGTGTTCCGCTAAATACTCCAAATGTGCGAATTGTTCCGTTAGAGAAAAAAAATGTTTCAGAAACAGTTGCTGTAATTTTTATAAAACTCATTCTTTCTTTGTTTGTTTGTTTTACAGTTACCATGAATACATAGTACGTATTTATAAAAGGAACTCGTGTTTGGATTAGTGACTCATGCTTCTATTCTTCGTAAATAAAATTTGTCAAATAATCCCTTCAGTCCATTTGGCAGATGCTATTAAGCTCGCTGTTTCTATGGGCGATGTTTACTATGGTGTGTTGTGGCCAGCACAAAGACCCCTTTAATTTTCAAACGTAATGTCACATACACATGAGAGGAATTCCTATATATTATGGAGTTCACGAGTCCAGTTTTCTTCAAGATTCGAACTCATGACAACTCGGTTCAAAAGCTAATCATTTAGTCACTCGACCAACATATATGAACTGTAAAATATTTTAGACTAATTCATGGAATTGGTTTACATGTTAACGAGTATAATATTGTAAACTATTTGTAAAAGATGTTAGATCTAAGTAAGATAGGTAGCAGAGAGAGAGAGGGAGAGAGAGAGAGAGACTGAGAGTGAGAGAGAGACAAAAAGGGAGAAAGAGACAGAGAGACAGGGAGGGAGAGTGACAGACATGGAGAGATAGAGAAAGAAAGTGAGAGAGAAAAAGAGAGAAGAAAGAGGGAGATTAAGAAGAGAGATAGAGAGAGTAAGAGATGGAGTAAAAGA
This sequence comes from Biomphalaria glabrata, assembly GCF_947242115.1. NCBI lineage: Eukaryota > Metazoa > Mollusca > Gastropoda > Planorbidae > Biomphalaria > Biomphalaria glabrata. The sequence continues at coordinate 11,267,793 of NC_074721.1, forward strand.
GAGGAAGATAGAAAGAGAGAGAGCTATAAAAAAAAAGAAAACGAGGCAGAAAGAGAGAGCTAGAGCTAGAGAGAGAGAAAGAAAGATTACGAGCAACAAATAAATACACCTGCTCGACGAAGTAAATAGAACACTTTGGAAACTACGAACATTGGAAAACATCGATGTATGACCACAATAGAAAATGATTCCTCAATTCCACATGTTCTACCACACAGTTAACCACACTCTATGGTAATACATTGATAAAACAAACAGCTTGCATATCTCAAGAAAATAAATCACTGAAAAAGTAAATATAACAACAGAGAAAGTTGATGATAAATACAGTAAAACCAGATATGCATATATACCACCAAAGCGAAAGCCACCCTGACCTGCGATATTTGTGAGTGGGAGTGTCTCTATAAAATAGGGCTCCACAGTCACATGAAAAAGTGTTCAAGATGAACTAAGTCGTTCTACGACTGAAGGAGGCCAATGATATATAAATATATATTTACACACGCCGTTAATATCTTGTATATGACATTCATTTTCTTTGTGATTGATTAGATTTTTAAAAAGTAATGTTCTCTTTTAGACCTTGAAATCTAAAGGGAAGATGATGTAAAGATCATATTTTTCTGTGGCCAGCACAACGACCAACTGACTTTACCTTTCCTCACCTATTGTCAGGTACCCATTAGAGCTAAGTTGACTCAGAGGCCCCTAAAATCCCAAAATTCAAAATCCAAGTCTTTACCGAGATTTCAACCCAGGACCCAGGTTAGGAAGCCAAGCACTTTACCGCTCAGCCACCGTAGATTACATTATATTAAATGTTTAAGAGTTATACTAAACAACTAATGCATGTTCTTCGTTTCCTATTGTATGCATTTTCTTAAGAAGTAAAAAAAAAAACTCGATTAAAAATGATCAATCCAATCAAGGGGAATTAATGACATGGGTACATATTTACGCTATGCTTTCATGCTAATGAAATCAAATTAATTTTAAACATGAAATTGTTTGATCATCTTTATAACTTCCTTTTAAGAAAATAATTTATAAACAAATCATACATGTTTATTTTATCCTGTTTGTTTGTGAGTTGATGCCAACTGTGAATGTCATAATTAGATAATTAAATTGCTCACTGAGAGAAAGTAATTAGCAAATTGAGTCAGAAACAAAAAGTAAACACATCCTACCAATAGAAAAATTTACTGCTAACTTACCGATAAGCTCCACGAGCGAATGATGTTGTTCTACGAGGGGATGATGTTGTTCCTCAGGATGGCGCTGACGAAGCAATAGTTGTCTTTTAATTCTGGAGGGAAACAAAACACAAAACAAAAACTGGCATATAATTCTCGAGAATGTTTCTCAAGTGGCGGTTGAGGTACAGGGCGCGAGGGTGCCAGAGAACGATCTTTTTGGGGTGAGTGTGAAGAAGTGAGGAAAGAGAGAGACAGTCTGTGATTTCTACGGTGTTTGGGGGAAGAGAGGGAAACCAAGAGGACGAAGCGATGAAGGTTGGAGTTCCACAGCCAAGGGGAGGAACTCGTGTCGCAGACGTCATGTATTGATTGGGGCACAAAGAATTCAGCGCGTGGGGTAATGAAGCCAGGGGTGAGGTGGACGGAGGGGAACATGTCTCCAAACCTTCATCTTTTTCTTTGATGTCATCCAGGGTTCGAATGCAACCCACTCAGTTCTTGAGGAATGGTAAACCCTCTTGTATTTGTAGTTATGTTCACTGTTATCACACTACTGTGTCTAAAACACGAAGTTATTTAATAAGTAATTTTGACAGATTTTATATATTTATTGTTTTCAGTATTTAGTTGCTTATTTTAAAGCTGTTTCAAAACCATATCTTCTTTTAGCGTCCATCCTTTGTCTTCTTTCCCTTTTAAACGTCCAATAGTTAGCGCGGAACTAATTGCTGTATCAAAACGTGTAACATAGGTCAAAGTGTCACATAACAGCTTAATAATTATATAGTTCAGTTAGTCTGTGCACTGAAAAACAAGCAGGAGAAAACTTAAACATAAATACACACAGTGATAGAGAGTGAGAGATGAAAAAAAAAGCAAGCAAGATAGATAATTCTATAGATGGACAGAGAGCTACAGCGACAGACAGACAGACAGAATGGGTGATTGATACATAATTAAGCTTCAAAAACTACAAGACACTATTCTTTTTTTTTTCTAGACTGCTATATTTCATTTATGGAAATTCTCGTTTCCTATTTTCTTGAATTGTGTTTGAAACGTAATAAGTATAGGTAGCCTTGATCTTCTTTCAGAGGTCTGCACTAAGACGCTTATGAAAAATATATATTTGATTGGATTGTATATTATGTATACATTTCAAAATGTTTGCTTGTAACTTTTTTTATTATTTATTTGTATTACCTCTGTCTGAAAAGGACACAATAAATAAAAGAAATGAGCCTACAACAAGAACAAGTTTACAAAGACCGTTTGTGTGGAAACACAAACTCAAAATCGGCCCCCGAAGTGGTCCACCTAGAGTCTTCACCAGGATTCGAAAACGGGACTTCCGGTTCCAAGTGCTTTACCCCTCAGCCACAGCATCTCTCTATATATATTTAGTGTACACTTATATGTTTTAAAATAATAATTATTAACCTTATTCATACATTCAAAATTAATAATTCTTCTAACAGAATTAGATAAATTGGCAAAAAAAAATCTTGACCTACTTTAAGCTACAATTGTGTACAAAAGACTTTCCCCTCGCAAATAAAAATTAATACCTCCATTGTCATTTGTCATACAAACTAGACATAGGCCTAGATCTAGGTAGATCTAGACCTAGTTTTAGATCTAAGTCTAGATCCAGAAATAGATCTAAAAAGTCTAGATCTAGAAATAGATCTAAGTCTAGATCTAGAGTTAGGCCTAGATCTAAGTCTAGATCTAGAGTTAGGCCTAGATCTAAGTCTAGATCTAGAGATAGGCCTAGATCTAAGTCTAGATCTAGAACTAGATATACTCTATAATCTTGATAAAGAATCTACTATATCTAGACTAGAACTCGTATGAATTTAAACGTTTAATCATATCATTACTAGACCTAGGCCAATGTTATGATCTTGAATAGTAGACCATTTGTTACCGGGTAATGGTGTAGGCCTACTATTCTGTTCGTATCCAATTCATTTCTTAATGTGATACTATTGTTTACACATTACATTTAAATAAATCTGCACCCCTAAGCTATCTCCGAAGATAAGTTATTGCCTTAATAATTAATGTTCAAATTATCAATACATTTATTATATATATATTGTTATGACTTTGCCATGCGCACCGCCATCCAAGATAGTGCAGAAAGAAGGTGCGCACTATCAGTGACCAGACAAGTCGGATGTTGACATAAGAGACTAACGATTTCCGCCCAAGTAGAGAGCCAATATGGAGATGCTGTACTCAAGGCAGATGCCCCTTTGTGTTTGTCATGTCTCTATGTAAATAAACGTCTATGTCCTCGTTGAGTTGCCTCACTTAAGTTATTACAATATATATATATATATATATATATATATATATATATATATATATATATATTATATATATACATATATATATATATATATATATATATATATATATATATATATATATATATATATATATAAATATATGTAGATCTGGGCTCTATTTAGTCTTATTTAGATTGTCAAGTGTAGGCCCCTATAATGACGATATGTCAAAACTGCGCGCTATAAAAGTATTTCGTTACTTTTTAAACTTATAACTAAAACGAAGTTCGTATCAAAATTGCTTTTTAAAAACAACAATTGAATCAGTATTCTATTTAATTTTCTTCTTCTTCTCCTTCGTTCTCATTGTTATGTTGGAGTGTTCAGATGACTAGACCAATACATGAGATGAACTGGGCAGTGGTTTCCAAATCAGGGAGCTCTCCATATAATTTTCTTTCTATTGGGGTGTTTTGGGGCCAGTGTCTTATATGGGCTTCTTGGTAAAGAGAGCAGTTTTGGAGGACGTAGTGGGCATTCTCTGGTGATTCTATTCAATGAGTTAGTTAATAAATGAAAAATATATTTTATAATGATCCATTGGCACTTTTACCATTGTGACCTTAGATGCAAATTTTTTGTACCAATGCGCGAATCTATGAATGAAGCTTGAGTTATTAATGAATAAGTAGTGACCTTTAAAACATAAAAAAATACTTTAAAAAAGAAAGCTTATATTAAGTGTACGTGTATCAATTAGTTTGGATCAGTCATGTTATTAAATTTGTAATAGATCAAGAGTATTCTAGACTAACAAATCTGTGCGATACGAAATATTTTAGCGCCCCCGAAATGGGAAAAGACGCTATTAGTTTTGTGTAGCCTGTCTGTGCGTCTGTCCGTCTGTCGCGTTTAGATCTCAGAAACTAGAAGAGTGAACCAATTAGAAGAGTGAACCAAATAAAACAGTGAACCAATCAGAAGAATTAACCAAACAAAAGAGTGAACCAAATAGAAGAGTGAACCAAACAGAAGAGTGAACCAAATAGAAGAGTAAACCAAATAGAAGAGTGAACCAAACAGAAGAGTAAACCAAACAGAAGAGTAAACCAAACAGAAGAGTGAACCAAATAGAAGAGTAAACCAAACAGAAGAGTAAACCAAACAGAAGAGTAAACCAAACAGAAGAGTAAACCAAACAGAAGAGTGAACCAAATAGAAGAATGAACCAAACAGAAGAGTAAACCAAACAGAAGAGTAAACCAAACAGAAGAGTAAACCAAACAGAAGAGTAAACCAAACAGAAGAGTAAACCAAACAGAAGAGTAAACCAAACAGAAGAGTGAACCAAATAGAAGAGTGAACCAAACAGAAGAGTGAACCAAATAGAAGAGTAAACCAAATAGAAGAGTGAACCAAACAGAAGAGTGAACCAATTAGAAGAGTGAACCAACTAGAAGAGTGAACCAAATAGAAGAGTGAACCAACTAGAAGAGTGAACCAAATAGAAGAGTAAACCAAACAGAAGAGTAAACCAAACAGAAGAGTGAACCAAATAGAAGAGTGAACCAAATAGAAGAGTAAACCAAACAGAAGAGTGAACCAAATAGAAGAGTGAACCAAACAGAAAAGTGAACCAATTAGAATAGTGAACCAACTAGAAGAGTGAACCAAATAGATGAGTGAACCAAATAGAAGAGTGAACCAAATAGAAGAGTGAACCAAATAGAAGAGTGAACCAAACAGAAAAGTGAACCAACTAGAAAAGTGAACCAATTAGAATAGTGAACCAACTAGAAGAGTGAACCAAATAGATGAGTGAACCAAATAGAAGAGTGAACCAAATAGAAGAGTGAACCAAACAGAAAAGTGAACCAAACAGAAAAGTGAACCAACTAGAAAAGTGAACCAATTAGAATAGTGAACCAACTAGAAGAGTGAACCAAATAGATGAGTGAACCAAATAGAAGAGTGAACCAAATAGAAAAGTGAACCAACTAGAAAAGTGAACCAATTAGAATAGTGAACCAACTAGAAGAGTGAACCAAATAGATGAGTGAACCAAATAGAAGAGTGAACCAAATAGAAGAGCGAACCAAATAGAAGAGTGAACCAAACAGAAGAGTGAACCAAACAGAAGAGTGAACCAAATAGAAGAGTGAACCAAACAGAAGAGTGAACCAAACAGAAGAGTGAACCAAACAGAAGAGTGAACCAAATAGAAGAGTGTACCCGTAAGTGAGCATGTGTGTTTTAAGGTGTTAAAATGTCATAAAATTTTTTTTTGTACACTTATCTAGCTTCATATTTTGATCTATTTTCTGGATGAGAACGTAAAAGTGTATGTTTGTGTGTTCAGTGAGTATGGGCCGAAACACACTCTACCACCAAACACGTTGGCCTGACATATTTTAACACCACACTGATGTGGTTAGACACATTCTTGCCATGGCTTAGCTAATGGTGTTAATGAGCTAGATGAACACCTTTGACCCTTCGTTAGATCTCGGATCAAGTTGGCAGCATGTTTGTTTGTTTTGCCTGGCAACAATATTCACAGCCCTTTTCATACGCATACAGCAGTGGTTCCCAAAATTTTCTCTAACGGACACTTCGCATACTCTGAATATTTAGCGGAACACTACGCTTATTTTTTTGAGAGATTAATTTACGTTGTGGCCTACTATTTTATTACGCTATTCTAGTAGTTCGAGGAACACCTATTCACACTAGGGTTCCGCGAAACACAGTTTGGGAAACACATGCATACAGCGACCCAACACATTCTTTGACTGAAAAAGAGAAAAATGACGAAGGGGCACTACTCTCTAAATCCTGAATGTATTAGCGAAACTTTGTAGTTACCAATCTTACCTCCCTTGACATATATATTTTAAAATGTCACACAACGGTTTGTTGGCAAACATAGTTCATGGATCAGGTTGGGAGTTCTGAATGAAATGTACGAAGGTGTGCACAGAGGAAGGAAAAAAAAAGGGAAATTACAAATAACATCAGCCAAGGTCATTCTTGTTTTAATATACAACCCAGGAAGTAAAAATCTGCCAAGGTCATTCTTTATTAAATACATACACTGGGTAGTATAATTAATCAAGGTCATTCTTGTTTCAATATACAATGTATAGAATAAAACAGACAAGATCATTCTTGTTTTAATATAGGAATTAGAATGTTTAATTTAATTATTTAGGAAATTGAGCGATATACAAGAGTCTATGAAGTAAAAAGTCATATGCGTGATTATCTGAGAAGAAAAATGGGAAAAATGATACAAATTAATCTTGTTCAGAGGTTGATAATAACTTTCTGGGTCTCACATATATCAAGAGCATTGCTAGAAATTTAGAGGCCACCGGAAACCATTTCAACATTCCATTTCTGACCAGATTTATCCAGTAAGAAATGTTCTTTATGTAAAGCTGAAACATTATCTTCCGTTGTGGAAATTTTGTATGCGGAGTGGGAGCCCTGTTCAGCTCATTTCATTTTATAACATGCCTACAATCTTCCCATGGTGATACATTCATTGCAAATCTTCGAACTTCTCTGCAATGGATGACGAATCATTTAAGAAGAGATAGGCACTTCAGTTCGAAGCTCAGAAAGCCTTACCAGAACTTATACGAAATAAAAAAGAAAACAATGAAGTAAAAGAAGTTGTTGCATGGTCTAAGTAGGACTTTTAAAGACAGGCGTCTGTAACAATATCGACTTAAAATTTTGTCAGTAAGGAATGTCAAAACGCGTCTCCCACTCGACTGTTTTGGGTCAAAATGGTCGAATTTCTATCAAGTAACATAAAAAAAAAAAAAAAATTTTTAACAAAGTCATTTTTGTTAATGCTCAAGCCTGGCTATATAATTACAAAGAAAATACATTTTATTTTGTCTTTTGTAAAGTACATTGACCGGCAAAGTTCAGGTTGGAAGCCGTGCCCCCCAGCGCCACACTTTGAGAAAAGCTGCTATAGAGATTAGATGGAAAAGTATAAAAAGACGAAAAAAGGAACAATCGAGACATCAATTTGTGAAAAATAAATGACCACACGAGAACCACTTGTCATAGTTGGAAGTACCACCAGCAGTACATGTAACCAAAGTTGAAAAGCTTTGTACTTTTAAAAGTCAAATCAAGAATATAATTATACGGCTATGTAGATCTACAAAATAGAATTTGTTTCACAACATACCACACGACCAGACATATCTATAACAATTATGAATGGTTATACTACAGAGGTCCTTTATAACTATACAGGAGAATAGCTACAATCAATCAACGCTACCATTAGAACTACGATAGCTGACAAAATTGTTTAACCACCGACTAATTAGTCTTTAAATATCAATCAATTTAAGGTTACGCAAAAGCTATTAAGGTAACATTGTTTTGTTTTGTTTTACATGTTTCAGATTGAATTGAAAAGTGAAGATTATTACATTCTATCCCAAACCTGCAATAAAGAAGATGGCGGCGGTCAGGGTTCAAACCCTGGAGAATCGAGACGACAGTTTAGAGCGCATACCAAACAGGCAGACACATTTTCTAAGTTTAGCTATTTATAATGTTGCTATGAATTTCCAAACTTCTTTACCTCCTTTCTGCCGACACGTAAAATATCAATTTGTCTTAATCTCATCTTGATCTAGCAAAAATGACCATTGACGAAAAATCCAATAAAAATAATTTTAGTCTGTGTATTTTTCATAAAAATTAAATCTGGGATTTATAATTTCATTCGAAGCCATTAATTGACTTTCACTGACTACTTTATAGAACTTTTCAAGGTCTCCCTGTGATTGAATAGTCAGTTTAACAAAAACAATCCTACAACAGCCCACTCTCTAGAATGTGACTGGTAAAGAACTAGGCTCTTTCAAGACAATGTCATAAACATTTTTTTTTTACATTTTTACAAAAATACACTCCTTGATTTCACTATTGAGTCATCTTCCTTTACTTAGCGCATTTACAAACACATTGAAACTTCAAGGCTAATTTTAATGTTTTTTTAAAAACAAAACAAAAAAAGGAAAGATTTTCTGCTAGTCTTGTTCGCTCCGATTCCTTTAGTCTAGATCTTAAGTTGAATTTCTTTTTTACAAAGTTTTGTCAACTCTGCCAGTATGTCTTTCTGTCTGGTAAAAAGTTTGAACACGTTATTTCTCCCACACCCATTCTCGGATCAAGTTGAAACTTTGCAAAATTATTCATTAGTGTAGACAAGACATGAATGAATAAAAAAATTAACCAATTAGTTCATTAATTATTGTTTTTTAATTATTTTGTTTGATAGCAACAAGGTAAATTAATCATTCAGTATTCACAAATATGGTTAAATATGTCGGGTTTTGTCACCATTAGATAATAATACACGTTAGTTTCCCCACAACCATTCTTGGATCAAGTTGAAACCTAAAACAACTATTTATTGTACCTAATAGAAATAAAGAAACAATAAAAACAAAATTAACCAATTAATCAATTAATTATTGGTAACAAATTATGTTCTTTGAAAATAAGAAAATAACTTCTACATTTTTATAGAAATAGTTTTAAGTTCTCATATATTCTTGGTTTTATTTTTTTTCATAGGATTATTTTATACTTCACTTGTTGTAACTAGAGAGACCAAACCTAGACCATAAGACACTTTATTTTTCTATTAAAAACGTTATTTAAAAAAAAATAAATATAAAGTATTTTAGCTGCAACCTTGGAGTCTGGCTCCTTCCTTTTCACCTCGAGCGTATCTTGAACTTTCGTTATCTCTACAGCTATTGTACACAAACTTCAACGTCCAGACCTAGACAGTGAGATTTGTTGTGTGATCATTCCCATTTTAGTTTACGATTATAATACCTTAGGAAATCAAATCAGGAGTAAGGGTAGGTGGAAGTTCTAAATATAGATCTAGTGTGAACTATCTATTCGTAGAACGTAACTTTATATATATATTCGTAGATCGTTACTTTATATATATATTCGTAGATCGTTACTTTATATATCTATTCGTAGATCGTTAACACTAGATCTATATTTAGAACTTCCAATTTTTGTTGTATACACAGAATTTATTCCTTTCTATTTATGATTTTGCAATCGGAGGAAGCGCCTGTGTGCACCTCTCTTCTATAGTCTGGACTCCGCCCCAAACCTGATCGTGTTGGCTTCAGCTCATAGGTGACAAACATTTATCCACTCAGCCATCTAGGTTTTTGTTTATATGATCAGCGTCACTGGAGACAGGTATAATCGACTGCGTTCCTTAACAGACTGGCGTTAGACTTTGTCATTGGGACCAGATATAGAGGGATAGCCTTGTGGTCGGTGACCCGTGTTATTATGACGACATCCTGGCGTAGCATGGCGCTTCAAATTTGCAGCATTGAACTGTGGATGTCGTAAGTCTTTTTTGTTTGTTTGTTTGTGTGTTTAAAACAGAGACTAAAAAAATCTACATAAATCAGTTAAGCTACCGTTGACTCCCTCAAATGTTATAGTGAAAAAAAAAATCTGTGTAAGTCCTGTGTGAGGTATGTGTGAGGTGTGTGTGTGGTATGTGTGTGCTATGTGTGAGATATGTATGTGGTATGTGTGAGGTATGTGTGAGATATGTGTGAGGTATGTGTGGGGTATTTGTGAGGTATATGTGAGGTATGTATGTGGTATGCGTGAGATATGTGTGTGGTATGTGTGAGGTATGCGTGAGGTATGTGTGGGGTATGCGTGAGGTATATGTGAGGTATGTGTGAGTCTTGCTCGATCACTTAATGAGTCGTGTGTGGGTGCTTTTTTAGGTCCTGAGTGAATCTTGGTGCGACACTTGTGTTAATTTATGTAAGTCTTCTTTGATTCCTTTGTGAGTCATGTGAGTGAGTGAGTGAGTCTTGAAAGAGTCAACAGGAAGTTGTGTGTAAATCCTGTGCGAGGGTGGTTCTTTTTTTACTTTCAACAGCTCTTTTAACATAGATAAAATATACAGGTAAACAGGTAGAAACAATTGTATCACTTTCACATGTTATATTTATAGCTTTTTTATTTAGCGCTACTTTCATGCTTATAGCATGCTCAGAGCGCTTTTGGTCCAATCTCATTTGTGGACCAGTGGGGGGGGGGTATCTAGGAGTTGGTTTTCCGTGCTGCCTTTAGGTGCTCAGTAAACACAACTCTGCCCGAGTCGGGTGTCGAACCTCGAGCCCCCTTCTAGGTAGCCAACCAAGCCAATTTCAAACGCACTTGGCCTCTCGACTTCGCTTATGAGTCTGACGGTGTAGCAAGACAACACAAGTCATCTGAATACACTTTTATTTGTCTTTCTTCTCTGTCTCCTCGTTTCCTCTAAAGTCTGCCTATACCTTGATGTTGTGTTTTCATTGTCTGTCTGTCTTCTCGTCTCCTCTAAAGTCTGCCTATACCTTGATGTTGTGTTTTCATTGTCTGTCTGTCTCCTCTAAAGTCTGCCTATACCTTGATGTTGTGTTGTCATTGTCTGTCTGTCTCCTCTAAAGTCTGCCTATACCTTGATGTTGTGTTGTCATTGTCTGTCTGTCTCCTCGTCTCCTCTAAAGTCTGCCTATACCTTGATGTTGTGTTTTCATTGTCTGTCTGTCTCCTCTAAAGTCTGCCTATACCTTGATGTTGTGTTGTCATTGTCTGTCTGTCTCCTCGTCTCCTCTAAAGTCTGCCTATACCTTGATGTTGTGTTGTCATTGTCTGTCTGTCTCCTCGTCTCCTCTAAAGTCTGCCTATACCTTGATGTTGTGTTGTCATTGTCTGTCTGTCTCCTCGTCTCCTCTAAAGTCTGCCTATACCTTGATGTTGTGTTTTCATTGTCTGTCCGTCTTCCGTCTTCCAAAACTTAAGACAGCCTCGAGCGAAGACATTGAACAAGAGGCATACACTAACCATTACTCAAGTTCTGACCGGACGGACTGCACCCACTATTAACCACTATAAATCCACGTGCAACAGCTTTCTCTATTCGGAACAATTCACAAGTTATAAACAGTACATTATGTCATCAATAAATTCCTTGTGTGTGTGTGTCAGGCGAAAACAGTACTTAGAGGGAAGTAAGTCAACAAAAAGACTAGATTTAGAAATATAATTTCCCTGTTCATGGCCATCGGATGTTGAAAGTGTGCACTCCATTTATGTATCCCGTCTCTTTGATGAGGCTCTTGGGTTCACATTTAAACACAATTTATTTAGTGGCAGAGTCATTGTTAAATGTCAGAGAATGTTTTTAAAAGGCGAAATGCCAAAGAGAATTAATTTGTTGTAAGCACATATCCATTGTTCCATTTCCCTTTGATGGATGAATGAGAAAATGTGCTACCCATTTCATTAGGATAAGAGACCGAGAAAGAGAAAGACTGAGTAAGGGAGAGAAAGAGAGAGACTAAGAAAGTGAGAGAATGAAGAAGAAAAAGAGAGAGAGACTAAGAAAGAGAAAAAGAGGGACTGAGAAAGAGAAAGAAAGAGAGAGGGTAAGAGAGAAACTGAGAAAGAGAGAGAAAAAGAGAGACTGAGAAAGAAAAAGTGACTGAGAAAGAGAAAGAGAGAGAAAGAGAGAGAGAGAGTAGTTGGGAATGATGCAATGATTTCAACGTCTTTTCTAGTGTCAGAGGTTTCTTTACTTTGCAAGTGTCACACATCAGTTTAAAAAAGAAATCAATAGGACATAAGTTTGTATCAGACGCGGATTATGACAAGACCATCTGGTGATTGGACAAAAAAAAAAACACTTTGAATCCAAGTCTTCATTCAGTTCGTCTTGTTTGTTTGAAACGTGTTGGAATTATTTCTTACAGCGTCACTCAACCCCCAAACGTAAGTAGGAAATACAATGTGAAGAATAACATCTGTTACCATCTCAGTTAAATGAAATGATTGTACTTTTGTAACAGTCAAACATTTATGCAAATTAATCAAACCACTAAATTCAATTCAATTTTCTGAGGAAAACTAAATTAAGCGTCATAGTAAGTATTAGGCAACATACACAACATATACCCATCTTTCGTCTTCAACCGATTTAAAGTTTTGTTGTATGAAGTGCACAAATTGTAAGACAGATTTCCTAAAAGATAGTAAAGGTATTTTTACTATTATTTAGGTTTCAATATAAAAGAAAAAAAAAAGACAATTTTTAGTAATCTTTATGACAGCTGTAAAGGCGAATTATTTCGAACGACGAGAATCATATTTAAAATATATTTCTAAGGCTACAATCTATTTAATTAGGCCATTTAGTATACCCAAGGCTAACTATGTTGTAAAAACAAATCTTAACTAATTCTAAAACCTTTACATTGATGTTATATCGTGTAATGCATGCACTGTTTATTTTTATCTTTCGGTATAATTCAAAATCTACCAAACCATATTTTCATTCCTAAAATAATCCTTGATAGTGAGCAAGTGACGTGAAGGACACGGGTATCCACACCATTAACCAAATGAGGTATGTGTACATGTGTGTATATGTGTATGTAAAATCATTCAGATTTGATCTAGAAAGTTCCTAATTCCATTTTTAAAGAATTGAAACAGCTGTCAAGTCAAATGTGTCGTTGTAGTATGGAAGATATTTTGTGAGGCGTAGGACTCGTGTCGTTTCTTTTCAAATCAATACATACCAAAGCGTTATGCAATCTGTTCAACGGTTACTGAAGCATTTCCGTATAAATACTTCTGGTTGATATGTGAGTCCCGATTTAGTCCAGCCGAATCGAAAAGTTATTTAGACAGCTTGAGCTCGTCAGTTTATGCAACACCTGATGGTCTTAGAGATTATGAATATTCAGAACTATTCACGAATTAAATTATGAAAATAGATGCAAAATAAACACGAACACAATCCAATACAATTTCATGTCTGATTTTTTTTCTTGAATAAATATTCCTATTGCATGTATTCCTATTACATGTTTGAATTTCAGCTCCTAAGACTTCTTCTCTATTTATATCTCATACGATTGTCAATGATTCCATAGTGCCATTAGATCATGGAAGGGGTTGCCTAAATCAGTCAGGAAAACCAACGAGTTAGTAGAGTTTAAATCTCTAATTAACATGCATGACAGTCATGACCAGCAGGGTCGGATTTACCCTTGATAAAGCTCTAAATCAGAGTTGCCTACAAGTACGCATCTTACTTGCGTATTTAGTATGCAAATGGACACGAAAATACGCGAGTACGGTTTGACATCTGAAAATACGCATTTCCCCCTCTGAAGCAAAAAATAATAATTATTATATAAATCAGTGCGTCAATGCGGAATTGGCTATTCTTATTAGATCTACCACGAGATTGTATCACTTTTTTTTTCACGCGAGCTAACGCGCGCGAAGATTTACATGTTTACTAGTGGTGGCCTTAAACTCCCAAAATAAAATTCAAACCCACTTTCACATTTATAGGAATTTCGAAAACCATTAGAGCCGTTTTCGAGAACCGCGTTCACACACCCAGTTTCCATGAATGTACAAGCTGAATAGAGGAATAATATAAAAAAATTGGAAAGAAATTTTAAAAAATTTTGTGTTAGTATTTTTAAATTAGATGTAAAAGAAAAAGAGCTCGAACTATTATATTTAATATATATATATATATATATATGGCTTGTTTAATATTATTGGTTTGGCTTAATAAATATATTTATTGAAGTTATTCGTATATTCGTATTGGATTTATTGAGTAAAGTGCTTGGAATTCTCATTTCGGATTGTCCTATTGCTCTATGCATTTTCAGGTCAAGTTATACACACGAAACAAGAAAGAGCATATTTAAAATTTGAAGATACATCTGCTCCAGCAAAACAAACTTGACCTTTGTGTTAAACTTGACAGTAACTCGACAGTCTGTTATTAACATGTCGGCATGGTGGTTGAGCGTTACAGCGTTTGGCTTCCAAACCTAGAGGTCTCGGGTTTGAATCTCATTTAAAAGGCTGGGATTTTGAATTTCAAAAGTTTTAAGAAGCCTCTGAGTTCTTACCTTACCTTACCTATCACTTAGTCCGTTCGACTGTTGGGACACCATGCAAGATTCGCCCACATTCTTTCTCCATACCTCTCTGTCTTTTGTCTTAGATGGGACACACATTTGAGATTTAAAAAAGACGAAAAGAAAACGTTGTCTTTGGTTTAGTCAGCCTCAGATGTGTCAAAATATTCAGGTCGCAACTGGGTCTGTGTATGTCAAACACTGCACTCATCCTTAACCTTCGGAATCGAAGACATTGCCAGCATTCATTATTATCAACTTTGAAGTTGTCTTCCCATCACTTTCTGTGTCTACCTCTTCTTCTTTTTCCTGGTACTGTTCACTGAAGGAAGGTCTTTGCGATCCCCGAAGACCTTGTAATATAGCCATAGATTTTTAGTTTGCGTTTTTTTTTTTTACGATAGCAGGTCATCATGGGGTCCAATCGCCGTAGTAACCCTGCCTCTAATCTTGTGATGCGATCTTTGAATGTGATACCGAGGATACTTCTCAGTCCATCCAACTCTACATGAGTATCTGGCGAAAACTGTTGATCCTTGTGCTGGCAACATGACACCCTTCTCGTTGACAGTTGGGCAAGGAAACAGTTGACTTTTACATCATCTGCCCCATAGTGTATATAATTTTGTTAGATGTACTATACATTTTTTAAACTATTATTAACATCCACTTCTTTAACTTTTAGTTGGTAACTAGACTAACATTCAATATTTCAACCTACATCTTTTACATCATTGATTCTCTGTTGGCTTCGGTTTACAGGAGATTTTATCGCCAAGTTTTTTCTAGCGAGGTTAGGTTTTAGTCTTGCCTCTAGCAAGAAGGAGATTTCTGACATAGATTAGAGTGTCTAGATTTCAGGGGAGACAATACAATATTTGATTTCTAGCAATTAGATTTTCACCTGTGTTCTCGCTTCATCTTCTAGATCGACATTTAATACTATCGATTATCAGGCACAGAACAGTGTAAAGTTAATCAATGGCAAAGAAAAAAAAAACGCGCATAAATTCTCCGCACCCTCCCCAATTCACCTATTGTGGTGGGGTCCCTAGGCCATAGCTTCTGTTGCATATAGGTAATATCCAAGACTTCTGACACCAAATTAAACAATTTCTGTGACCGCTGAAATATTTGAAGCCCAGTTTCTCCCCAGTCAATCACACACTACAAAGGTAATGATTATCTTTAATTTCGATGAAGGACTTTCAGTGTCAGTGTCCATGAGGGTGTACCACTAGATTTAAGTTGGATCCAGATGTTAGGTCGTCATGTGATCGCGAAATGTTTGGCTTATTTTACTTGCCGTATTGTTTGCCTTATCACTTGATTTTCCATCGATACCAAATAAATTCGTTTGTCATTGCTCTGAATTGGGTAGTACAGGTCAACAAAGGCAATGTACAAAGATATCCTTTAATCTCTGCATGTTCCTGTAGTTGACGAAGAGAGAATGTCATGTCAATAGTAGATCTCCCTAGAGTGAAAGTCACATTGTGATTCTGGGTAGACCCGATCAGCGAGTGTTTGTAGCCTGGCTAGTAGGCTATCATTCGGACTTTGCCTACCATACTTAAGAAGGAAATTCACCTAAAATTGTTGCAATCGCTTCTGTGACCTTTGTTCTTGTAGATGATAACGATCTTAGCATTCCCCCAGGTCCTGTGACACATCACCTTCTCGCCAACATTTGCAGAGCTCTGGAAAAAAAAGTATGCCAAAGGGAATGCCACTTTAACCTGCGATACGTGTGGACGGGAATGTCTCTCAAGAATAGAGCTCCACAGTCACAGGAACAAGGGTTCTACGAGATGAACCCTATTCATTCTACGACTCAAGTAGGCCAGATTAAAAAAAATATAACTGGGTAGTAAGTTCACCAAGAAATTGTCTTCGTCCTTCCAATCCTTCACCACATCCTTCACCACATCCTTCATGATACCCAGGGTTTGTTTTAATACTTCACTGTCTAGGATGAGGTATTCAGAGCCAATAAATCCGTCTGACAGGGACGGTCTTTTTAAACGCAGACTGATAATCAGGATCTCTAGTTCAAAAGCTAAATATTGGGTAAAATTATGATGACCAAACAAGTTGATGCCCCGTACGGCCCACGCCATTCGCACATACCTAGTTACGCCTCTGCTTTCTTCTTTAATTTCTTAATCAAATTGTGCAATTTCTCTACCGAAATACGCTCCCCCACAAAAGAAAGGACCTGCCGAGGAGGTGATTGCATCTCCCGCTCATCCCACGGTCCAACCTGATACTGATAAACAAATTTTATATGTAAGAATAATTGAATTTGAGATTAGAGTGAGGTGCGGCATATTATACACATGGATTAATTAAAATATCAATAATAATGAATGCTGGCAATGTCTTCGATTCCGAAGGTTAAGGATGAGTGCAGTGTTTGACATACACAGACCCAGTTGCGACCTGAATATTTTGACACATCTGAGGCTGACTAAACCAAAGACAATGTTTTCTTTTCGTCTTCTTTAAATCTCCAATGTGTGTCCCGAGACTAAAAATACTCGTAAAGAAAATATTTTTGACTAATCTTGTTCACAAAAAATTAAGCCATCCCCCGCCACCCCAAGGAATCGGCTGACATACTACAGGAAGGCGGCATTAGCATAGACATTGGTTAAAATATAAATAATAATAATATAAATAATTAGTATATATTATTACGATAAGTAATTAACTATGTACATAAATTACGTGATTTCTCCATAAAAAATCGATCGCCCTTACCGCACCCTACTCTTTTGTATTCGCCAGTGGAGGTATTTGTGGTAATGTGTTTTTCATGTGCATGCGTGCGTTTAAAAGTACACAATCGGATCTTTAGTACGTTTTTTCTTTTAAATTGAAACATAGTCAATCGAATATATACCACAAGAAATAATTGATTTTTTTTTTTGGTTATTGTGTTTGGGAAAAGGGGTGAGGGGAAACATTAGTACCAATTATCCAACGCCCTTATAACTTTATATATTTAACCAGCATGAGTTCACGGAACATGATTTCAGGACGTAACCTAATAAACAAAATGCCGTGTCGTTCAATGGCAGACGTGAGATGACAAGAAATGGGTCAAAGTGCCCGGGAAGGTGTGTCTGGGTATGTTTTTTGTATTCAAATGTACGGATGCCATTGAAAAGTTTGTGTACATCTGTTCGCAGCATGTGACACATAAAACACTGATGTACAAAGTGTACATGTTGAGTTAGAATTAACTTCTGACTTACAAGACGAGTTTTACTTTTTAAGGTAAGGTACACATTTAATTTTTTTTTTAAATCCATACTTTGCATCCGATCCAGCTACAAGAATTTTTTTTTCATTTAGGATAAAGTAAAAGTAGAGTTTCCTCTTTTAGACACTATGATCTATATATGGCAGATGATGTAAAGCTCATCCGTTTCTATGGCCCACGGTTAACGAGGGTGTCAAGTGGCCAGCACAACGACCAACGTCTCTACTTTTCCCCATCTAAAGGCAAAAACCCAATAAAAACTCCGAAATAAAAAGAAACCCAGGCTTCAATGGGATTCAAACTCTATACCCCTCGGTTCGGAAGCCAACTGTTTTACCGCTCAGCCACCAAGCCATCTTTTAGGATATTGTTGGTCAATCTTTTAGTTTGATAATAAAAGTATATAACTTGATCTGGTATTCGGTCGATATTTTGTGTGGTTTCAATCACTTAGTGTATCAGCTGGTTTTATTGCTTCTGGCGTTCACCATCATTGATTACATGATAAAAAAAAAGCGTAACAGTGAGATATAGATACACCAGGGCCGGCCTAGATAATTTGGAGGCCTTAGGCGAAGTGAATTTGGTGGCCCCAAATAAAATAGAAAAATAATAAATAAATAAACAGCGAAGAAACTAAAATTAAATTAAATTAAAAACCTAGTTTATACCAACAATCATCATCATCATCATCAAACTCCATTAGAGAGAGGGCTTGAGAGGCTCAAATCCTCTCTTGCAAAAGCCCTGGACAGAAACCCTGCTGTCTTGCGTAGTGCATAAATGTCGCCATACAGGTCGAGAATTTTGGGTTTCCCAGACCTGTCGAGACGGAGATCAACAAGTCTGGGGCAGTCAAACAGAATATGAGGCACGGTTTCCTCTTCTTCCCCGCAGCGGGGGCACCGTGAATCAAAATTTGGCCATAGCCGCGAGAAATATGAGCCAACAGGACAGTGGCCTGTCCTGCACTGTGCTTTCTCAGGCCTGGACAGCCTTCACCACGGGGAAGTGCGGTCAGGGCGCCTCATGCGCTCCCAGACTCCACGGGCTTTTTGGGACTTGTCCCAGCACTCAAACCACTTTTCCATTTCAACAATAGCAACACCAACAATAGCATTGAGTAAACGTTTCTTCGCTATTTATTCTCTACAAAACATAGATTATAACCCTGTGCGATGCTGCCTATTTTGCCTATGCCTAGTACGTGGCTGACTGGTAAAGCGCTTGTCTTCCGAACTGGGAGTCAGGGGTTCGAATCCTGGCGAAGACTGATATTTTTACTTTTGGGATGGCGCCTCTGAGTCCACCCAGCTCTAATTGGTACTTGACATTTGGTGAGGAAACGTAAAGGTGGTTGGTCGTTGTGCTGGCCACATGATACTCTCGTTAATCAGAAAAAACAGATGACCTTTACATCATCTGCCCCATAGATCACAAGGTCTGATAAGGGAACTTGACTTTTTTTAAAAAACTATATTGATTAAATTAACTACTCTTGACGCAGTATCTTGTATGTAATTAAAGAGCTTGAAGTTGATTTATGCATTTATTTTTTATACAAAACAAAGGATCGCAACTGTAAGTTTCGGGAAGTAACTCATGTCAGTGCTCCACTCTATGCTTGTGCTAACCAGTCGACAACCTTCTCCTCTTGTTTGTTTTGGTTTACGCCACTCCCCCACCCCCAAACACTTACACATATTAGACATTCGTTCGGGATCATTGCCTTTCTTGCCTTCACCGATCTCGTCATTCATGTTCATTCTAGATTTGATGACGTTAATAAGTTCTTGAGCTAACAATAGCAAAAAGTCTTTTTAATTTTGTTTTTGTTTGGAAGGTAGAGTCTTAAAATAAATTGTCGAAGTATACCAAGCGTATCACAACAAACCAAGTAATCAAACAGCAGGTCTCACCACGGAGTTTGTGTGATACAAAACAAGCAAAATATAAAAAATCCTTTCTTTAAACAAAAAATAAATAATTATACATAAAAAAATAAAGCTTATCTAAAGGGGAAGAACTCCGCCCGTAAAACTATATCTATCGTTCCGTTATTTCCATTTTTCGAAATTAAAGAAAATAATAAATTACCAATAATTAATTGACTAATTGAGCATTTTTGTTTATTGATTCATGTTTTGTTAGGTACAATAAATAATTTTTTGAAGTTTCAACTTGATCGGAGAATGAGTGAGGAAGAAATAGCGTTAACAAGTATTTAAAGAGATTAAACCCAACAAATTTAGCCATATCTGTGAGTACTGATGTTTTAGTTTTCCTTGTTGGTATGCAGCCAAATAATTAATTACCAGCAATTAATTTCCCAATTGGTTACTTTTTTTTATTGATTCATGACTTGTTTTGCAAATAGATAATTGTGCAAAGTTTCAACTTGATCCGAGAATGAGTGTTGGAGAACTAAAATGTACAAACGTTTTAACAGACAGTCAGAGTGACTTGATATAAGCTTTGTAAAAAAACAACTCCTAGATGCGCGTTGTTCCTACTCATGGATTACTAGATTACTATATAAATAATTTCTGAACTCCAAACAACTAAACCAATATATTATATCTTTTACCAGCAATGTGCGAAGTCAAGGCCTTTTTAAGCAAACTAGTTGATAACCAAGCTATTTCAAACTTTGTCTAGGCCTTGTACAAAATGAAGACATCTACTTCAGGCAAAGTAGAAAATATCTTCTCTAGAGATATATTTATAATGAAATGTAGGTTAAAAAAATATAATGAGCAGCCTAATATCTAAGGATTAAAAATCTACTAGTCGACCGGCGGCGTAGCATACGCCGCTATTTTTCAGGGCCGGCCTTAGGCTACTGCAACCTATGCGACCGCAGTGGGCCCCGCACCTTCATAGGACCCGCTCTAATTCAATGTATATAAATTATTAAATTAAACCATTTTATAACTTAAAACAGATTTCCCGCGCCATCCTGTCGATTTACCACGAGCTCCTGGAAATCTCCCGAAATCGCAAAATATACGGAAATATACAGACGAAAATTGTCACTTTGGGGTAGAGCTATATCACCCATATCATTTAATGGTATTTCGCCGTCTCCAATCCTTAAAAGAAACTCTGCAGAAGCCGTCTCTTCTTCATCAACTCTCACATTTAGGGTTTCATCGGAATATTTTAAAATGCCTCCATAGTTCAATTTTTTAAAGGGCTTCATCTAAAAGCTCACTTCTGTTAGCTCGTGGCTGAATTGGAAGACATTGTCGGAAGTCGCCCCCAAATCTATAATTTTTCCTCCAAAGACTCTTTCGAATTCCCGATTGCTCTTAGTAGCTGGTCTATGGTAGAAAGTCCGTATTTTGGCAGCATAGGAGCCTCATCCATTAAAAATACATCCACTTCCGCTAACTGAGCAGCTTTCAGTGATCCTGGCTTTATGTTTGAAACTGATTCAGATGTTTGAGGCACATGAGTCCAAATGTTTAGTGTGAGGTGCGTCCATTAGACAAAAGAATTGATGCTATTTTTGTAAATGCCGTACATTTCACATTGAAATTTCGACCCCGTGTGAAAAATAGTCTTGTACACAACTGTTTTTCCAGTGCCCCTAGGTACATAATAAAAAATAAAATAAAATAAAAAATAAAAAAGAACAAATTGTTCCAGAGTTATGAATTGTACAGCATCAAGATTAGTATTCACTATGTCAACCTGTTTCCCTTTTAGGAGTCCAAACAACAGTATTGAGCCGTTGCTGTTATGTACATCCATATTTAAGTCGTTATTAACAAAGTGAATGTTGTCCATGCCATGACCCAGTACTGAAAATCTCTGCCTTCTGTGACTTCGGTATCTAGTTTGGAGGCGATAATTCGATATGCATGATTTATCGCGTCTTCCACTCGGCCACCTGTGCGTTCTATTTCTAGTAGAAAATCCTCAGCCAGATCTGCTTGAAACATTTCCCAAAGTCCTTTTGGATTTTCCAAAGATTAAAATCTGTGTGTACAGTGTTCTCATTGCTCTTGGTGTATTTAACATAGATTCCTACAGACCATCTATCCACTGTTGGTCATCATAGGCAAGCCCTCGAGCCAGACACGCTTGCTTGAACGTGGCATGCCTGATACCAATAAATTTAAGAAGGTCGTCAAAACATGTAGCATCGTTGACGTGGTACAGAAGCATCCTTAGGTGATAAGAGTTCTGGCTGGGCAACAAAATTAACGCTGAGGATACGACCATTATCTTTGATTTTCACGAAGTCTCTCAACCCATTCTGTCTTCCGATCCATTAAAGATGCTCGGGGCATCTGCCAATAAAAGTGGTAAATAATTTCTTCATCCTATCTTCCTCTTCTTCATCTAGCCAGCTTTATTGCCTTTAGGATAAAATAATGGATATGTGAATGGTTCTGTTCGTTTGTCTGTGTTCTTTAAAGTAACTATTTCTTTGCCTCGCTGATGTGCAACCATTTCATTAGCTGGAATGCTTTGATCAGCATTCAGTGTCAGCACGTCACATACTTCATTGGATGAGGCGAGATCAAAACCCTCAGGATTAGTAAACAATCTATTCTTTCGGCCTACATTCTAGCTAATTAAAGTTATGCACATACATCAAATTGTTTTTTAAACTTACCTTACTTAATATCGATAATCGATGAAATGTTTAATTTGTAGAAACACTTGGAAACACTTGAGCGTCTTCAGGTAACCACGTGCTTGATCAAAATAAACGCTGACCCGGTACTACACCTTCGACTACGGTGCGCAAAATGCTGTGTCTATTCATTCGTTGAAACTCGATAAAACTTGTTTCAAAGAAATGTTTTAGTAAACGGCTGTAAGCCAGTGACGTAGGAGGTGTCAAGTTTTTTTCCTTTGACGTCATTAAAGAAAATCGTTAGAGCCGTTTTCGAAAAAAAAATATATATAAATATATATACATACAAGAATTATGTAGGACTAAAGAATTTTTTTCCGGAATAATGCTTACCAATGTGGTGATTTACATTATAAGGAAACTATTGTTTTTTTACAATACTTCTATTCAGCTCGTAACTTAGTGGAAACTTCCTGGAACCTTCTGGGTGGGTGAAACGTTGACACGAATCTCGAAAACGGCTCAAATGATTTTCGTAGAAATTGGACATTGGAGAAATTCTAGTTTCACCTTTCAATTTTTTTTTTCAAATTTGTTTAATTTTGAAAGTTAAAAAAAGAAATAGTTTTCAGCTTTGCTTGAGATCGAGAAACTATTTATCTTGAGCGGACTATGCATCTTCGGTATTTCCTGATGTAGGCCTTATTCATTGAAGAGTTCAATAAATTAATGTTCAGGAACATATTATACTGTTAATCCAATCATTGAAATATTAGAAAGTCTAGCAGAGTTATGTATTTGTTTAATCAGAAATTTGTTCTCGTGGGCAGGTGGCGGAATGGGGCGGGGTAAAACGTTTTCCATTTTTTTTTAATCAAACATTCTTTTTTTTTTTCATTTTATTGTGTACCGTTTATGTTTTCCAAAACCCCATTATAGAAGTTTAAAAAAATAAAAGGTGCATTTTAAAATCTTATTTTAAATTCTTTTCTAGCTGTATAAAAATTGCGTAATTTATGTTATAAACCAAACAGTCCCCTTTGGGTGACCATAAATAGCATTTGCACTTTTATCGAACTCGCTAAAAACGCTTCAGCAATCGAAATTGAAAAAGTGCTTCTTGTTTTTGAAACGCGACTGACAAGACACCAAACACAAAAGGCTCTGCCCCACGGGGACCGTTCGAAATCAAATTAGTTTTATTAAGAAAGATATCACGTGATTAAAAGATCATTACCACCAGACGTTTTTCTTTTCATTGAGAACATTGTTCTAAGATAAGATCAGTCATGTGACATCGGGCTCAGGCCTGGAATGTTTTAATGCGGTATGATCTATTTTATTTTTTTATTTAGCATTTTTATCCTTTGTGTCTCCAGGATTATATATTTATAAATAGATGATTTTCTTTTATTTTAATCTTTTAATATTGATTCGCAACAGCTGAAAGTTTCTGATATGTTTGAAAGTTAAGCCTTTTGGATTTGGATTTATTATTTTTTAGCAATGCAATAAAACAAGAGAGCCGTGTGTTACACAAAGACATCGGTGACCTTTAGGTTAAGTCGAACAAACACTACTTCTCACAAAACTTCTCACAAAACTTCTCACAAAACTTCCCACACAACTTCCCACACGCTTCAAAAGTTAAATTCGTACCAGTAAATTATCCATATATGTTTTGTTCGTTTGTAAAATGTTTGACAGGTTTCGGATGTTCCTTCAGAGTTGAAGATAGTTTACTTCCTAGTCCAAACCTCCCGCAGTACGACGGGGGATGGGAGCGGGCAGGGTTTGAACCCGTGACCATCGATAAATCCAAACGACAGTCCAGCGCACAAACCGCACGACCAGGCAACCATCCTGATGAATAATGGTCTCTTTTAGAAATCTCTTCAGCGTTTTGTATAGCGTAGTGTCCTTAGTTACATTTGTACACCGCTTATAATAACTCACTCACTCTGTATCTTTCATGGATTTTTCACAAGTCGACTTTTTGACCCCTTCTACTCATCCAATCGTCATAAAATTTTACATGCACGCTCTTGATCGATTTCAACACATAAATCAATAAAAACAATGAGCCAATTAGTTCATCATCAAGTCGTAATTAGATCATTATGTTTTAAATATAGAATATATATAGAAAAGAAAAACAACGCAGTAAGCTAAGGGAGATAAGCGTTGTGTAAAGGACATTATTTCTAAGCTAAAAGACTGTGTGTGTTAATTTATCATATAAAAAACTTTGCGATAGAGTGTTTATTAACATTAATCATAACGTCAATCACCATTTTTACCAATTATTTTCCTTCTACAAAAATATATTGACTTACATATATTAATGCGCAGGATTTGGTTGCCAAAAGGCTAAATTTAAAAAATTAAAACAAAAATTGTAATAAACATTCCCATATTAAAAAAAAATTGCACACGAAACAATTTCTTTCTGGTCGTGCGGTATGCGCGCTGGACTGTCTTTTGGACTTATCAATGGTCCCGGGCTCATACCTTGCCCGCTCCCATCCCCCGTCGTCCTGCGGCAGGCTTGGACTAGGATGTAAAGTAAATTATCTTCAACTTTGAAGAAATATCCGAAACATGTAAACTAATTTACAGACACATTTAAAACGCGTGACGCACTTGAAATTCGATATTTTAATAAAACGTATGGTGTGAAGTTCATCTTAAATCATACTAAAGAAATGTTCTATCAGTTCTAAGATGTTCACAGATATGACTATGTCCGGAGATGTTCACAGATATGACTATGTCCGGAGATGTTCACAGATATGACTATGTCCGGAGATGCTCACAGATATGACTATGTCCGGAGATGTTCACAGATATGACTATGTCCGGAGATGTTCACAGATATGACTATGTCCCGAGATGTTCACAGATATGACTATGTCCGGAGATGTTAACAGATATGACTATGTCCGGAGATGTTCACAGATATGACTATGTCCGGAGATGCTCACAGATATGACTATGTCCGGAGATGTTCACAGATATGACTATGTCCGGAGATGTTCACAGATATGACTATGTCCCGAGATGTTCACAGATATGACTATGTCCGGAGATGTTCACAGATTTAACTATGTCCCGAGATGTTCACAGATATGACTATGTCCGGAGATGCTCACAGATATGACTATGTCCGGAGATGTTCACAGATATGATTATGTCCGGAGATGTTCACAGATATGACTATGTCCGGAGATGTTCACAGATATGACTATGTCCCGAGATGTTCACAGATATGACTATGTCCGGAGATGTTCACAGATATGACTATGTCCGGAGATGTTCACAGATATGACTATTTCCGGAGATGCTCACAGATATGACTATGTCCCGAGATGTTCACAGATATTACTATGTCCGGAGATGCTCACAGATATGACTATGTCCGGAGATGTTCACAGATATGACTATGTCCGGAGATGTTCACAGATATGACTATGTCCGGAGATGTTCACAAATATGACTATGTTCGGAGATGCTCACAGATATGACTATGTCCGGAGATGCTCACAGATATGACTATGTCCGGAGATGCTCACAGATATGACTATGTCCGGAGATGTTCACAGATATGCGCATTTAAAAGGAACGCAAAGAGATTTAATAATAATCCATATATATTTCTAAAATACAACACACTGACTCAGAGAGATCATCTAAACTAGTTTTAACTAGCAAAGAGATTTCCATGAAATGTCATACAAAGTTTTCTTTTACCACTTATGTGCTCACTATGACATGGCTTCGACAAATCGGCATCCTGAACAGCGCAATTTTCGAAAAAGCGCAAGTTTCCTTATAAATCTTTATTTTTTTTTTTCGGTATTCCCCCAGAAGACTGCATTCTAAATATAAAGTACAAATAGAAGTAGCAGAAATATGAAACCTTCTGTATGTTTTAAGAAGTCAAATAAAAACAAAACATTTTAGACACGCTCTAAATCATTTATGTACTGTCATCGACTATGAATAATTGTGCAAAATTTCAACTTGATCCAAGACTGGGAAGTGGGAGAAGTAACGTGTACAAAATGTGTACTACACAGACAGACAGACAGACGTAGTGAGTAAATATAAGCTTTGTAAAATACAGCCATTTTGATATGATTTTACTTGGCTGATTAAAGTAGCTATGTTTTTCAAAATAGTCATTTCGATCATTCTATATGTTAGGACTTAATTCGTTCAAGCGTTCTTTGTTTCCTGTCACAGCCTCATTTGATATTGAGTGTTATTTGTTCACCTTGGATCAAGACAACACATGTAGTAAAGTTAGTTGATATCTTATACCCGCGGTGATGCAGACGTAATTAAGAGCTGGTACCTTGTTATATTATAAAGAGACTTATCATTGTAATTCTTATACATTGGATATATGCAACTGGCATTCAAGCTTGGATGTATTCCTATATAGGATATTGTGTTATTTAAGTCTAACCAGTGATTGTACGGGCAACTCGCGTCTGGCTCAAGAAAAACTGGTCGCACTCATCTCAGTTGCTTGGATGTGATAAAGCGGGATTTAAGATCAGTGAACATTGATACTGACCATTGGGAAGATATAGCCTTGGACCGCACTAGTTGCAGAGAGACGGTGACCAAGAAAGCTATGGACAGCGAGAAAACATGGGCCTCAGCTCTTGAAGAAAAGCCATACGGAAAATGGCCGGCTCCTCTACCACCAAAGCGAAAGCCACTTTGACCTGCAATATATGATATATATATATATATGAGTGTGTGTGTGTTCGAGATGAACCATAGTCGTTCTACGACTGAAGGATGCCAATATATATAAATCAGTGATATGTAGCTGGACACTTGAAAGCAGCTCTATTTTATCGTGTATTATTAATGTGAATAAACTTTATCTTTGTCTGCTGAAAACGTCCCCTTTGCAGACACTGCGCTCACCCTTATGAAACCGTAAACCATATCCTCTTTGAATGCCCCTTCCTAATCCACCTTAAGCAGACCCTACTTCCACTACAGCCCAACATAACCAACACCATGAACGGCAATGCTGAACAACTGAAGAAAACAGCACACTTTTTTTCCTTGGCGTAGTCTGCAAAATAGCTGGCTAAAAGAAGAAGAAGAAGTCTGCTGAAATCGGACTTGAATCTACGCGTTCTAAAACTTGTATGTACTGAATCTATAGCGCAAGTTAAATGCTCAACATAAGAGTCACAGCTCAGACTCACGAAGCCAGTAGTGAGACCACAGCGCATAAACATCGTCCTCTTACATTTCCTAGTGTCATTAGAGCATGGCAAAGGATTGCCTGAATCAGACACGAGAATCAATGACTTAGCAGAGTTTAACTTTCTCATTATCCTGCATAGATAGATAAACATTTATATATATATATATATATATATATATATATATATATATATATATATATATATATATATATATATATATATATATATATATATATATATATATATATATATATATATATATATGCCTATGCGTAGGTAGGACGTCAGTAATCTATAAGAAAATAAGATAATCTAACTTTTTAAAATAATCTTATTGATTTAGTGAGTCTGATATTAACGTATGTATAATGTTAAGTCAACTCCTACCTTAGTTATAAGTAGGAATAAATGCTCAGCTAATGCTCATTGTACTGGACATTCCTTCAGTAAACAGAGTATAGAAATAAAGCCTAGGAATTAACTTTCAGTACTGATCGCTAATTCTTTGTGCTTTAAAGTGTGATGTTTATGGCTTGTCTATTGATTTCTAATCGATAGCAACCTGTACATAAAGTAACGGGCACGTCAAGACAGCTGTTACAGTAGAAATTATGCGTAGTGATGACTCTTCATATATACTTGTGACCAATTTTTAATCACATTATATTATAAAATTAGCAGTGCTAATAGCATACCCCGAAATCAACACGTTTAGAAATAAAATTTGTACAAAGCTGCTATCAACTCACTCTGTCTGTCTGTCTGTCTGTCTGTCTGGTAAAAATTTTTTAGCGCATTATTTCTCCCACACCCATCCTCGGATCTAGCTGAAACTTTCCACAATTATTTATTGTACCTACAAAAACATGAATCCATTTAAAAATTAACTGATTGGTCAGTTAATTTTTTAATTATTTTGATATCGAAAAAGGAAATAAATCATGTACTATTGAAAGATATAGTTGTTAATGTGGAGTTCTTCCCTTAGATATACCTTTTTTTATTAAAAGCATTGTTTTTATTTTGCTTGTTCTAACGTATGAACAATCTACGAAAGTCCACATGGATTCTAAACACTTTAAAACACAAATTTAGAACAAGAATACAATTAGAGTTTGTGTATCTCGCAAACTCAAATGGGGCCGCCGAAATGTCCTTTTTATAGGCCAATGGTTTGGTAAGCAAGTAAACAATCAGGTTTCGATATTTTCAGCACGCCAATGAATTACAAACTTTCAATAACATAATCCTCCCTTCGTCCGTACGAAACGTGTGCGAAACTAAAGTGTGGCCGAAGTTGTTGTACTGTTTGGCCGGCTGATATTGTTATTATTAGTATTACATGGTTAATGTTCAAAAGTTTTCAATACACTTGTTTGTTACGAAAATATGGTTCGATGTGAGCCTGGACTAAAGGATATGATTAAATGATTTTCTAATTGTACTTGGCTTACTTAAGTTACTGAGGTTAGTCGATAAGCAAAGTGAATAGTGTCAATAGTTAAAGTTACATTCAATTTTTTTTCCATTGCTTATTTTTATATCCTTATTAATACATACAACACTACCAGTTTTTTTAAATATAGCATTATATACATTAATTTATATATATATATGTATGTATGTATGTATGTATGTGTGTATGTATGTATGTATGTATGTATGTATGTATGTATGTATGTATGTATTATATATATATATATGTATGTATGTATGTATGTATGTATGTATGTATGTATGTATGTATGTATGTATCTATGCATGTATGCATGTATGTATGTATGTATGTATGTATGCATGTATGTATGTATCTATGCATGTATGCATGTATGTATGTATGTATGTATGTATGTATGTATGTATGTATCTATGCATGTATGTATGTATGTATGTATGTATGTATGTATGTATGTATGTATGTATGTATGTATGTATGTATGTATGTATGTATGTATGTATGCATGTATGTATGTATGTATGCATGTATGCATGTATGTATGTATGTATGTATGTATGTATGCATGTATGTATGTATCTATGCATGTATGCATGTATGTATGTATGTATGTATGTATGTATGTATGTATGTATCTATGCATGTATGTATGTATGTATGTATGTATGTATGTATGTATGTATGTATGTATGTATGTATGTATGTATGTATGCATGTATGTATGTATGTATGCATGTATGTATGTATGTATGTATGTATGTATGCATACATGTATG
The DNA here is from genome assembly GCF_947242115.1 of Biomphalaria glabrata. NCBI lineage: Eukaryota > Metazoa > Mollusca > Gastropoda > Planorbidae > Biomphalaria > Biomphalaria glabrata. The sequence continues at coordinate 11,297,656 of NC_074721.1, forward strand.
TATGTATGTATGTATGTATGTACGTATGTATGTATGTGTGTGTGTGTGTGTGTGTTTGTGTGTGTGTGTGTGACCGACAAAATGCTAAGTTCCTCATTTTAAAGAATACCTGAAGAGTTCAGGCACAGTAGAGAAATATACAATGTAAATATTATATATGATTCTAAAGTACATTGGTCTCTTCTGACAAATGTTATATCAACTCACTTTGTTTGTCTTATAAGAAGTTTGTATCAAGCTTTTTTCACAGAGTGACTTGATAAAAGCTTTGTCAACGTGTCATCGGGCAGATGTATTATTGTTAGTCTAGATCAGGGGTGGGCAACATTTTTGTATCGAGGGCCGCATTAAAAAAAGTTTGGTAATGGCGGGCCGCATATATATATATATATCTTAGAAAGATAAGCTTGCTGTGTAGAATGTCTTTTAATTCATATATACAATGTATTACGATTTTTTAAAATTGCTGTTGTCTTTTTATATCACAATATCCCAACAAATATACAGTTGTACTTAATGTGCAGTATTTTACTTCTTACACTCGTGCATAATGTTTCTTAACTGTGAAATTAGCTTACTAGTTGTTACCCCTGTGTGTGACTGCTGTCAAATTACAGTCAATCAACATTGAGCAGTGATTATACTTGTTTAGTTTCCACAAAAAAAATGCTTGCTAACTGAATGAGACAATATATGTTCCGGAAGTGAAATGTCGGGACGAGCGAAGTCTTCCCTTGTGGAGCATCACCGGAGAATGCTGACCATGTCCTTCAATGGTGCATACTAAATCAAGGGATCCGAACAAGACTCTCCAAAGACTATTCGGAGAACTGCCTGATCTGGAAACCACTACACGCTTCATCTCAGATATAGGATTACTGATCTGAATCCTCCAACATGTAAAATGAGAACGAAGAAGAAGAACTGATATATGTGTACCCAAATATTGTGAACAGCAGCAAAAGTTTTTTAAGTGTGGAAATAGAGCTTCTGGCACCCATGGTAATGCTGACTGGAACTTCTCTTTGCTTTGAGTTATGTCCTCTGGAGCTGAATCGGCTTCTCTTGATAAGTGTTGTACTTTTAATCATTTCACTAAAGATAATTTCACCTTTCAGTAAAGGAAATGACAATTTTTCTTTTTTTTTTTTTGCTTGCCAGTAGAAATGGGAAAGCCTTGTTTGCAAAGATTTAACATGCATTTGCATTTCATATGTAAACAATCAATTGCAGTAGTAATTTTAAAAAAAAACATGATATTTTATCTTCCACTCTTCATTAGAAATATTGGTAACAAAGTGACAGTCAATTTCCTTCAAGTAACATAATTTCATCCTTAAGATTTTATATTCTTCTCCTTTGCCTTGCCCATGCTAAGCTAGCGGATACATTGGATTATTTATTCATAAATCGGAACTACCAATGATCAACTCCCCTAGCTCTAATAAATCTCATTATGTATCCTTTGCTTATATTTTAAAGTTTATATTATATGCAGCTTTGTGCAAAATTTCCTATTTCAAGTTTATGGTTCTCAGTCCAAAATCGAGCTCCATCAGTTGTTACACTTGCCATCTTATTCCAAGCCTACCCAACACTTAGACATTGTGTCTTGAATTGAGTGTATTGATGTATAGCCAATAAGCATAATCTTCTTTTACTTAAAACTTTTTATAACGAGACAGTTTCAATAATTTATATAGATATATTTTTTTTTAATATTTGCATTTTTATATCTATCTACTGTGGGCACACCTGATTTCTGTAGGTGTCGGCGGGCCGCAAAAGACACCTCGGCGGGCCGCATGTGACCCGTGTTCCGTAATTTGCCCACCCCTGGTCTAGATCTATTACAAATTTAATTTCATGACTGATCCCAAAGTAATTGATACAACTACGCTTAATATAAGCATTGTTATTTTTGAAAGTATTTTTGTATCTGTTTCTTCTTTGTCCAAATGGAATTAAGCTGGCATATGTTGTCATCTTTTTGACAAGTACACCAACAAGAGTAGGCTATTTTGCTTTCTTTTTTTGGTCACACAGAATGTTAAGACGGGTGCGTCTATACAAACAGACATTAGCCATCTTGCTGCTGACAGTACTGCTTCTAATTGCTTTCTATTTATCTGAAGGTAAGATAGGCTTTTATCTAAAGGTAAGTTAAGCTTTTATCTAAAAGAAAGATAAGCTTATCTGTAGGTAAGATAAGCTTTAATCTAAAAGCAAGATAAGCGTTTATCTTGAAGGTAAGATAAGGTATATCTGAAGGTAAGATAAGGTTTATCTGAAGGTAAGATAAGCTTCATTTTAAGGTAAGATAAGCTTTATCTGAAGGTAAGATAATCTTTTATCTAAAGGTAAATTAAGCTTTTATCTAGAAGTGAAATAAGCGTTTATCTTGAAGGTAAGATAAGCTTTATCTAGAGGTAAGATAAGCTTTATCAAAAGGAACGATAACTTTTTATTTGGAGATAAAATAAGCTTTTATCTCAAGGCAAGATAAGTTTTATATAAAGGTAAAATATGCTTTATCTGGAGATAAGATAAGCTTTTATGTAAAGGATGGCTAAACTTTTATCTGAAGGTAAGATAAGCTTTATCTGAAGGTAAGATAAGTTTTTATCTAAAAGTAAGATACGCTTTTATCTAAAGGCAATATAAGCTTTTAAAGGCAAGATAAGCTTTATTCTAAATGTAAGATAAGTTTTTATCTGAAGGTAAGGTAAGCTCTGATTTCTCCATTTCTTCTGGTATTGGCTTGGATTTTCTTCACGGAACGAAAGTTGAAGGTCCAAAGTCGTAAGTCAAAGACTCGCAAAGTTGACAGAACGTCGAGCTAATAACGCCAATGTCGTGGGTTCGATCCCCATACTGACCAAATCTTTGTTCACTTTTCTTTCATCAATGACAACTAAAATATGAATGTTTAGTTGACTAGATTATTTGAACTTAATCAGGAGTTGATTTTGTTTACTTCTTATTTTATTATTTTAAAAAGAAGCAGCTAGATCTTGTTGAACTTTCGAGAAATTTCTTATAACTGCAGACAACGCCGTGAAATGTTTGCATTTGACATGGCAAAACAAAAAAGAAGAATAGTAAAAATATTTTTTTAAAGAAGCTCATGCTGTGTCAAGGGAGAAAGGCAGTTTCGGAGTTTTTAATGAAACAAGCTAGATCTTGATTGGTTTAAATCTTGGAAGATGTAATAAAAGACAATGGACTTGTCTAGAAGAATTACTGCCTTTTGGGTCATATCCTGTCAATAATGCTGAGCTTTAGGACTCTGGAAACTCCGACAAACGGAGCATAAATGATGCTGCAAAGACTCACATCTATAGACTTATCGTGGACATTCATGAATAGAATTTATTAGTGTAAAAAAAATGTACTTTTTCTTTGGTTAAATGGTGTAGAGCTGTGCAAATGGGTAGGCCTACATGCATGGGCGCCCGCAGAATTTTTCGCAGTGAGGTGCAAGTTGCCACCTATGTCTCAAAGTCGTAGCTTCAACTTTTTTTTATTACAGAGAATATTAAAGAAAAGAACTGGCTTACCCTCGCCCCTCCCCCATACCTATGTGATATTAAGTTCACTGTAAATACTTGTTTCATAAAATACATGAAAACGAACATGTGAACAAACTATTTACTGTACATGTTGGTCAGTGCATCCTAACGTTCGATCAAACAAAAAAATGTCAACGCTGCCAAAACTGTCATTAACTTAACTATTGAATAGCTTCTCGTCGCGATGGACAAGCCGGCGATGGACGCGTATGTGGTAGTTCTGATATTCCTCTTTACGTTGCAGCTCTTCTATCTTTGTAGGATGTAAACAAAATACTGCACTCTTCACTCTTGTTCATAAGCGTTCACATATATCACATCGAAAGTCAACTGGCAAGGATTTGTCCTCCAAGACAAAAAAAAAAAAAAAAAAAAAAATGTTGACATATTCTAGGCCTTTACTAAATATAATGATAACTATAATTATGTGCAAATAAAAACAAAACGTCACGACTAACGTGCTATAGAATATTGAACTGCAAGCCTATAATAAAGCGCACATGGTCGGACATGAACTACAGATTAGCCTATTCTAGTTTACTACAATAATAGCTTATCCTTATTAACTTTATTTCAGTGGGAACACCCCATGTTAAGTTGCTTCCTAGCAGAAGTTAATTGATTTGAAGGTGCAAAAAAATGGCTAAAATATGGTTGCTCAGAATTCAGAGGGGTGCATGGTCAGACATCAATTCCTTATAAACCAAGGCTAGTCTACTACAACTGTACTTCAGTCACCAGTGGAAGTACTACTTGTTCAGTTGCTATTTAAATTTTAAATGCTTTGATGGTGCAAAACAATGGCTAGAATTTGTCTGTGCACCACTTTGTATCCCCCACTGCGGGCGCTCATGCCTACATGTGAATGACGGCGGAACGAGACAGACAAACAGACAGACAGACAAATAGATAGATAGATAGATAGATAGATAGATAGATAGATAGATAGATAGATAGATAGATGGATAGATAGATAGATAGATAGATAGATAGATAGATAGATAGATAGATGGATGGATAGATAGATAGATAGATAGATAGATAGATAGACAGAAAGACAGATAGATAGATAGAAGCAAACAGCATGAATATCTATCGCTTTTTTATATGACTTTTTTATATTTTTATCGTTTATTATTAATTCCGAACTACATTCTTATTTACTTGCTGTTCGTGTTTGTGGTCAAAGTCGATATTAAAACATTATCAGTTCTCACAGACATAATGCATTCCGAAAAATATCGTCACCTCTCAAGAGAGCTGAAACAATCAAGCAAACAAAAGCAATCAAGTAGATATCATATATCATGCTTGTGGACAGCCGTGAATGTATGATACAGGATCAATCTATTCTAAGACATAGACACATTTTAGGCATCCATTGTACTGTGCTTATAACAAGAGGTCTGAGATTCGACACACGATAATGTAGATCCCACATGTTGTCATTGCCTCTAGATATATGTTAGATATAAATATAGATATAGACAGGGCTTTTTTTTTTGTGGCGGTACGCCTTTTTGAATGTGGGGAAAAAATTGTTACTTTTCTTTTATTTTAACGTATATTATTAATTTATTAATAGTTAAAAGTTAGGCAATCAATCACTGAGTACCGGCACTTAATCCCTGAGTACCGGCACCTGTTTTGTTTACATAAAAAGCACTGTGTATAGATAACATATACGGATAACAGATATACAGATAATACAGATAACAGATATACAGATAACAGATATACAGATAACAGATATATAGATAACAGATATATATATATATATATATATATATATATATATATATATATATATATATAGTAGATGAGCTAGGGTGTCGTATGGCCAAAACAACGACCAGCAGCATTTACTGATTAATGTCAAATACCCATTACAGTTGGGTGGACTTAAGTGCGTCCAACAAATCATGCAATTCACGTGTGTGTCACAACGAAAGTCTGAAGTGTGGCCCAATCGCTAACAGGTAGACCATTTCGAGAAATAGCCATTATCTCTTTACATGGCCCAGCCAATATGCGAACAGGAACTAAAATGAATGGGAAAATGTGATTATTACAGATGTAGGTATTTTCGTTTGATTTCGGACCTTTAATTGTTCTTTATTTTAGATTATAATTGTTTGTATTTTATTGCACTAATATTTTCTTCTTTTATATCTATTTTATTTAGAAAAAAACGCGTTTGGTTCAAAGTATGACGGAAGCGAAGTCCGAAGTGTGGTGAAGACCAAAGTTGTGGCTCGATACAAGCAAGGTCAAGGTAACATTAATTCAGACTTAGAACTGGAACGACTTGGAAAGGGGTGTAACAAAATCATGATCAAAAGCTGAAGTTCCGTATGTTGAAATCATTTATTTAAATAAAAAGTTCTCAAAAATCGAAGTTCGATTTTATTCCGGGGGCCGGGCAACAAGGGGACGAGATTAAGGTTATGAGTTCAATTGTAATTTACAATAGTCACACTTGAACGTTAATATTGTAATTGTAATCTTGTTAAATATCGTCAATTTTGGACGTTTGTTCAGAAGTTAGAGCGTGAAATGGGTTGCCTGAGCCAGCCAGGAAAACCAGTGACCTGGCAGAATTTAAGTCATTCTTTTTTGAAGTAACGTCTTTATTATATAAAATAAGATAAGAATGTTCCCGGGTTCATATACCACTGCCATCCCCCGTAGTCCTACTGGAGGTTTGAACTAGAAGTAAAATATCGGAACTCTAAAGGAACATCCGAACTGGGGCAGACTGGCAATATGGGCATTCGGGAAAATGCCCGTGGGCCGGTACTCCATTGAGCCGGCAGGACCTCCGTAAGTGCAGCATAAATGCTAGTAAATTGTTTCAAGATTTAAATTATTCATGATTAAAAAATTATCTTTTTTTTAATGTAAAGCATTGTCGTAAATATCCTTCGTCAATATATAGTTCTTCTAGTAGAGACGTCACTAAACGGTAAACAAGAAACGTTAAGGCATTTATTGCTTATAGAGATCCACGTTAGTGTGAATATATTCGGATGAATCTATAAAGGAATCAACAATTACGTTCCAAGTCCTATAGATATGTCCAGTCACATACGAATTATTATTGGTTTGGTGGAGTCATAGCATGATCTCGAGTTGGCCCCGCTACGAAGTCCCTCACAAATCATAATTATTATCTTGGTGTTGAAAGGTGTTGATTGGAATCAAAATGCAAAAAAAAAAATATAAAAAGAAGAAGCAGAAAATAAGTAATAATAACTATTGCTGGAATGCTGTGCAAAAAAAATGTAAACTTATTAATGTTTTCTCGCAAGCACTAAAGATTCACCAAGTTTATGATGACAGCGTTTACAAATGAACAGGCTCAACGTCATAAGTAACACTAATGCCAAGACGACAAAGTTATTGACTTAAGCCGAAATACAAAGAGGCTTTGCTAAATTTGAGATCATCTTGACAGCATTTCTTTTACTGAACGTAAGGATATTAAGAACACGTGGACATGTTCTGTTGTGTGTGTGTGTGTAGCCAGCTTTAAGATGCAGTCAAACTAGGTTTCCAAGTTATTGAGAAAGTAGTATATGTAAATAAAGTAAAGTTCTCTTTCAGACCTTGCAATCTATAGGGCAGATGATGTTAATGTCATCTGTTTCTTTGCCAATGGGTAACGAGTAGGGTGTCATGTGGCCCGCACGACGACCTACAGCCTTTACTTTCTTAACTTAAGTCAGGTACTGGTCAAAGTTGAGTGGACCCAGTGGAGCCCTAAAAATCCCGAAATTCAAAATATTAGTCTACACCGAGATTCGAACTCAGGACACCAGGTTCGGAAGAGCTTAACTGCTCAGCCACCGCGGCCCCGTGAGCTTGTTAAATAATGAAGGATGAGGAGTTGGTTTTGTAAATTGAAGTCCATATGCCTGAGAAAATGGCGAGGAGTGAAAGTGAATCATAAACAATATGTTCGTTGACGGAGGATCTTCGGATGCCTTCAATGTAAAAGCTAATGTATAAGGTAGCAAGAAGTTTTCTCCATTTCAAGTGTTTGTACATTTAATAATGGCGTTTATTTGATAGTTTCAAAATCGTCCAATAAATTATCCATGTACTAATTACCTTCGATACATTATTAAACTTTACACAATACTTTTGAGGTCAGGTAGGATTGGACGCTCATCATGTGACATACAATCTATGGGCCGGATTATATAGAAGTGCCCGGGCTGGTTTTAACACCCAGTCCGCCCCTGCATCCAAAACATATCAAACATTTTTTTGTTGGATCGATTGAGTATTAAGGCATCGAGTTACAGCCTTGATTGTTTTTCGTTCGAATCCAATAAAACAGACGCCTTTCAATCAGATTTCACAGTCCAGGACTGGTTATGATTTGAAAACACAAAATATGTTTGTAACGTGCACTTAAGTATTGCCTACTGGCTTACATACAAACTAGGTGAACTTGACCCGAAACAGCGACCGTGTGCACTTAAAAACCAATGCATTGAAAACTAGCATCAGTTTGGAAATTCTCACAATTATTTGCTATTTGTTAATTTTTTAGTTAGTTTATTATGATCTTAAATATGTTTCTACATTGCTATGGTGTGCACAATGAATGTATATGTTTTCAAAATGTGCGGTTTATCCGTACTTCTGTCTTCTGTACATTGAACACGTTTGCCTCCATTTTAAGAAAGTCCCTGATTTAAAAAAAAAAGACTATCGCTTATCTTATCTTATATTATATGATACAGACGTTACTTCAAAAAAGAAGATGATTACGTCCTACGCGTCGTGCATATAGTCATGCATGTTAACCAATGACCTAAACTCCGCCAGGTCACAGGTTTTCCTGGCTAGTTCAGGCAACCCATTCCATGCTCTAATAGCGCTAGGGAAGAAGGAGCATTTGTACAAATTTGTCCTAGCATATGGAACGAGGAATGTGCCTTTGTGTCTTTCTGAGTATTTTATTAGATTTTGTTTTTGTATTGGTCGGTCGTTGGCTTGTAGCTCCAACTAGCTTGAAGGCCTACAACTAGACCGATGTAGCCCTATTATATTTGTAATAAATAAACTTTAAATGATTTGAACAAATTTCTCTTTTCAACGAAAACTGAAAATAATTTGTTTTTGCAAAATTAACAGATTTAACTTGAAATGAGATATAGATCTAATAGTCATGAAATAAACTGATATTTGAACAAAATCTAACATACAAACTAAAGCATGAGTTTACTCTTGTCTCTAGATTGTCTCTCGTTCTTAGCATACATTATGATAGTTCAGGTCATATTTCGTCATTCTGCATTGCATAGCCACCAACACACTCGTCACCTAGAAAACACACACACACACACACACACACACTCCATACCATAACTAATGTCTTTCTGAAAAGGTTTGAAAAGTTTTAAAAAATCAAAATATCAATTCACTCTGTTTAAATGGTTACATTAAGAGCTGAGCTGAGTTTGTTACTTTTGTCTTTCGTCCAACAAAGATTAAAATTTCATTGTTTTTGTTCACGAAGGAACGTCTGTAATTTAGAAGATAATGTTACGACTTTGGAGTAGACTAAAGAAAGTTAACTCACCGATTGTCAGGTCGCCGATATCTTTCTGGTTGCAGAAGCACAATCACTGGCGGATCCAGGGGGGGGGGGGGCGGTAGGGGCGATCGCCCCCCCACTCGGCCGACCCCCCCCCCCGAAGGGGGGGGGGGCGGACGAACTTTAGTATAGGATTCACACAATTTGTATACGAATTTATTACTTATGTTAAAAATATATACTAATTATTTATATTTCAACCTATTTTTAGATTATTTCGCCCCCCCCCTCTATTATGTTGGCCGATTTGGTGGGTTCGGGAGGGGGCGATGGTATCAATCCCGCCCCCCCCCCTTAACTTTCGAGTGGGGGGGGCGGTCCAATTTATTGGTAGAAATCACAGCCTGCTAACAAAATCAATTAAATATCTATATTCTTGTAACTTGTTATTGATATTTTAACCGATCTTTATATTATGTCGTTCCCTGTTTGCCGATTGGTGGGGGGAGGGGACGAATACCTCTTCTGCCCTTCCCACCTAAACCCTTTGAGTGGGGGGGCGGTCCGTTTTTATTGAGAAATCATAGTTTGTGAACAAAATAAGTTGAATTAATATATAAATTTTATATTATGTCGCTCCCTTTCTGTTATTTTGGCCGATTCGGTGGGGTGAGGGGGGGGGGGGGCGATTGCAAGTACTGCCCTCCCCACTCTAGCCCTCTGAGTGCTGGGGGGGGGGCGGTCCTATTTTTGTGGAGAATCATAGTTTGTGAATAAAATTAGTTGAATATCTATATAATATAAACTACGTATTGATATGTGACCCATTGTAAATATGTCGTACCACACTCTAATCTCAAATTGTATCATTAGAAAATTTAAATGAAAAAGGGTTGTACCAGGTGGGAGGGGCGATACATGCAATCGCATTTCCCCCATCGGACAAATCAATACTTTTTCTTTTTGTATTATAGTTAAGAAATTACAAAATTAAAAAAATCTGTCACTAATATAATTTATATATACTATAAATTAAATTCTTATATCGAGTCGCCCCATACCTATTCTTTAATGCCAAATGCAATCTTTAGCAGAAATTAGTAAAGGAGCGAGGATTAATCGTTTTCACTCTACCGCCATTCCCATTTCCAGACAGAGTTTTTGTAATTTCACATGAAGTTATCATAAGTATTTTAAGAAAGACTTTGCATTGGAAAAGTTAGAATTCAAACGAAATTTTTCAGTATAAGAGTCATGATTGAGATGAGTTCTATACTCAAATAACATTTTCATAGGCGCCTTTTCCCAACCTTTACTCAATCTGATATTTTTCTAGCTAAATAAATTTGGGACTATAACTCACAATTTATGCTAGAGTTTTCTTGAATACTATTTATCGAATAAGTTTTTTTTCGGCGGCGATCCTCAAAGCAAAAATCTAAATACGTGGGGTATCCTATCTTTTCAAGGAACAAATCGGTTTTATTTGCAATGTATTATGGGTCTATAAAATCAAATTAGAATATTTTTCAAGTACAACATTATTCGAAAGGTTGTTTTTTAATAGTATGAATAATGAGCTTCAGGTCAGGAGAATGCGTTTCTGCAGTGAAGAATGCAAGAAAACGCTTTTGGCGTCGGGGCTTCGCCCCGAACTCCATTTATGAGTAATGAGTTGTAGATGTCAGGAGAATACGTTTCTGCAGAGAAGAATGCAAGAAAACGCTTTTGGCGTCGGGGCTTCGCCCCGAACTTCATTTATGGGTAATGAGTTGTAGATGTCAGGAGAATGCGTTTCTGCAATGAAGAATGCAAGAAAACGCTTTTGGCGTCGGGGCTTCGCCCCGAACTCCATTTATGAATAATGAGCTGTACTTGTCAGGAGAATGCGTTTCAGCAGTGAAAATAGCAAGAAAACGCTTTTGGCGTCGGGGCTTCGCCCCGAACTCCATTGATGAATAATGAGTTGTAGATGTCAGGAGAATACGTTTCTGCAGAGAAGAATGCAAGAACACGCTTTTGGCGTCGGGGCTTCGCCCCGAACTTCATTTATGGGTAATGAGTTGAAGATGTCAGGAGAATGCGTTTCTACAATGAAGAATGCAAGAAAACGCTTTTGGCGTCGGGGCTTCGCCCCGAACTCCATTTATGAATAATGAGATGTACTTGTCAGGAGAATGCGTTTCTGCAGTGAAAAAAGCAAGAAAACGCTTTTGGCGTCGGGGCTTCGCCCCGAACTACATTGTGAAGAATGAGCTGTACTTGTCAGGAGAATGCGTATCTGCACTCAAAAAAGCAAGAAAACGCTTATGGCGTCGGGGCTTCGCCCCGAACTCCATTGATTAATAATGAGCTGTACTTGTCAGGAGAATGCGTTTCTGCAGTGAAAAAAGCAAAAAACGCTTATGGCGTCGGGGCTTCGCCCCGAACTTCACCAGAGAACCTTATAGCGCTGCCCCAGTTGTTTTGGTTTTCGCCGAAGGTTGAGAAATGCTGCTTTTTTTATTCTCATATTTATATATATATATATATATATATATATATATATACATATATATGTGTGTGCGTGTGTGTGTGCGTTTGTGTGTGTGTGTGTGCGCGCGCGCGCGCGCGCTGTATGCACGTTTATGCGTAGGGTTAGGGTTTACTGGGCGTTAGGGTTAGGGTTTGGAAAAAAATCGCCCCCCCCCCACTCCAAAGTTCTGGATCCGCTAGTGAGCACAATCCACTACGAACAGTCGATAATCCAAGTAATCGAAATAATTTCACAGTTGTTCTAATCAAATGTACATACAACTATTCACAAAAACCGATTCAAGAAAAAAAACAATCCTCCGTTGAAAAATCCTCGATCATAACTCAAGTCTCTTAACACATTTTACCATAGTCAAGGTCATTTACGCCCAACAGCATAAACAAAAATTACCCTACTTTGCACGTGGAAACAAAAGATGGTTAGTGAGGGAGGAACAGGGTTACAACACTGCCCCCTCCCTATTTCTGTTCGTCCCGAACAGACCCTGGTCTCCTCACAATACCGGTGCAACCGATGCAGGTGCACCACTTCGTCCTGGAACACCAAATCAGTCTGTCCGAGCCCATTTTCACTGTCTGGCACGACGTCCCCAAACTCCAGCAACATTTGCCTAACCCCACCGCATTCTTCCTCCGATAGATCCTCACCCTCATCTCCAAGTATCCGATCAACTCGAGAATCACATGACGAGGCACTAGCTACAGGGACCACCGCATCACACGATGCAATAAGTTCCATTGGACAACAAGTGGCGATAACATTCTTCTTCTGAAAGTTGTAAGCTTGAGTGTTAAACTTCATAACCCTACCAGGTACCCTTCGGACGTTCCTATTAACAGCCAGTATTCTCCCCACAGGCAGTCTACTGCGTGCTTCCTTTGACTGCTCTATAAGGCCTGTGATAGGCACAGGATCATTACCGTCTATTGTGTCACATATAATGGCTTTAGACTGTGTGGGTATGCTGGTACCTTTCGTTATCAATACCCTCTTTATCTGTTCTTCTTCCATGTCGTTCCCCAGCAACGGAATTTCAAGATTTCCATATTGCACTGTGCCACCCCCAATGTTCAAGGAGAGTCCAAATAACTGCATGAAGTCTAGTCACAGAATACACTCATCCATGATAGTGGCGACCAAGAATTCATGACTAAAATGTTGATTTGCTATCTCAATGTTTACAGTGATCTGTCCTAAAACTGGCAAAAGTTCTCCACTAGCTGTTTTTATAGAATAGTCACTTATTTCATGTATTATGTTATTCTCAATAAGACTAGGATGAATTATCGATCTCGATGCGCCCGTATCTAATAGAAATCTGCAAAAACGAACTCCTATTTTCCCAGAAGAAAATATAAGAATATAAATGTAGATCTAGTAACGTAACGAGAACACTTCCAAAGAGATGATCGTTCAAAGTCAATGTGTACAACGTTACCAATCTAGTTTCTCTGTCAACAAAATTTTTACCTGCACACCAAGAGTTTTAAGACTTTTTAGCTTTGTATTCATTTTATTTTTATTTTTTTTCATTTCACAGATCAAACTTCAGATCATAAGAAATTCAAAGACTATTTTCCTAGAAATGTTCGGAAATTTAACAGAACGAATAATAAGTTTCAATTTTTGCCTGGTAAATTGTACAATAATTGAATTTTTTTTTTGGTATTATACTTTTTGTTTATTAAGCTATATTGTTATTGCTAGGCAATGTCCATGCAGACCCTCTTGTGACCTGATTATATATATTATTATAAAGTTTTTTGCAATGGGTCTATTGGAAGTTTTCTTTTCGTCTTGTGCACCTTGGATTCGACGATAAGTTTTCTCTGAGTTTCAACAGCACAATTAAAAACTCCCCCAATGTCTAAACCGAAACTAGTTCTTCTCTTTGTCGGTAAGAGTCAACGTTCCTGAAAGCGCAATTATTTGAGTTCTTTGATTTGTTTCTACAATTTGTAAGACTTGGCTCTTTTGATTGTGAGATTTACATTTTTTATTTCTAGGAGTTACCTGTTTTAATTCTAAGATTTAACTTTTTTCTTTCTAGAACTTGCGTCTTTTTAAGATGTACTTCCTTTGTCATTCTTAACTTGACTATTTCGTTTCTAAGATTGGCCTTCTTTCTTTCTCTCGACTTTTCGTTACTTAGTTTAACCTTTTTTTGTTACTTTCTTAAATATGCTTCATTTATTTGTAAAGAATGTTTTGTCTGTTTCTATTGTCTGACTTCTGCAGACGTGATCGACGATGAAGAAACTATCCTAGTACGAGACAAACTCATCATCATGACCTACATGAGAAGTGGGTCAACACTGACCGGTGATATCATTCAACAAAGCCAGGACGTGTTCTACATGTACGAGCCCCTGTGGAACATTGAGAGGGTGCTCACCAACAAGAGCGGGAACGGAACATTGACTTTTCTGAATGGAACAAGTCTGCCGTAAGTTTCCAAACTGACGTTTAATTTGTTACATCGTTTCTTCCATTCAGGGCCTGATTTGAAAAAGTGGAGAACCCTACGCCCATTCAAAATGTATGTCCGTGCACACTTCTGCACACTGGATTATAATCATTTCGCTTTTTTTTTTGAAAAAGAAGAATGAGAAAATAATTTTTCTTTGGCCTTTTTCTCAATATCAACAAGAGTTTTAACATTTATTTATTACTTTTTTTAAAGCACTGAATGCATGTTTGTAACAGTTTGTTCTAAATAAAAATACTGTTTGAACACAAAACAAAGCTTATATTTAATGTAATTGTATCAATTAGTTTGGATAAGTCATGTAATTAAATTTCTTATAGATCTATACTAACAATAATACATCTGTGCGATTAGAATTTTTTGTTTGTTTGTAGCACAATTTCATAGTTTTAGCTTTCTCAATGCGCTATGATCTTATCACTTGTCTGAACCAATTGAAAAAAAGGGGGGGGGGGGAGATAGGGAAGAAGAGGGTATCTGTGAATCTGTGATCGATTGTTACATGCATTAAAAAAAAATTTTCACACAGGGGACTGATTCAACTTATACAACCACATCGGACAAGTTCAATTTCTTTCCCTTGTTCGATAGAATAAAATAATTTATTACCGATAGTTTAAAAATTAATTAGTTATATTTTATTGATTCTTGTTTTGTCAGCTTCAAGAAATTTTGTGAACAATTTCAAGTTTATCCGACATTGGGTGTGTGTCGGAGCAGGGTCAAAGTTTTTTTTTGGGCCTATGGCAGTAGTTCTATTTCTGCTCCTAGAATACATACCTAGAAGTTATATTTATAATTATGACAAAACTCAAAAGCGTTTCTCAAACAGTGAGACGCGCCCAATTCCATTTTTGTAATTCACAGCTCGTAATATTATACCGTTTTCTACTGCTTGTACCCAGAGTGTATTCCTAGTCAAACTTTAATCAACTTCTGCTATATTGGCTTATCTATTGGCTCATTTTGATTTGCATTTCTGCAGATTTGTTTATAATGCGGAATTCTACATGGCCAGAAAGATACAAATTCTAGAGTCGGTGTTAAACTGTAGCTTGATGGAACTAGATGTGGGCACGCTTACAGTAAGTTATTAGTTCACAGACATCATTAGTTTCTAAGCCTTCTTATATACATGAAACACTACAAGTATGGGTCTCGTCTTTATGACAAAGCCTGTAAGTTAGGGCCTAGGCTTTATCATCATTGCTTTAATATTTTATGAAAAATATTACAGAGTAAAAATAAATTGTGCCCTACAAATGTGTGACCTGCGCATATTATATCAAAACTGGTCAAAAATATTTATTTTATTATAATTTAGATTATTTCTATTAATTTTAGTTTGAATATAATGTTTTGCAATAACTCTATTGCTTTTACTATTAACTTAAATGATTTTTTTCTTTAAGAAAAAAGACTGTAAGAAATTTAAAATCTTTAAATTTTTCTCTTCAATATTAGGAGAAAGAGTTATCGTCCTAAAAGAATGTTTATGTTGTTGTTTTGTTCCCTCATAATTAAACTGACGTGCAGATTTTCATGGTAATTGTCATTTCCTTTTTGGGTACGTTCGGGTAAAAAAAAAACAATGTCATGGGAATAGTAGGCCTATATATATACACACACAAAAATACAAAATCCTATCCGAAAAACAACACAACAAAGATTATCTAAAGGGGAAGAACTCCGTTCTTATCATTTATTAATTGTCTTATTGGTTACTTTTTATTGATTCATGTCTTGTCTATGTCAATGAATAATTGTACGAAGTTTCAGCTTGATCCGAGAATGGGTGTGGGAGAAATAACGTGTACAGACTTTTTACCAGACAGACAGACTGAGTTGATATAAGCTTTGTAAAAAAAATATACATCAATAGTGGTCCCCAAGCCTTCCTCCCTACCTAGTGAAAAAAAAACGAAAAACATATGAACAGATGTCATTTACTCATGTCGCCTATTGTCGTCTGCTCTTCAGCAATATCACATGTTCAACAGCCTGTCAACTCGAGCCTTTGGTCTTTGTGCTAATCATCAAAAAGGTAATACATGTAGTGGTAACAAAAAATGGTAATGTTCCCCTTTCAGACAGATTATGTAAAGTTCAATAGTTCCTGTGGCCAACGGTTAACGAGCGTGTCATGTGGCCTGCACAAACGACCACCGCCTTTACTTTTCCCCCAACTAATGTCAGGTACCCATTAGAACTAGGTGTACTCAGGGGCGCCCTAAAAATCCCGAAATTAAAAATCTCATTTCCTTCTGTTTTTTTTTTTTTTTTTTTTGTATTTAGCAGGAATAGCCACTATTAGTTTTGTTTTGTCTGTCTGACCGTCCATCCGTCCGTCCCGTCCAGATTTCATAAACTAGAACAGATATTGAAAATCCCATATTTTGATATTCTAGATCTTTTAAAGTTCTGATCCAACGGCTATCTTTTAAAGTTCTGATCCAACGGCTACTGTTTTCTTTTCTGAAAGCGAAAATTTTTTATTTTAAAATCAACTTTGCCAGCAGTTTGTTCATAAAAATACACCATATTTACAACTATTAACTATTAATAGTAAAAATTTAAAAAATACACTGGAGGCTATTTAACAAGGAAGATCAATATTTAGCATATTGTTAACACAATTATGCAAACGGTTTTAGATGTTTTGTAAAAAGAAATATCATGTTGAGGCTTTGACTGAGATATTGACAATTTATACAACAATTAAATCAATTAGATAACCATTCAATAACATCTCTTACGCTAGGTTCACATTTAACTATATCTTAATAACTATCAGTTCATTGAAAACATGTGAATATTAACAATATAATAATGATAACATTAATAAGTATCCGTATCCTGTGGTGTCAAGTCGTTTGTTGAACTTACAGTAAAACACTATTGGCAACACTTTTTGGAAGAGCACGTCTCTTTTTTTTGTATCTTTTTGTAGTCGTTGATAGTTTGTAGTTCATAGTTTCTGATAGTCTTTTTAAAACTATACAAACCTGCCTTTTTACCGGCCTGAGCGGACCACTTCGGGGGCCGATTTTGAGTTTGTGTGAAAACACAAACTGCCTTTGTAACCTTGTTTTTGTTTTGTTTTTCATGACAATTAGCTGTCTATAATTGGGGCTAGGCGGCTGAGTGGTTAAGCGCTTGACATAAATAGGGGAAGTAAAGGTGGTTGTTAGTGGCGCTGGCCACGTGACGTCTCTTTAGCCGTCAACCACTGCAGCAGTTGAGCTTTACATCAGCTGCCCCATACATTGCAAGTCGTGAAAGTGGTCTCGTAATCTTTTTTTTACTAGTACTAGTACTCTATAGAAGTCTAGATAAACTGATAACTGATTTTGTTTTAATAAATAAATGCCTGTTTCTTTATTTCATGAAAATTCTAGACATGGAGATTTTAGGACGGTGCGTACGAGTGTTACAGAATGACTGCAGAAAGTCCAAGGTCGTTGTGATCAAGGTCATCAGAAGCTCCATGCTAGAGATGTACCGACTGATGACGAGAGAGCCAAGATTGAAAGTCTTACATCTGCTCCGAGACCCTAGAGGCACAATGAAATCCCAATACCTGGTCGGAGCATTCAACTGGACACACCTTCCCAAAACGTCGCTTGGCCACTGCCAGAGAGTTTCGCGGGACCTGGAGATGTCCCAGTTTGTTTCGGAGGAGTTTCCAGGTCGCATTTTCATCCTACGCTACGAAGATCTTGTCGAAAGGCCTATTCGGGTAACGAAGCAGCTCTATTCCTTCGTAAATTTAACCCTAACCCTGGAGATCCAGAACTACATATGGAACATAACGTATGGTGGAAACCCCGATGGCTGTAACATTTGCACGGTGCGCGAAAATGCAACGGAAACGGCTTACAGTTGGAGGAAAAAAATGTCTTTTGCTAGTATATGGATGATCCAGTCGCAGTGCTGGAGTGTAATGAATATCTTAAAATATCGCACGTTTGATAGTAACGCTGAGAGGATGGATGGAACGTTGTCAGCAAAGTATTAACTCTTTCTCTCCGTAATTATTTACCAAATTCTGGTGGAATCAACGCTGGTATCGTCAGTTAGGAGAGAAAGAGTTAAGAGCCTGATACAGCAAGTGAGAGACCATATTGTTATACCATTATGTTTACCATCTTAAAGTATATTTTACGCCCCATTGTTGACTTTCACAAAGAGTTCAGTATTTGAAGAGCAAGGTAAAATAGGATCACATATTTCAAGACAGTCTTCAAAAAAATAAGCACAAAACTCATGGCGTTTAATGTTATTTGTGATGCCAAACGACTCGTCGATCTGACTTGATCTTGATGAAGAGTTCAGTGAGACGAAAGTTAAATTACTGACTGGATATTTCAGAAGTGCCTTGAAAATGTATCGAGCAATCAACACTGTCACCAGGCGTCCTGTAGGAGGATGTTTTGTACAATGTAAATGTGAGCAGGTCAGGCAGGCGCGAGCTGTGGTGGCCTATTCTCTTCTGCTGCTCAACATTAAATTCATTTCTAACAGTAGGCAGGTGGTAGCTCTACTGGGTGGGCCCAATCTGTGCACCTCGGTCTGCGACCAAGGGGCTAGAGTCGCCTAAGCAACCAGACAGCCCAATTAAACTAAACTAAACTAATCTAGCTAACTAAAAGAAAGCAATAACGAAACTTTTACTTTAGGATAAATAAAACAAAAAGAAACTTTATTTACATACACAAATAAATCAATAATAAAATATAACATATAGAGAGAGCTACACTAACACTACAACTGAACTCAGCAACTAACTAAAACCCTCTAAATCTACAAACACTAACAGACTAACCAAACCAACTATCTAACTAAATCACTACAATTACTACCCTAGACCTAAGCTTAAAATTAATAAAATATAACAAAAAAAGGTACCAGCAGACTAATGGCAGTCTAATGGCAGACTAATGGCAGTCTAATGGCAGTCTAAAGGCAGACTAATGGCAGTCTAAAGGCAGACTAATGGCAGACTAATGGCAGTCTAAAGGCAGACTAATGGCAGTAAGGATAGCAGGCGGTCCCAGCTGAAATTACACTACACACAATTAACTCTACACCGGCACTACTGTCGGCACTGACCACTGGTCAAGACAAAAGAGAGCTCAACGTGGTTCCGGAGCTAGCTATAACTGGTCAGCGCGAACATATCGGAGAGCATGACGTCACGCTAATTACCTAAAACTAAACTGGACTACTGATTCCCCTAATTTGTACTTAGCCGTACGCTATAATAAAATCTAGAAAATTACTAAAGACACGGACTACACAACATGATATACCAAATTAAACAGCATAAAAAAGAGAATCTTAAAATTTAAATCTTACAAAAATATAAAAAGGAAGAAGAAAGATATTTCTATTCTAAACTCATACAGGGACCCTATACAGCTTCTAGACTTACACTTAGACTGAAATTAGAAAATAACTACTAACCTAACCTAAGCGCTAAAGACAAAAATACGTAGAACTAATCAGGGACAAAGAAATGGAAACAGTGCCAACAACTCTAAGGCTAGTTAACTATTTTTAAAACTACTTTTCCTCTACGAGTAAAACACAAATAACAGAAAAAGACTAAAACTAGCAGAAGTTATAAATAGCGGAAACTACAAACACACAGCACTGACCTATGCAGGAAAAAAAGACACTAAATTAAATTATTCTAGCCTGGCCTATATAAAGTAACCAGATCGAAATACAGATAAAAATAGATAACAAATAGACCTGGGGTCGCACGCTCACATAAAATAAAAATCTTCATTTTCAAAGGTACATCCAAAACCTGTTTTCATTGGTTGGTAGACGAGCTTTGGAATAAGGGCCAATAACTCATCAGATTTAGAGTGTTTTTCTTTTTATTAGTATATGTTTCCTTTTAAATTGTGTGTTGTTTTTTTATGCAAAGGATCGAGACACGATAAGGCCGGTCCTAACTCGGCGCTGTACCCGGAGTGAATCATGTCGTTAACTATTATGTACATTGTTGCATGCTACACAAATGATCCGTTAGCATTCATCCTGAAGCTTTGGACTTAAAGGTGCAAACACTAACTCCAAACTCTTCACCACATATCCTTGGCTCAGGCTTGGACGACTGAGAGTAATTAATTCTATATTTATAAAACCTTCTACGCTCCCATAAATACATACACACTCACACACACACACAGAGACATGCAGGTGCACACACAAACACGATTTAATTACAGTTTTTCGAGTAACAGAAATATGAGAATTTTTAATGCAGTAAGATGCTCTAGATATTTTCATGGACACAAAACAAAAAACAAACTAGATCATGTCTGGGCATGGTTTTATCATTCTAGAGTTACAATTGTGTCATGTCATTTTAAAGACCAATTATTTTTAACTCTTAAAAGTTATTAGGACCTTAGTCACTTAGCATGTTGCCAAACCATACGCATTTCTAGATCGGTGATATTTTTGTATAGTGTAATGCATTTTATGTTTAGTCGTATGTTTATTTTAGGTTAATTTGTATGTAATGCCTATACATTATTTAAGTTATATGATATATGTACAATTTATCTATTATGTTGGCCGATTTGGTGGGGTCGGGAGGGGGCGATGGTATCAATCCCGCCCCCCCCCCCTTAACTTTCGAGTGGGGGGGGCGGTCCAATTTATTGGTAGAAATCACAGCCTGCTAACAAAATCAATTAAATATCTATATTCTTGTAACTTGTTATTGATATTTTAACCGATCTTTATATTATGTCGTTCCCTGTTTGCCGATTGGTGGGGGGAGGGGACGAATACCTCTTCTGCCCTTCCCACCTAAACCCTTTGAGTGGGGGGGCGGTCCGTTTTTATTGAGAAATCATAGTTTGTGAACAAAATAAGTTGAATTAATATATAAATTTTATATTATGTCGCTCCCTTTCTGTTATTTTGGCCGATTCGGTGGGGTGAGGGGGGGGGCGATTGCAAGTACTGCCCTCCCCACTCTAGCCCTCTGAGTGCTGGGGGGGGGCGGTCCTATTTTTGTGGAGAATCATAGTTTGTGAATAAAATTAGTTGAATATCTATATAATATAAACTACGTATTGATATGTGACCCATTGTAAATATGTCGTACCACACTCTAATCTCAAATTGTATCATTAGAAAATTTAAATGAAAAAGGGTTGTACCAGGTGGGAGGGGCGATACATGCAATCGCATTTCCCCCATCGGACAAATCAATACTTTTTCTTTTTGTATTATAGTTAAGAAATTACAAAATTAAAAAAATCTGTCACTAATATAATTTATATATACTATAAATTAAATTCTTATATCGAGTCGCCCCATACCTATTCTTTAATGCCAAATGCAATCTTTAGCAGAAATTAGTAAAGGAGCGAGGATTAATCGTTTTCACTCTACCGCCATTCCCATTTCCAGACAGAGTTTTTGTAATTTCACATGAAGTTATCATAAGTATTTTAAGAAAGACTTTGCATTGGAAAAGTTAGAATTCAAACGAAATTTTTCAGTATAAGAGTCATGATTGAGATGAGTTCTATACTCAAATAACATTTTCATAGGCGCCTTTTCCCAACCTTTACTCAATCTGATATTTTTCTAGCTAAATAAATTTGGGACTATAACTCACAATTTATGCTAGAGTTTTCTTGAATACTATTTATCGAATAAGTTTTTTTTCGGCGGCGATCCTCAAAGCAAAAATCTAAATACGTGGGGTATCCTATCTTTTCAAGGAACAAATCGGTTTTATTTGCAATGTATTATGGGTCTATAAAATCAAATTAGAATATTTTTCAAGTACAACATTATTCGAAAGGTTGTTTTTTAATAGTATGAATAATGAGCTTCAGGTCAGGAGAATGCGTTTCTGCAGTGAAGAATGCAAGAAAACGCTTTTGGCGTCGGGGCTTCGCCCCGAACTCCATTTATGAGTAATGAGTTGTAGATGTCAGGAGAATACGTTTCTGCAGAGAAGAATGCAAGAAAACGCTTTTGGCGTCGGGGCTTCGCCCCGAACTTCATTTATGGGTAATGAGTTGTAGATGTCAGGAGAATGCGTTTCTGCAATGAAGAATGCAAGAAAACGCTTTTGGCGTCGGGGCTTCGCCCCGAACTCCATTTATGAATAATGAGCTGTACTTGTCAGGAGAATGCGTTTCAGCAGTGAAAATAGCAAGAAAACGCTTTTGGCGTCGGGGCTTCGCCCCGAACTCCATTGATGAATAATGAGTTGTAGATGTCAGGAGAATACGTTTCTGCAGAGAAGAATGCAAGAACACGCTTTTGGCGTCGGGGCTTCGCCCCGAACTTCATTTATGGGTAATGAGTTGAAGATGTCAGGAGAATGCGTTTCTACAATGAAGAATGCAAGAAAACGCTTTTGGCGTCGGGGCTTCGCCCCGAACTCCATTTATGAATAATGAGATGTACTTGTCAGGAGAATGCGTTTCTGCAGTGAAAAAAGCAAGAAAACGCTTTTGGCGTCGGGGCTTCGCCCCGAACTACATTGTGAAGAATGAGCTGTACTTGTCAGGAGAATGCGTATCTGCACTCAAAAAAGCAAGAAAACGCTTATGGCGTCGGGGCTTCGCCCCGAACTCCATTGATTAATAATGAGCTGTACTTGTCAGGAGAATGCGTTTCTGCAGTGAAAAAAGCAAAAAACGCTTATGGCGTCGGGGCTTCGCCCCGAACTTCACCAGAGAACCTTATAGCGCTGCCCCAGTTGTTTTGGTTTTCGCCGAAGGTTGAGAAATGCTGCTTTTTTTATTCTCATATTTATATATATATATATATATATATATATATATATATACATATATATGTGTGTGCGTGTGTGTGTGCGTTTGTGTGTGTGTGTGTGCGCGCGCGCGCGCGCGCTGTATGCACGTTTATGCGTAGGGTTAGGGTTTACTGGGCGTTAGGGTTAGGGTTTGGAAAAAAATCGCCCCCCCCCCACTCCAAAGTTCTGGATCCGCTAGTGAGCACAATCCACTACGAACAGTCGATAATCCAAGTAATCGAAATAATTTCACAGTTGTTCTAATCAAATGTACATACAACTATTCACAAAAACCGATTCAAGAAAAAAAACAATCCTCCGTTGAAAAATCCTCGATCATAACTCAAGTCTCTTAACACATTTTACCATAGTCAAGGTCATTTACGCCCAACAGCATAAACAAAAATTACCCTACTTTGCACGTGGAAACAAAAGATGGTTAGTGAGGGAGGAACAGGGTTACAACACTGCCCCCTCCCTATTTCTGTTCGTCCCGAACAGACCCTGGTCTCCTCACAATACCGGTGCAACCGATGCAGGTGCACCACTTCGTCCTGGAACACCAAATCAGTCTGTCCGAGCCCATTTTCACTGTCTGGCACGACGTCCCCAAACTCCAGCAACATTTGCCTAACCCCACCGCATTCTTCCTCCGATAGATCCTCACCCTCATCTCCAAGTATCCGATCAACTCGAGAATCACATGACGAGGCACTAGCTACAGGGACCACCGCATCACACGATGCAATAAGTTCCATTGGACAACAAGTGGCGATAACATTCTTCTTCTGAAAGTTGTAAGCTTGAGTGTTAAACTTCATAACCCTACCAGGTACCCTTCGGACGTTCCTATTAACAGCCAGTATTCTCCCCACAGGCAGTCTACTGCGTGCTTCCTTTGACTGCTCTATAAGGCCTGTGATAGGCACAGGATCATTACCGTCTATTGTGTCACATATAATGGCTTTAGACTGTGTGGGTATGCTGGTACCTTTCGTTATCAATACCCTCTTTATCTGTTCTTCTTCCATGTCGTTCCCCAGCAACGGAATTTCAAGATTTCCATATTGCACTGTGCCACCCCCAATGTTCAAGGAGAGTCCAAATAACTGCATGAAGTCTAGTCACAGAATACACTCATCCATGATAGTGGCGACCAAGAATTCATGACTAAAATGTTGATTTGCTATCTCAATGTTTACAGTGATCTGTCCTAAAACTGGCAAAAGTTCTCCACTAGCTGTTTTTATAGAATAGTCACTTATTTCATGTATTATGTTATTCTCAATAAGACTAGGATGAATTATCGATCTCGATGCGCCCGTATCTAATAGAAATCTGCAAAAACGAACTCCTATTTTCCCAGAAGAAAATATAAGAATATAAATGTAGATCTAGTAACGTAACGAGAACACTTCCAAAGAGATGATCGTTCAAAGTCAATGTGTACAACGTTACCAATCTAGTTTCTCTGTCAACAAAATTTTTACCTGCACACCAAGAGTTTTAAGACTTTTTAGCTTTGTATTCATTTTATTTTTATTTTTTTTCATTTCACAGATCAAACTTCAGATCATAAGAAATTCAAAGACTATTTTCCTAGAAATGTTCGGAAATTTAACAGAACGAATAATAAGTTTCAATTTTTGCCTGGTAAATTGTACAATAATTGAATTTTTTTTTTGGTATTATACTTTTTGTTTATTAAGCTATATTGTTATTGCTAGGCAATGTCCATGCAGACCCTCTTGTGACCTGATTATATATATTATTATAAAGTTTTTTGCAATGGGTCTATTGGAAGTTTTCTTTTCGTCTTGTGCACCTTGGATTCGACGATAAGTTTTCTCTGAGTTTCAACAGCACAATTAAAAACTCCCCCAATGTCTAAACCGAAACTAGTTCTTCTCTTTGTCGGTAAGAGTCAACGTTCCTGAAAGCGCAATTATTTGAGTTCTTTGATTTGTTTCTACAATTTGTAAGACTTGGCTCTTTTGATTGTGAGATTTACATTTTTTATTTCTAGGAGTTACCTGTTTTAATTCTAAGATTTAACTTTTTTCTTTCTAGAACTTGCGTCTTTTTAAGATGTACTTCCTTTGTCATTCTTAACTTGACTATTTCGTTTCTAAGATTGGCCTTCTTTCTTTCTCTCGACTTTTCGTTACTTAGTTTAACCTTTTTTTGTTACTTTCTTAAATATGCTTCATTTATTTGTAAAGAATGTTTTGTCTGTTTCTATTGTCTGACTTCTGCAGACGTGATCGACGATGAAGAAACTATCCTAGTACGAGACAAACTCATCATCATGACCTACATGAGAAGTGGGTCAACACTGACCGGTGATATCATTCAACAAAGCCAGGACGTGTTCTACATGTACGAGCCCCTGTGGAACATTGAGAGGGTGCTCACCAACAAGAGCGGGAACGGAACATTGACTTTTCTGAATGGAACAAGTCTGCCGTAAGTTTCCAAACTGACGTTTAATTTGTTACATCGTTTCTTCCATTCAGGGCCTGATTTGAAAAAGTGGAGAACCCTACGCCCATTCAAAATGTATGTCCGTGCACACTTCTGCACACTGGATTATAATCATTTCGCTTTTTTTTTTGAAAAAGAAGAATGAGAAAATAATTTTTCTTTGGCCTTTTTCTCAATATCAACAAGAGTTTTAACATTTATTTATTACTTTTTTTAAAGCACTGAATGCATGTTTGTAACAGTTTGTTCTAAATAAAAATACTGTTTGAACACAAAACAAAGCTTATATTTAATGTAATTGTATCAATTAGTTTGGATAAGTCATGTAATTAAATTTCTTATAGATCTATACTAACAATAATACATCTGTGCGATTAGAATTTTTTGTTTGTTTGTAGCACAATTTCATAGTTTTAGCTTTCTCAATGCGCTATGATCTTATCACTTGTCTGAACCAATTGAAAAAAAGGGGGGGGGGGGAGATAGGGAAGAAGAGGGTATCTGTGAATCTGTGATCGATTGTTACATGCATTAAAAAAAAATTTTCACACAGGGGACTGATTCAACTTATACAACCACATCGGACAAGTTCAATTTCTTTCCCTTGTTCGATAGAATAAAATAATTTATTACCGATAGTTTAAAAATTAATTAGTTATATTTTATTGATTCTTGTTTTGTCAGCTTCAAGAAATTTTGTGAACAATTTCAAGTTTATCCGACATTGGGTGTGTGTCGGAGCAGGGTCAAAGTTTTTTTTTGGGCCTATGGCAGTAGTTCTATTTCTGCTCCTAGAATACATACCTAGAAGTTATATTTATAATTATGACAAAACTCAAAAGCGTTTCTCAAACAGTGAGACGCGCCCAATTCCATTTTTGTAATTCACAGCTCGTAATATTATACCGTTTTCTACTGCTTGTACCCAGAGTGTATTCCTAGTCAAACTTTAATCAACTTCTGCTATATTGGCTTATCTATTGGCTCATTTTGATTTGCATTTCTGCAGATTTGTTTATAATGCGGAATTCTACATGGCCAGAAAGATACAAATTCTAGAGTCGGTGTTAAACTGTAGCTTGATGGAACTAGATGTGGGCACGCTTACAGTAAGTTATTAGTTCACAGACATCATTAGTTTCTAAGCCTTCTTATATACATGAAACACTACAAGTATGGGTCTCGTCTTTATGACAAAGCCTGTAAGTTAGGGCCTAGGCTTTATCATCATTGCTTTAATATTTTATGAAAAATATTACAGAGTAAAAATAAATTGTGCCCTACAAATGTGTGACCTGCGCATATTATATCAAAACTGGTCAAAAATATTTATTTTATTATAATTTAGATTATTTCTATTAATTTTAGTTTGAATATAATGTTTTGCAATAACTCTATTGCTTTTACTATTAACTTAAATGATTTTTTTCTTTAAGAAAAAAGACTGTAAGAAATTTAAAATCTTTAAATTTTTCTCTTCAATATTAGGAGAAAGAGTTATCGTCCTAAAAGAATGTTTATGTTGTTGTTTTGTTCCCTCATAATTAAACTGACGTGCAGATTTTCATGGTAATTGTCATTTCCTTTTTGGGTACGTTCGGGTAAAAAAAAAACAATGTCATGGGAATAGTAGGCCTATATATATACACACACAAAAATACAAAATCCTATCCGAAAAACAACACAACAAAGATTATCTAAAGGGGAAGAACTCCGTTCTTATCATTTATTAATTGTCTTATTGGTTACTTTTTATTGATTCATGTCTTGTCTATGTCAATGAATAATTGTACGAAGTTTCAGCTTGATCCGAGAATGGGTGTGGGAGAAATAACGTGTACAGACTTTTTACCAGACAGACAGACTGAGTTGATATAAGCTTTGTAAAAAAAATATACATCAATAGTGGTCCCCAAGCCTTCCTCCCTACCTAGTGAAAAAAAAACGAAAAACATATGAACAGATGTCATTTACTCATGTCGCCTATTGTCGTCTGCTCTTCAGCAATATCACATGTTCAACAGCC
Organism: Biomphalaria glabrata; assembly: GCF_947242115.1. Classification (NCBI taxonomy): domain Eukaryota; kingdom Metazoa; phylum Mollusca; class Gastropoda; family Planorbidae; genus Biomphalaria; species Biomphalaria glabrata. Next base: position 11,325,119 of record NC_074721.1, read on the forward strand.
TGTCAACTCGAGCCTTTGGTCTTTGTGCTAATCATCAAAAAGGTAATACATGTAGTGGTAACAAAAAATGGTAATGTTCCCCTTTCAGACAGATTATGTAAAGTTCAATAGTTCCTGTGGCCAACGGTTAACGAGCGTGTCATGTGGCCTGCACAAACGACCACCGCCTTTACTTTTCCCCCAACTAATGTCAGGTACCCATTAGAACTAGGTGTACTCAGGGGCGCCCTAAAAATCCCGAAATTAAAAATCTCATTTCCTTCTGTTTTTTTTTTTTTTTTTTTTGTATTTAGCAGGAATAGCCACTATTAGTTTTGTTTTGTCTGTCTGACCGTCCATCCGTCCGTCCCGTCCAGATTTCATAAACTAGAACAGATATTGAAAATCCCATATTTTGATATTCTAGATCTTTTAAAGTTCTGATCCAACGGCTATCTTTTAAAGTTCTGATCCAACGGCTACTGTTTTCTTTTCTGAAAGCGAAAATTTTTTATTTTAAAATCAACTTTGCCAGCAGTTTGTTCATAAAAATACACCATATTTACAACTATTAACTATTAATAGTAAAAATTTAAAAAATACACTGGAGGCTATTTAACAAGGAAGATCAATATTTAGCATATTGTTAACACAATTATGCAAACGGTTTTAGATGTTTTGTAAAAAGAAATATCATGTTGAGGCTTTGACTGAGATATTGACAATTTATACAACAATTAAATCAATTAGATAACCATTCAATAACATCTCTTACGCTAGGTTCACATTTAACTATATCTTAATAACTATCAGTTCATTGAAAACATGTGAATATTAACAATATAATAATGATAACATTAATAAGTATCCGTATCCTGTGGTGTCAAGTCGTTTGTTGAACTTACAGTAAAACACTATTGGCAACACTTTTTGGAAGAGCACGTCTCTTTTTTTTGTATCTTTTTGTAGTCGTTGATAGTTTGTAGTTCATAGTTTCTGATAGTCTTTTTAAAACTATACAAACCTGCCTTTTTACCGGCCTGAGCGGACCACTTCGGGGGCCGATTTTGAGTTTGTGTGAAAACACAAACTGCCTTTGTAACCTTGTTTTTGTTTTGTTTTTCATGACAATTAGCTGTCTATAATTGGGGCTAGGCGGCTGAGTGGTTAAGCGCTTGACATAAATAGGGGAAGTAAAGGTGGTTGTTAGTGGCGCTGGCCACGTGACGTCTCTTTAGCCGTCAACCACTGCAGCAGTTGAGCTTTACATCAGCTGCCCCATACATTGCAAGTCGTGAAAGTGGTCTCGTAATCTTTTTTTTACTAGTACTAGTACTCTATAGAAGTCTAGATAAACTGATAACTGATTTTGTTTTAATAAATAAATGCCTGTTTCTTTATTTCATGAAAATTCTAGACATGGAGATTTTAGGACGGTGCGTACGAGTGTTACAGAATGACTGCAGAAAGTCCAAGGTCGTTGTGATCAAGGTCATCAGAAGCTCCATGCTAGAGATGTACCGACTGATGACGAGAGAGCCAAGATTGAAAGTCTTACATCTGCTCCGAGACCCTAGAGGCACAATGAAATCCCAATACCTGGTCGGAGCATTCAACTGGACACACCTTCCCAAAACGTCGCTTGGCCACTGCCAGAGAGTTTCGCGGGACCTGGAGATGTCCCAGTTTGTTTCGGAGGAGTTTCCAGGTCGCATTTTCATCCTACGCTACGAAGATCTTGTCGAAAGGCCTATTCGGGTAACGAAGCAGCTCTATTCCTTCGTAAATTTAACCCTAACCCTGGAGATCCAGAACTACATATGGAACATAACGTATGGTGGAAACCCCGATGGCTGTAACATTTGCACGGTGCGCGAAAATGCAACGGAAACGGCTTACAGTTGGAGGAAAAAAATGTCTTTTGCTAGTATATGGATGATCCAGTCGCAGTGCTGGAGTGTAATGAATATCTTAAAATATCGCACGTTTGATAGTAACGCTGAGAGGATGGATGGAACGTTGTCAGCAAAGTATTAACTCTTTCTCTCCGTAATTATTTACCAAATTCTGGTGGAATCAACGCTGGTATCGTCAGTTAGGAGAGAAAGAGTTAAGAGCCTGATACAGCAAGTGAGAGACCATATTGTTATACCATTATGTTTACCATCTTAAAGTATATTTTACGCCCCATTGTTGACTTTCACAAAGAGTTCAGTATTTGAAGAGCAAGGTAAAATAGGATCACATATTTCAAGACAGTCTTCAAAAAAATAAGCACAAAACTCATGGCGTTTAATGTTATTTGTGATGCCAAACGACTCGTCGATCTGACTTGATCTTGATGAAGAGTTCAGTGAGACGAAAGTTAAATTACTGACTGGATATTTCAGAAGTGCCTTGAAAATGTATCGAGCAATCAACACTGTCACCAGGCGTCCTGTAGGAGGATGTTTTGTACAATGTAAATGTGAGCAGGTCAGGCAGGCGCGAGCTGTGGTGGCCTATTCTCTTCTGCTGCTCAACATTAAATTCATTTCTAACAGTAGGCAGGTGGTAGCTCTACTGGGTGGGCCCAATCTGTGCACCTCGGTCTGCGACCAAGGGGCTAGAGTCGCCTAAGCAACCAGACAGCCCAATTAAACTAAACTAAACTAATCTAGCTAACTAAAAGAAAGCAATAACGAAACTTTTACTTTAGGATAAATAAAACAAAAAGAAACTTTATTTACATACACAAATAAATCAATAATAAAATATAACATATAGAGAGAGCTACACTAACACTACAACTGAACTCAGCAACTAACTAAAACCCTCTAAATCTACAAACACTAACAGACTAACCAAACCAACTATCTAACTAAATCACTACAATTACTACCCTAGACCTAAGCTTAAAATTAATAAAATATAACAAAAAAAGGTACCAGCAGACTAATGGCAGTCTAATGGCAGACTAATGGCAGTCTAATGGCAGTCTAAAGGCAGACTAATGGCAGTCTAAAGGCAGACTAATGGCAGACTAATGGCAGTCTAAAGGCAGACTAATGGCAGTAAGGATAGCAGGCGGTCCCAGCTGAAATTACACTACACACAATTAACTCTACACCGGCACTACTGTCGGCACTGACCACTGGTCAAGACAAAAGAGAGCTCAACGTGGTTCCGGAGCTAGCTATAACTGGTCAGCGCGAACATATCGGAGAGCATGACGTCACGCTAATTACCTAAAACTAAACTGGACTACTGATTCCCCTAATTTGTACTTAGCCGTACGCTATAATAAAATCTAGAAAATTACTAAAGACACGGACTACACAACATGATATACCAAATTAAACAGCATAAAAAAGAGAATCTTAAAATTTAAATCTTACAAAAATATAAAAAGGAAGAAGAAAGATATTTCTATTCTAAACTCATACAGGGACCCTATACAGCTTCTAGACTTACACTTAGACTGAAATTAGAAAATAACTACTAACCTAACCTAAGCGCTAAAGACAAAAATACGTAGAACTAATCAGGGACAAAGAAATGGAAACAGTGCCAACAACTCTAAGGCTAGTTAACTATTTTTAAAACTACTTTTCCTCTACGAGTAAAACACAAATAACAGAAAAAGACTAAAACTAGCAGAAGTTATAAATAGCGGAAACTACAAACACACAGCACTGACCTATGCAGGAAAAAAAGACACTAAATTAAATTATTCTAGCCTGGCCTATATAAAGTAACCAGATCGAAATACAGATAAAAATAGATAACAAATAGACCTGGGGTCGCACGCTCACATAAAATAAAAATCTTCATTTTCAAAGGTACATCCAAAACCTGTTTTCATTGGTTGGTAGACGAGCTTTGGAATAAGGGCCAATAACTCATCAGATTTAGAGTGTTTTTCTTTTTATTAGTATATGTTTCCTTTTAAATTGTGTGTTGTTTTTTTATGCAAAGGATCGAGACACGATAAGGCCGGTCCTAACTCGGCGCTGTACCCGGAGTGAATCATGTCGTTAACTATTATGTACATTGTTGCATGCTACACAAATGATCCGTTAGCATTCATCCTGAAGCTTTGGACTTAAAGGTGCAAACACTAACTCCAAACTCTTCACCACATATCCTTGGCTCAGGCTTGGACGACTGAGAGTAATTAATTCTATATTTATAAAACCTTCTACGCTCCCATAAATACATACACACTCACACACACACACAGAGACATGCAGGTGCACACACAAACACGATTTAATTACAGTTTTTCGAGTAACAGAAATATGAGAATTTTTAATGCAGTAAGATGCTCTAGATATTTTCATGGACACAAAACAAAAAACAAACTAGATCATGTCTGGGCATGGTTTTATCATTCTAGAGTTACAATTGTGTCATGTCATTTTAAAGACCAATTATTTTTAACTCTTAAAAGTTATTAGGACCTTAGTCACTTAGCATGTTGCCAAACCATACGCATTTCTAGATCGGTGATATTTTTGTATAGTGTAATGCATTTTATGTTTAGTCGTATGTTTATTTTAGGTTAATTTGTATGTAATGCCTATACATTATTTAAGTTATATGATATATGTACAATTGTGTATATAATGAGTTATATATGGTAAGATTGATAAGAATATATACAAGTCTGAACGATCTACATATCTGTATAATTTATGTGAATGCATTATTTATTTTAGGTCTGAATTACACATCATTAAATATATGTATTATTGATTATTTAAATGAAAGCATTATTTATTTTAGGTCTGAATTACATATATGATTGATTATTTATATGAATTAATTATTTGTTTAAATTTTTAATACGAGTATATTTATATGTAGCATTCTACGATTTTTTTTTCATCAGAAAAGATTAGCACCTCCTTAGAACTCGAAAATTAGAACTTATACATTTCTTATATATAGGTCTGTGATTAAACTCAAATTAATAATTTTAACTCTTTTAAAACAAGAACCTAATCTCGGCTCATAGACTTTAATATAATTGATTATTTAAGTTCATTGATGTTATGTTTTAGCTTTGTGACAAATAAACTACAATGGTGTAACAAATTATCTTTATGAAACAAGATCGGGGTATAAACATGTAGCCACTTATGGTTGAGGACCAATAAAAAGATAACCTGGCTTGGACACTTAGAAAGAATGCCAAACAAATAGTTCTGGAACTTGTAAGAAAGCAGCTCGGGTGGCTGCCTGGTCGTGTAGTATACGCTCTGGGCTCCATGGTGCCAGTTTCTAGGTACACGTTATCTGTTTTACCTAGCTTCATAAATGTTATGAGTTCTGACCTTGTTTTTCAGTTTCATTACACGAAAATTAAAATACGGGAGTGTATCGTAGGCGGGCCGGATATAACCGTGACGCGGGTCAGATCCGGCCCGCGGGCCGTATATTTAGCATCAAAATTCTAGTAGAAAGGCAACAATGATATTGTTAACACAGAGAGTGGTTGTCACAAAATGGCGAGTGACAATTAGTTTGATGACAATATTCATTTCAATCAAAGAGTAAAATTCGTTACATTTTGTAAAATAATGTTTTAGATTGTTGAACAGGTTTGACACGTGTCGGCTGTTCCTTCAGATTCTGAAGAAATCCCAGACATCTTAGATATCCCAGACATCCTAGATATCCCAGACATCCTAGCCCAAATCTCTAGCAGGATGACGGGGAATGGCAGGGGGGAAGGGTATTAACCTCGGGATCTTCGAGACGACGGAAAGACAGTCCAGCGCGCACACCGCACGACCAGGCAGCCATGTTCACAAATATTCATTATAAATGAAACACCTTCACCAGTGCATAGTATAATATACTAAATAATAGGCTAATATAGTAATTACTTTAAACTTTTATTTGGTAATTATTGGATACTTGACCCTTGGCAAAAACAAAAAAAAGGTATTTTCTAAATTTGGCAAGAGATCTAGGAAATCTGTATCTTTTCCCGCTCTTTTGTACACCTTCTTTATTAAATCTATATTATATTTGTAAAATACCACAGACGGATTAAATATAAAAACAAAATTTAATAAAATACTCAGAAAGACACAAAGATAAAGGCACATTCCTCGTTCCATATGCTAGGACAAAATTGTACAAATGTTCCTTCTTCCCTAGTGCTATTAGAGCATGGAATGGGTTGCCTGAGCTAGCCAGGAAAACCAATGACTTGGCAGAATTTAGGTCATTGGTTAATATGCATGACTAAATGCATGACGCTTAGGACGTAATCATCTTCTTTTTTTTGAAGTAACGTCTGTATTATATAATTTAATAATTACAAATAGGATGGAAGTGCCTCGGATTGCATATGGCGTACACAACAGAAGTAGAAAGAAGGGTGAAAGTGCGACAGCACCTGAAGATTACAGCCTGTGACCGCAGCTGTGAATCAAGGATTGGAGAGAGAGAGAATGAGACAGAGAGAGAGAATGAGAGAGAGAGAATGAGAGAGAGAGATATAAGAAGATAAGATAAGGTATCAATAGATCTCTTTAACTAACAATATAATTTCGTACATAGGTTCTTCCTACCACTTTGGTACTTGCTAAGACACGGATTTGAACATATTAGCAACTGAAAACAGCAATTCGCGAGCGTTTGTATTTTATTTCGTTACTTCACCAAAAAGCCGCATACAGAGTATAATTACAAGTAGCACACAAGTAGGATGGAAGTGCCTAGGATTGCAAATGGCCTACACAACAGAAGTAGAAAGAAGGGTGAAAGTGCAACAGCACCTGAAGATTACAGCCTGTGACCGCAGCTGTGTATCAAGGATTGGCCTCATAGTCACACAAGAAGTTGCAGAGGGTAAAGATCGTCTCTCGAGACGTAAAATGCCACAGATTTGAGAGAGAGAAAGATAGTGTGAGAGAGAGAGAGAGAGAGCGCAAGGAATGATACCTTGTTGCACTGTCGTTTCTCTACATTTATAAGGGATCAAATAAACGATATTATTAAAACCCAATTGATATTTCCTTTTATTCAGAGACACAAAACCAGAATAAATGTTAAATTGAATGGCGCATTCAATTGGGGCTTTCGGAAAACGCTCTGCAATAATGGTGTCAAATGCAGTACATTCCTCGACTTATGATTAAAGGGTGAAAAAAAAAAGAAAATGTTAAACTAACCATAGATTCTATATATAGAATTCAAAAGTTGAAAAGTGTGTAATGTAATGTCGATCAATCGGAGAACACTAAAAATAAAGTTTAAGATTGTCCTAGTAATAAAAAAAAAAGTTTAAGATTGTCTTAGTAATAAAAAAAAGTTAAGATTGTCCTAGTAATAAAAAAAAGTTAAGATTGTCCTAGTACCGGTAATTTAAAAAAGTTAAGATTTTCCTAGAAAAAAAAAGTTAAGATTGTCCTAGTCATAAAAAAGTGAAGATTGTCCTAGAAACAAAAAAAAAGTTAAGATTGTACTAGAAACAAAAAAAGTTAAGATTGTCCTAGAAACAAAAAAAGTTAAGATTGTCCTAGAAACAAAAAAAAAGTTAAGATTGTACTAGAAACAAAAAAAGTTAAGATTGTCCTAGAAACAAAAAAAGTTAAGATTGTCCTAGTCATAAAAAAGTGAAGATTGTCCTAGAAACAAAAAAAAAGTTAAGATTGTCCTAGAAACAAAAAAAGTTAAGATTGTCCTAGAAACAAAAAAAAAGTTAAGATTGTCCTAGTCATAAAAAAAGTGAAGATTGTCCTAGTCATAAAAAAAGTGAAGATTGTCCTAGTCATAAAAAAAGTGAAGATTGTCCTAGTCCTAAAAAAGGGTCGAAAATTGTGAAAGTGGGTGATGTGTGTGTGTTTGGGTGGGTGGGGGGCGGTCGAAAAGAAACATCATCTTTACCAACACCTATCCCTTAGTCTATAGAACCGTTAGGGCACCACACAAGATCTGTTGACCGCCTTTCTCCATTCCTCTCTTTTCTTTTGCCTTGGAAAGATTCTCTTTCAATGATAGGCCTGTCTGTTCTTTTATTTTTTCTTCCCGTCACTTTTTCTCTGTCTCTTCTTCTTTTTTTCTGACACTGGAAGAGAAGGAAGGTCTTTGCGATCCGTGAGGACCTTGTGATGTGGCCATAGAGTTTTAGTAAGCGTTTTTGACTGTAGTTAGCAGCATGGTCATCTTGGGGTCCAATCGTATACCTAAGATGTATCTCTGATTCTCTGTAGCATCTCAATTCCATTCCCAGGCTCCTCCACTCGAGATCTGCTGTCAACGTCCAAGATTCGAATGCATATTATAAGTGATGATTTCTGTTTAATTATTTCTTGCTATTTCTTCTTATATTAATTATTGTTAAAACAGAATCATCTTGCCGGAGATTATATAAATGACTTCCTAACACACTGAAGTAACATCTATGTTCTTTTCTTCATTCTTTAGTAAACGTCTTTAAATTACACATAAAAGTAGATTCTCAATTCAATAACTACTTGACTTAAATATCTTCATAAAATGAAACTTTCTAATACTACACCTTTAACAGATATAATTAATTACATACAGGGCACTATATACAAATTCAATTAAAGTAGCCTCAACTACTGGACCCGCAAACGTTTAAACACAAGACCGTTACTATAAAAAAAAATCGTTACAATGCGAGGACCTGCTCCTCTGCGGGGACCGTTACAAAAATGCGAGGACCTGCTCCTCTGCGGGGACCGTTACAATGCGAGGACTCCGACCAGGGGCGGCCTGGCTATATGGGCATTTGGGCAAATACCATGTGGGCCGGTACTCAAATGGGCCTAAAAGGCCTCATGAATGCCACTATGGCACACATTAAATTGTAAGAGGTTTTATAATATTCTCATATATAAGGGGCTATATGAGCGTCATGTTAAAAACATCTTTTACAAACTATAGTGTAATACTAGTTTAATCTAGCACATTTTCAAAAAAAATTAATAGACATAATCCGTAGACAGTGCTTTTAGAAGGCTTCATCCTTTTAGCGGTACGTGACGTTTTGGCGCAGATGTTTTGGTGCGATACGTTTTGGCGCGAGCCGATTTGACGCAGGTGACGTTTTGGCGCGAGATATAATTTGATGATAATTAAATAAACACGTAGCTTTTATAACAATGTTTATTTCACTCTATTATAATATTGTATGTATAGTATGAATTCTAACACTGTCCAGCGAAATTTTTTTATAAAGGTTTTGCTTATTTCATGAATATATAATAAGTCAGATTCCTGAATGTTAGTAACATGCTATCCCCTCCCTTTAATTATATGTGAGTTCTGTTAAGCGCACTGGATTTCTTCGATTTCTTTCCAAAAGACATTTGAAAAAAAAAAAAAAGAATTGACATTAGTTTTATATCCGAACAAGCTAAGATAGTCTTTAAAGATAATATTTTGAGAAATTGGGTTAGGGTTAGGGCCAGGGGCGTAACTAGGGATTTGGGGGCCCGGGGGGATTGACCTCTTTGGGGGCCCCTTACATTTTGACATTCGACATATGACATGGGATAATGTACGCAAAAATATATACGTCCCAAATCCAATTGGTTCAGTATATCAGTAAACTTAACAAAAAGTAATCAAGACTCTTTTAATGAATAATACCTTTATTTATTAGTTAAATAATGCACAAGTGACAAATCTAAATTGATATCGCTTCACGTCGTGCATTCTGTGCAACAAAGACATCTATAATATCAACTATATCGATATTTTCTAGTATTTGGGACTTCACTGACATTAAAGCCATGATAAGCCTTTCTTGTGTCATTGTGCCCCTGAGATAGCTTTTGATGAACTTGAGCTTTGAGAATGATCTCTCACATGACGTAATGGAAGTGGCCTGAGTTAGCAGTATTCGGAGGAGGTTGCAAAGTTTGAGCACACGTAATTACCATATGAAGCCTGTTTCCTCAATATGTCTATTGGTGATTGTATTACTGGTTTGTTGATGAAAAGTGCTCGTGCATCAATGACATAATTGAAAAAGCGATTTGCCATTTATTTCATCATACAAACAGGAAAAGTAGCACAGTTTGTCATAAGCGGGTCTTCATCTAACAGGTGTCTTGGTTCAAGAAGAAACCCAAAGGTATCCATTTTCTTTCCAACCTCTGAAATCTGCTCTTCATCTCCATATGAAATCTGTCCAGCACTTCTGTCGCAACACGTTTGAATTGCAGTTCTATTGACAGTCCTACATTATAACTCAACTTCCCATCAAGTCTTTTCTTTCTTCTGGTTATTTTGATTACAGGGAATCCATAGTATTCACTACCTTCTTTTGCTATTTCGATGGATTGGGTTTTTTGTCAGTTTCTCATCATTTTGCAGAAAGCATGAAAGGGTACTAACTGCTTAGGGTCCCCAATTGGTGAGGGCCTTGCACTAGCTATACCTTCAGTATTTTAGAGAAGAAATAGCGAAACTTGTCCTCAATGTTATTGTTGAAGTACAATAGGTTTTTAAAAAATTGAATAATTTTACTGTTTTATTTTATTTATTTTTTTTTTATTTGAGGCCACCAAATTCTTTTTGCCAAGGGCCTCCAATTGCCATGACTGGCAGTTCCGAGAGAAGTACTTGAAGATTTGGAACAAAACATTCCGATGTTTGGTTACACAGTAGTATCTGCTGGCCTAGAAGAATATGGAATCTCAAGGAAGAAATAGTTAGGTTCATTGAAGGACATTTACTGTGACTTTGTTACTAATATTTCTAATGAAGAGTTGAAGACAGACTTCATGTTTATCATTGGAGACATTGCAATGTTTGGTTTGCAAATGAAATGTATGTGCTCTCTTAAATCTTTTCAAACATAGTTATTCCACTTCTCGAGCCAGCGAGTGAAATCAATTTTTATCATTTTCCTTAGCTGAAAGGTGAAACTATTTCTAGTGAAATGGATGAAATTACAAGACTTATTTGGATTCCTTAAATTGTGATATTTGAAAGCAAATTTTAAGACGTCAAGAAATTGGAACTAGTTTTCAATACCGTCAACTCACCATTTAATGCAGAGGCTGATTTAGCTCTAGATGACATACCTCCAAGCAAATTATTACCTGAAAGATTAATTCCAGTGAGTTCTTCCACAGAAGTCTCATGACTGGCAGAAGTTGTATTCCCATACATAAGAAAGTTTCGCTGCGAAGCTTTCATATTATTCGGAACCTAATTCATCATCACGCTTTATTTTGTTTGTTTCAAAATTATCAAGTATTAAAACAGGCCGATGCTCACTGACTATATAATTTGACAGCAGTCGCAAGAACAAAACAACTAGTAAGCTAGTTCTAAAGTAACAGAACATTATGCACGGATGTAAACAGTTAAATGCTTCACATTAAGTACAATTGTACATTTGTGGTGAAATGTTGTGATGTAAAAAGACAATAACAAAATTTAACCCTTTAAACGCGTGTGGTAGATTAGCCTCTTAAACATCAGAATTGTAATTCCATTTTGTATGCACTGATTGCACTCATTGTAAAACAGCTCAGCACTTTAGGGGTTAAAAAATTATTCGTAAAAGTAGTTCAAGAAATTGCTCACTGTTGTTGTAATTCCTCAATTGAGAGTAAAAAAAATTATGCGGCCCGCCAGTCCCAAATTTTTTTTTAACGCAGCCCTCGGTAGAAAAAAGTTGCCCACCCCTGATATAGTCCGAAAATTTATATGTAGGCCTACGGAGACCTTTTTTTTCCCCCTTGTTATGTGAAAATTTCCAAATTTTCTGGAAATTTTAACTTATTAATTAAGAGACATTTTTTTCCTCTACTAGATTTATCATCATTTAGCTGTTATTAGAGGAACCTCTTAATTTATTTAATTTTCTCTAGAGTAAACTCAAGAAAATGTCATAAAAATACTCAGTTATTAAGCAATGTCTTTTCTGCTGTAAAACCTGTTTCTGATGTCTGATGTGCTTTTAGATCCAAAATCGCCCCCTTGTATAGTCTAGATCTCTGAAAATCTACCGCCCACCATGTTGTTATAAATATAAATCTCCCTTCGTGCACTTATCATGGCCCTTATCTATATGATTGAACTTTGAATAACTTTTTTAAAGAGAGTTTTTTTGTTTTTATGCTGTCAACTTATGTTTTTTTACGACTAGATCTACGTTTATTTGCTGAAATGATAATAATAATATAGACATAGAATTCTCGATATCTAGATCTAGATCTAGAGATCTAAATCTTGTCATACCTATATAGTCATACTGATACGATACAAAGTTTATTGGTCCAATTAGGCCTACATCAAATGGTCTATATCTACTTACATAATGATAAGTTTAAAGTTACATTCATTTTAATATTCATAGCGACTTGATCAGAGTTCTAGATCTAGACTCTAGCTAAAAAGTAAGAGTAGCTAAATTCAAAATTGTTAATAATTAATAGTTAATTCTATCTAGAAGACAAGATGACTTCAGTTGTAACTAGGCTTGGAACAAACTTTTCAAGGTACACATAGAGTCTAGAATGATAGATCATAGATCTATATTTACTATAGATATATTAATATATAGATCTATATATATAGGCCTATTATATATAATTATTATAGATGATTCTTGATCATAGTAATATTACTAATAGATCTATAATCTAGATCTAGAACATCAAAGATCTAGATCTAGATAGACCTTAAAAGGCTTTAAAAGCTTAAATAGATTTAACATATATATACTAATTACTATGGGATAAAATTAAAGATTATAATATGTATAGATCTAGTTAAATCTATTTTAGTAGGCCTAATTACATATAATATATATAGATCTACATCTAGAGACCTGTTGGCCTTAAGCGAGACTGTTCTCTTATCTTATCTTATATAATACAGACGTTACTTCAAAAAAGAAGATAATTATGTCCTACGCGTCATGCATTTAGTCATGCATATTAACCAATGACTTAAATTCTGCCAAGTCACTGGTTTTCCTGGCTAGCTCAGGCAACCCATTCCATTCTTGACAGTGACACATCGTTTAGACTGTGCTGCCAGCATGTAGGTATATAAATAAAGTGGTAACAATACATATATTATATTATGGAAATGCGATTGGGGAATTTTGAGGCATGACCTCTGCTATTTTTGAGGTTGATAGACTACCAAACAAGGCAGCAGCCTTATATAGCTAACTCATTGATCATGGTGGCAGTTTGAAGCTCCTGCTCTCTGTTTGCTAGAAGGGTGCAGTTATATCTGCATAGAGCAGCTCAGTAGCAATCATCTCTAATAAATTATAGTATGGGAAAGCAAGCGCCTTATGTTCAATATGCTGTCATCGTTGCTGAACTTGATGTAGATGTCCTCGTACAAGTTTTATTGGGCATTGCTCCAAAGAACATGGCAAAGAGTGTTGGACCAAGATTACAAGATAAATGACAGCAGCATACAAGTCCAGGTTCTGCTCCCTGCAAGGCATCAACAGCTCCTTGAACAGTTCCAACAAATCTGCATATTATAGGCATACATTAGCAAGACTACATTACAAATAACCATGTTCTGCTGGAGGCCAGCGTGGACAGTATAGAAATATTAATTATCTTTTAACAGCTGTGCTGAGCTAGATACTTAAAATTATCCTGCATGAGGGATGACCGCATGCCAAGGCGATCTTTTCTGGCAAGCTTAAAGGAGGACAGCGTAACAGAGGTGCCCCCCCCCCCCCCCCCCCCCCCGCAAGCGCTTTCAAGATCAACTCAGGTGCCATATCTTTAACTGGCATAGAGGAGAGTAGCTGGCAGCGTGTGGCCTCTGAAAGAGACAGATAGCTCTCACAAAATCAGCGGGACACACATTTGGGACCCAAAAAAGAAACCCTTGTTGAAGACAGGTGCAGAAGATGAAAAGAAAATTAAATATTCAATATATATCACAATATCATACTTAGTGATGTGATCAGAATTTATCTTATACATGATTGTATATTTTTAATTTTTCTTTTCCAGGATTATCCAACAGATCAATTGTAAACAAACAGTTTTATCTCCAAATAAAACTAGAGTTTTCATACCTGGTGGCTTTCCTTATGAAGCCTTCAATCCTAGAGGTAAAAGTAAGAAAATAATGGATCGAAATAAAAACATTATATGCATATATATCATCTTATCATTGTCAGTCTTGTCTAGTCAAGTTACAAATCTCTTTATCATTAGATTTATATTATAAATAGATTTATCATCATCTTACCTCTGCCTGTGGAATGTGGTCCCTGCATCTGTCCCTAATTTTTGCCCATTTGCTTGTCATCTGTTTCCAAATTGCGATGCCATTCCTGGTCCATGCCCACTTCGTCTTTTCTTGGGGTTTCCATGTAAGGATTTGTCTTGTAATGTAAACCAGTTTGGAGGGGGGGGGGGGGGGGAGAGGGGGTATCTGGGAGTAGGTTTTCCGTGCTGCCTTTAGGCACTCAGTAAACACAACTTTGCTCGAGTCGGGTGTCGAACCTTGAGCCCCCTTCATAGGTAGCCAAGCCAAGTTCAAGCGTATTTAGCCTCTCGACCACGCTTCCCACGGATATTGCTGAATACTTTGTTTTTTGTTTTCATGGTTGTGACAATGGTTCTCCAGTTCTCTGCTTTAATGAGTTGTATAGATTTTTATAAGATGAATAAATTTATTGTTTTATTTATTATTATTTGAATATAAAAGGAACAGTTTTAGGAAAAATGCATGTGCCTAAATACCTCAACATGGCCTATGAATTTAACTGATATAAACCTTTTTTTTTCTAGTAGAGCAAATGCTGCAATAAAAAAAAATTGCCACCAAACTAACATCAGCTAATATATTATGGATATCACTAGTAATTGTGTGCCTCTCTAATTCCTTCTATTAAAAAATTAAAGGTCAATAATTTAAAATGAGAAATTCTTGATGTCCTAAGCAAAATTTTGTATTAGCTTCTAAGTTATAGATGGTGAAGATTTAAACCATTGGGGAAAAAAAAAATACTTTCTTGGATTTGAGTAATTTAGAGAAAAAAAAAAACACAGTAATATAATAAAATAATAAGTTCCAACAATTTAGGAAAAAATATTTTTAGTTTGCATTTTTGTGTAATTTCTTTTTATTAAAAAACTTTGAATTACTCTGGCTTGTTTTTGACATCTTGTTTCATTGTAATATTTTACAGCATGCATCACTCCATGGAGCTTAATCAAAATGGTTGAGTGTGCCAGAGGCGCAAGCTTCTCTGCCAATTTTCTAAATGCCCAAGAACTTTATAAAAACTATTTCATCTTTATTGTCTCCACATCAACAGCAGTTTCCCCTGACCTGTACGACCTGTCTGTCACCAAAGGACCACTCGTGCAGGATGTAACTTTAGACTACGTAGGGAACACAAGCTTCAAACTAACAACAGTCATGAGCATCGAAGGCATGAAGAATCCAATCTGCGAAAACCAAACTCAGTCTGTTTTTGTGAACATCAACACAAGAAAACCTGCCCCGCCACCAGAATGGTGGACTCAAAAGTATTCCCTTGGTTTGAACAATAAAGAGCCCCTGAAATTAGTGCACCCAGAACCACCTTCAGGAGAAACGATTCAAAAGATTCATCTTGAGGTTCCAGCCAGTGATGTAGATCCCTACTTACATGTCAATTGGTCCAATTACATTAAATACTTCTACGAGTCTTACATTCAGTACGAACTGAGAAAAAAAAGTTTGAAAGACGCCAATCATTTGTTCAGAAATATCAAAAACTTTTCGGTGTCGTACATTCATGAATCCAACATTGGGGATAAACTGAGCATCAAGTTATGGGAGGACATAAACGCTCAAAATTGTTATCATTTCCAATTGTTAAAAGGTCAAAAGGTTGTGAATGAAAGTAGTATAGAGTTTTTCCCAGTTGTATGACACACAAAGACCAATAATGGAAATTAAAATGTTAATAAATTTTTGGATCTATTGCAAAAACATCTATTTATTTAATGTGTCAGTCCATTCCATGAGCTCATTGGAGTTCTTACCTTACTTGTACTTTGCATTCTAATGCTCTTACATGTCTGGAAGTTTACATAATAATAATAAGGCTTTTCTTTGAGTCTGCGACTTTAAAGAGTTATCATTTTTTCAGACTCTGTTTAGGTTAATCATTTTGTGGGCTAGTTGTATAAAATACTGTTTCAAAGTTGACATGATGATTGAGAAATTGTTTTTGTCATTGTCAAATGACTGTGATAAGAATGAATTTTAACATGTATTTCTTGTTTTTCAAACATGTTTTTAAGCAACATTTAAACATAACTTAATTTTACTAAAAGTGATGCAGATATTTTATTGTGTATCAGTTGTAACAGAAAGTATTTTCAAGTTCACAGAATTAATTTTTTTTCTTCATTATTTTCTTTAGTGCCCCCCAAGGGAAAAATCTGTTATCATTTTTGTTTAGGTCTCTGACAATAAAAGTAGATACAATGACTATTTTTGGTCTTAGGTTGCAAACTTTTTTTCTTTTTCGTACAAATGCACCATTTTAAAAACAACTCTTAAAAGGAAATAGAAAAGTTATGAGTGGGATGTGCCACTTAAGAAAATGCAATTTTTTTTTTGGTAACATTGATACATTATATAAGTTTTATTATTTGTTAATTCTGTGACCATTCATTTCATCTTTGAGCACTTCATCCCCAATTAAATATTTTTTTAGTCATAATGTAATTGTGCTGTTCAGGCTTTGACTTTAAGCACTTATTTCATCTAATATATAAATATTTTTTAGTAATAATGCTTTTTGAAATGTTTAACATGTTGTAGTGTTTATAGTTTTCCCCTCCATTCTTCATACTTGCTGAGAAATGAACTAATATATGTAGAAAAGTAGATATAATTTATAAAGTAGATATATTGTTTCTGTTTGATGTAGGGATGTCAATATTATCCTGTGCACATTGCATGATGTTATTAATGATCAAAGGCCTAGGTGTGGTGGAAGTATTGAAAATCTTTTTGAGACATAGAAGTACGATTACATTACTTATGATCATGCTGATGATAACTTATCTCCTGAAGGCCATCTTTTTTTGTCAAATGTTTTTTCTTGAATATGGGCATGCCAT
Organism: Biomphalaria glabrata; assembly: GCF_947242115.1. Taxonomy (NCBI): domain Eukaryota; kingdom Metazoa; phylum Mollusca; class Gastropoda; family Planorbidae; genus Biomphalaria; species Biomphalaria glabrata. The sequence goes on from NC_074721.1 coordinate 11,342,197, forward strand.
TTCAAAGCCTGATATAATGGTTTATTTCTTATAATAAATGCTGGATTCAACCATCCTCTGTAACTGATTCATATGGCCTAAGTTGTTTTTTATCCCTGTTATAACGTTATAGTTATACATTGTGGTACTAAAGAACATCCAAGGAAAAATATGCAACACTGGCCAAAAAAAACAAACGATGTACAGCAATATCAATCAATGGATCATCTTCTGTACCTACTATCAAAAGGAATCTTGTTGATTTCAATTAACATGCAAAATCAATTTTTACATTAGCTCTATATCTATGGATGTTAAATTTTTATATTTTTTGATAGCATTAAATTTCATTTTTATTTAATGTGTCACACTTTTTGCCATGTAAATGAAAATAAATATCTGAAATATGGTTAATTTCATACTTTTTACAATTATTATTTGTTGGACCAGAGGATGAAATGACTGGGGATGAAGTGACTGGAGTTTATGGTATTCACACCTGAAGATTTCCTATACCTCTGATAAAGTTCTTTACATTCACCATTACTATTATAAAAGGGCACTATTGATGACATATTTAGTCATCTGTTAAAAAAAAAAAAAGGCTAATGGTAATGAAATCTTGTGTCAATTCCATGTTTGTTGCTAAAAATGTCTAAAAACTTGCCTTTTGACCTGTAAAAAAGAAAGTAAAGTTCCCCTTTCCGACCTTGTGGTCTAGGGCAGATGATGCAAAAATCATCTGATTCTGTGGCCTACAGTTAACAAGGGTGTCATGTAGCCAGCACAACGACCAACCGCCTTTACTTTTCCCAACTAATGTCAGGTACCCATTAGAGCTGGGTAGACTCAGAGGCGCCCGAAGATCCCGAAATTAAAAATACCAGTCTTGATTCGAACTCCGGTTCGGTAGCCAATCGCTTTTACTGCTCAGCCACCATGTGTCCCTTTTGACCTGTAGTGCTTACTAAACAGTGGACCTTGAAGGGCCACCAACAAGTTTTATCTTGTCCAGAGGTTTATTCGTTGGTACATAATGTGGAGTATCTGCACAAATTAAAAACAGTTCTGAAATGTCATGATGAGATTTACAAAGTAAAGACTTCATATTAAGAATGTGGTACTTGATCTGTCAATATATAATGAAAACCAGAAAATAATTTGTAAAACATATTTATTAAAGGTTTAGTCTCATTCTGATTGTATAAAATGAAGGCAAAAAAAAAGCAATTCATTTCCACAAGATAATTAACTAAAGATTCAATCTCAACATTTTAAGAAAGAAGTACATGTCACAATGTCAGGCAAACTGTTGCACATAACATTTTCTGATTTTTAAAAACAAGGTAAGGTCATTCAAATATTTGATTAGTACTTTTTTTTTTAATACCTAGGTGAAATTATTTGGTGAAGTTGATAATAAATTTTAAGTGTGTTTTTCTATTGATAAAAGTTATTAAAAAAAAAAAAAAGAAACAAGTTCACAATCCAGTCCACCATTTTGGCGTTCCCATCCTTTTATCGTGTTAGGTTTCTCTACTCAATTGTAGCAAACAAAAAACTCTCACAGAAATAAAGCATACACAAATATTCTTCAGTGCACAAAAAAAAAAATTACAAACTAATTTTTAGACTTATAAAATTGACCAAAATTTGATTTTAAGTGGAATCTGTATAATAAACTAAAGATGTCTGCAATTCAATAAAATGTTGAATAAGCACACCAAAAAATAAATCATATAATGAATGAATAAAGGAATGCCAACGTAAAGAAATGCATGCAATTAGGTTTAAATATGAAATGTTTAGGTGTACAAATAAACTTCTAATGTCTACTGCATTTAAAACACCTTAGTTTTGTCATACAATTAATGTATTTTAATCTAAGCACTGTATGAAAGTAGAATAGGTCTACTGTCATGAATAGACTAATGCATGAAATGAATTTTTTCATTGCACAGAATTATAAAACTAAAGCTTTTTGTTATCGCAAAAACAAAAAAAAAACATAAGAAACAAGAACAAATAAAATGTATTGCGTCATAATGCATTACAAGAGACTAATATAGATTAAATTGTCAGTGTAATTCCTATAAAATATAAAAAACTGTTTCACAAATACTAAATAAACATTCAAAATGTTTCTCATCCATTAGGTCAACTTTAAGATTCAATGTGCTTCACATCTGTCACCGTTTTCATTTTAAAATGGTATTTTTATAGATTCAAGATGGATCATGACTTAACAGCCTGAGAAAACCATATCACATTGGTAACAGTTGGGTCTACTCAATAGATTCAACAAAGATATTCCAGACATTTCAATTCATTTATTGTAACTTCTTGTTGTTTTTTTTTAAATTATTTTAAACAAAAATGCAGCAAAATTAAAATCTGCTCATAATGAAGATAAGCTACTATTTTGTTTGTTTGTTAAAGGGAAACTCCGATAGTTTTTCAAATTTGAGTTATTGACATATTTAAATTCTGCGTAAAAAGTTGTAATAGTAAACATTATATAATTTTTTATTTAAATGCTTAGAAAATTTTATATTGAATAAATTAGTCAGTAAACTCTTGACATCTAAAAAAAAAACGGGATTCCTTGAGATTTTATTTTAAGTTATTTCATACGTCACTTCCCTAAACATTACTGAAAGAGAAACTTGATTTAACCAATCGTATCGCTTCATTCTTACAGTAGCTGTTAGGCTTAGTGACGGCCTAGTCCAGAGATATGATACAGTTATATATATAAACATGTATAGATAGATCCAAAAGCATTAGGTGAAAAAAAAGTAACATTTTCATCTAAGCCTCTCCCTATCCCAAGAAGTAAATAGATCGTGTGTCTGAATGATTCGAACAAGCTGGTCAGTGTAAGGCTAGTCGAGACTACGTGTAGTCAGTCATGACAAGAAAACCAAGCGATAGTGTTTGTTGTGTGTTGAGTGGTCTGGCGAGAAAATACACACTGCCGTGATTAGTCAACATATAAATCTACTTTTAATACGCATTTTTTCTTTGCTTACAAGATCCTAGATCTAACTGCATAGACGAAAATATATTTCTTTTACGAGAATGTAAACTTTGCTGTATGGTCTCCTGTTATACAATAAGTCAATAGATTAAAACACCTTTGTGACATCACATAGAAACCCGGTGAAAGTCTGACTGTTTTGGATGCGCAGGAAAATTACGTCAGAAAAACACCAATTACTAAGTTATTATTGCAAATAAAAAAAAAGAAGAATATATTCATTATCTGTAAATCAAAACACATATTATATCAAAAATTGTCAAAACCATCGGAGTTTCCCTTTAAAAAAAAATTATCCATTTTATACAAAAATATTTCCTCACACACAATATGCACACTGATGTAACACCACTTAATCAGGCTGTCTACTAGACTTTCAACATGTATATTGTATCTGTATCTTCTCTTGCATTTTAGACTGCTGGCTATTAATTCCTATTCTCAATAAAGTCAATTGTATGTGGGTGAGCGTGACTTTTTTTCCTGTACTTTTCATTTTATTAAAAATTGTGCAGCACTGGTAACATTTGTCTTATAAATATAATAAAACATCAAGATGTGAATTCATTGCATTAAGTAATGTATATTCCAGCATCAAATGTCTAACAGAGGTGATAATATTTCTATTTTTACAAACATGCCAGAAGACAATTATTAGGTTACTTCTCTGGTTCAACTATTATTTTATCCCTACAAGCAGTCTTATAAAAAAAAACAAATATGGAATGGTTAAAATAATTACTCACTGTCCTGTTAATGAGAACAATTATATAAGCTAAATTTCTTTTGAAAAGACAAAGGCAATATTATTTCATAACCTCAATAAATCAGCATTCGTGTTTACTATTGAACAAATTCATATTTATTTATAGGTTTTGCATACTTGCAAAAAAAAAGTTAAATTGGTTTATCATAAAATGTATTAAATCATATAAATAATTGTATTTTTTACAGAGATTTACAACAACAATCCACATGAAACAATAATTGATAAGAACTTTTGTCTTACACTGACATTAGAACAGCTTTCATAACCAGATTTCTTTTCATTACAAAATAATATTTTAAAAAATATATGTATTTCATTATTCTGTTCCAAAAGACACCTGCAAGTCAGACAGACATTTGATACTATTGAGAACATAAAAGAGTGAAGACCTACTACAGAGAGCTGATTTATCTGACAAGCCTAATTCAAATTCACTTCTAGTATTTATACTGGGAATAACAATATCTATATAATAGTGTTAAAATTGGACAAGCTCTAAATTTGACATGGCTGACGAATACATTCACAAACGGCTAGCATCACGATTGTCTTCTTCTGTGCTCAACGGTATTGTTGCCCAGGATAACCTGGATATGGGTATCCTGCCTGAGGGGGCTGCTGCTGTGGATAAGGATATGGCTGCCCATATGGAGGGGCATAGCCTGGTGGATTCTGTCCTTGCTGAGGATAGGCATTCTGGGCAGGGTAACCCATGTATGGGTTATAAGGGTTGTACCCTGCAGGCATCTGAGGCATTGGATATCCTTGACCTGGTTGGGGTGGGTATGGAGCCTGCCAGTTGCCACCTGGGAAGTTGCCAGGTTGTCCTGTTAAAAAAATAAAAGTAAAAATATGTGCAAGTTATTAGAATATGTCAATGATAAGACTAATTAGCCCAGAATTTAACTATTAATTTCTTCTATATTTTTTTTTCTTGCTGTTATTAAATGCCAGGATTTTATGGTACCTTGAAATTATTTTTTTTTCTAATAGCAAGACAAAATTAATTCAGATAGCTACTACCGTTGACAGCAGTAAATTTATAGGCTACATATTATTATTGTTAAAATACATCTCTTCTGGCTTCTGTAGCTAATGTTAAGCCATGCTGTCTTTTCAACTATTTCTATAAGTATATTACAATGGAGATTACTTGACTTGGATTGAAGCTTTCAACAGCTATCAAAAGTTTCTCTTTGATTATCTCTATACATTTCTTTTCGTAACAGGTCAGAATGCCAAAGAGATCAATGATAAGATATCCCAGGAAGTGCAAATTCAATACTTAAAGCCAACATAGGTAGACTTGTACAATATTTCATTGAGTGATGGGCCAATGCTGTAGTGATTATTGCTACATGTTGTTGTAAGATCAACAACTGCCGCCGCAGCAGTGAGATATTCAAGGGTTTCTGTTCATAATCGCTATTTCATTCATTACAAAAAACTACTTCTAAAGCAATGCCCCAGGATAGTAATTTTTTTTTATTAAGGGGTGAGGGAGAAAGATATTACAAGATAAAATTGTGTATGAACTGTGAATACTAAAAGTTATTTCCTTTCTAGAACACAAAAGAAGAAGCATAAAATCATAATGATATTAAAAAAAAATGATTCCAGCTTTAAAAAAAATGTGAAGCCCTTGGTTCACATTGATGCTATATCAAATCTTTTCTGACCTATAAATCTCTACAAAAGCTAGCCATCATGTCATTTTTTAAACAAAAAATAAAACAAACTTAAGTTGCTAGTGGAATCTATTAATTCAAAGATCTAGAAAATCAGGAGAGACTTCAAATTGAAAGAGATCAGATTACACTGGAACAATGCAAATAAATGAATAATATAGAAATCCTAAAAAAAACTTCACAACCATGTGAGGGTAATTGAAAATTGTATGTTTGCTCACAGTATTTCAGAATCACTAACAATGTGTTTCTCAGCAAGTTTTCTTTTTATGTGAACATCTTGCAGCACAGACATTTCCATTGTAAGAGTTTTGTATTTTCACTTTAAAAAATTTCAACTTCAAGAAATTAAAGATATTTAAAACTTGCAACATAGTTTTTTTTCCAAGTTCTAAACAGCTTCTTTGTCTGGTGTATGTAAATTCTAAACAGCTTCTTTGTCTGGTGTATGTAAATTCTAAATAGCTTGTTTGTCTGGTGTGTGTAAATTCTAAATAGCTTCTTTGTCTGGTGTATGTAAATTCTAAACAGCTTCTTTGTCTGGTGTATGTAAATTCTAAATAGCTTGTTTGTCAGGTGTATGTAAATTCTAAACAGCTTCTTTGTCTGGTGTATGTAAATTCTAAACAGCTTCTTTGTCTGGTGTATGTAAATTCTAAACAGCTTGTTTGTCTGGTGTATGAGATAGAGAAGGATGGGAGAAGTTTCTGTCAGCCAGTCTATGTCACTCACTATGTAGACCTACCCAGACTTAGCACCTATACATTATCAACATTCCATACGCCATGCACACAGGTATAGAATGGAATGCTAGAAATCAATCAAGTAACAGTAGCATTTTGAAGGACAGACTGCTGACTTGTTAAAGGGCATGAAAAATTAAGCAGAATTTTAACTTATGCAAGTTTAAATGATATGTCTCCACAGTATATTGTATAAGTATACAGGTATAGAATGGGATGCTAGAAATCAATCAAGTAACAGTAACATTTTGAAGGATTGACTGCTGACTTGTTACTGGGCATGAGAAATTAAGCAGAACTTTAACTTATGCAAATTCAAATTATTCGTTTCCACAGTATATTGTATAAGCATCCGGAAAGAGCTAACAACTGATTTAATATTCTGAGCTACTTTGTTTTGTTGTTATTTATAATTGCTGGATTATTATTTTTTTTACTTACCAAAAGGGTTTTGAGTCATTCCTGGTTGATTTGGATTTACTGGATAAGGAAGTGAAGGAGCAGAAGATGTGGCTGATGAAATAAACACAAGGTCATGGGAATATTTCAAACAGAAATATTTGATACAAATACAAACAGTGATTTAGGCTGTCACCTTAAAATGACTAGAGCATGTAATAAACAAAATGCCCTTCTTAAGTTGAAATGTAAGAAATTTAGAAAAATAGACTAAGCTATCATTCAGATATGAAGATATTTCAGGTAAATCTTTTAATGTAACTATTTAAAGAGACATCTGGAGATTCTATAATAATAAGTCAGTTCAGTTTACTTTGTATGAATTACCAAACAACTAACATTTCTATGCATAACCTATACAGATGACTAGGTTACAAAACTTATAAATGAATGGCTAATAGGTATGGAATTGTAATTCAAAATTTGGAATCATGAAATAGGAAATCTATGTAAAATTATAAATGATAGATAAAAAAGAAATGGCCTTTTTTCAGCATTTGAAAGAGGTTATAATTTCATGAACTTTACTTTTAGCTCAATATTCATTGACTCTTAAGACACAAACCAAGAACAGAAAATGGAAACATTAAATTTTCTTGAGAGATGTTTAAGAAGAACAGCAGACTAAAAATCAATGAAATGATGTAAGAAAATCTGACATCAGGATGATGGTTTGTGCCATAACAGTTGATAGGTTGAGGCCCAACAGAAAATAACTTGATTTTGTGACTAAATAATGGTATGGCAACCACTTAACCAGTCAGGTGCATATTCAGAAAGGCCAGACCAGAGTGAGACCCATAAGAAAGGGTGCATTATGTCAAGAAAACAAAACTACAAGGAGTAAAACTTGTGCATCATGAAAGCCTCACATTTAGCTACCTACAGAGTCCTGCTACAGTTCCAGGCACCACTGCTCTTTAGTACAGTGGAAGTACAAAGTAAACTTAAGTTAGGCCTAGGCTCATGTTAAAATAAATGTTATACCATGAACAATTATAATTATGACATGGAAAAAAGTTATTCAAAGATGCAAATAGAATCAAGAAATGAAATTGCAGTGATGAAAGAGATCAATTCAGACATATTTTTAGTTTCATGTTCTTTGGGAGATGGTACTTGTCTCACCCATAAAAAGTGTGTTAATCTCCTGGCATTAAAAACTCACTTTTTGTGAGTATATTTATGTTTTTATGGTTATTTAGGCATATAATATTTAAAAATGAATACTGCTATAAAATATATTTGATTTGTGTAAAAAAAAAAAATGTTTTTGAACAAAATAGAATTTTTGAAAATATATGATTGAATTTTGTAAAATATATAATAAATATAAAGTGAACATTTGTTTGAAAATATTAAAATATAAAATTTATCAAATGGACTTAATACTTTCTCTCCTAACTGTCAATACCATCTTCAATTTGCACCTGTCATTTCAATAAAATCAAACATATTATTGTCCATGCTTTATAAGTTGTTTGTTTCGTTTTCTTTCCTCCCAAAACGTTTTTAATTGCTTAAAATTTAATCTTAAGCCTTTAGCAAATCATTAGGATTTTTGTTCTTTGAACATGTTTGTCCCAAGAATGATTTTTTTTTAAAAACATTACAGATTAAGTTGTCTGTACTCTCTTTAGATTACAGTTCGGAGAGGGGGGGGGGGGGGATCGCAAGAGGACATGGGATAATGAGCTGTGAAAATTGTGAAAATATACATAAACATAATCCATTTTTTTTTAATTAATTTGGATCATATCCCTAATATATTTCCTAGATATAGACTAGAGCAAGAGCTAGTAAGATCATCCTCTTTCTTATCAGTTTCCAATTTTTTTAAATGGAAGTGACATGAATAATTAGCTCAAGATTTTCATTTTAAGTGTTTTATCATAAAACATTACCAATGTCTAATCTAGATCAAGATCCAAGGACTTGTCCATTGTTAGTAAGTTTTAATCATCATCCAAATTACATTAATGTTTGATTTTAAAAACATTAAATTGTGTTTTATAAACAGAAGCTCATTCTATACAAAATAACATATTCTGATAACAGTTATTGAAGTAATTATAAAATGGTAGTGCACTAACTCCACCAGAACATGAAAAATAATTACAGAGTGAAATAGTTAAGATTTGACATCATTAATCATATTTGTCAATTTAAAATGTGCTGGCACCTTGATGGCATTTTTGTTTTATTTGTAAAAGAAGTATTAGTATAAAAAGCATGGATTAAATTAGATGAAAAATTAGATTAGAAAATTAGATGAAAAATAAATAAATATTCATTCACAAACTGAGATGTAAGAATTTATAAGCATTTAATAAAATTAAGAAACAATTTTGATTCAATATTAGCTTAAAGAGAGAAAAATTCAGAGGGTTAAAGGTTAAAATAAGAAAAAAAAAAAGGGTCAAGTCCAACATAAGGAGCATGCAACAACATAAATAACAACAAGGGTTATCATGAGAAAAATGGTTTATGAAGCTACTATCGAACCATTACCAGGAGGATTTGGTGTGCTTGTGGCCCCTGAGGGTGCGGAGCCTCCTGCTGCTGCTGGTGTTGATGTCGGCACTTCTGGTGGGGGAGGACGTGGTGGGGGAGGACGAGCTGGCGCATTTCGTGGGGCTGGGATCGGAGGGGCATTAGAATTGTTATCTGTTGAAAGTATGAGGGGCATCAGCATAAAATGGAGTGAGAAATTAATGAAACTATCTATGATATCATTAGTTAAATATTTCAGAAGACAAATGAATATGAAAAAAAATGTTATCACTCAAGTCTATCAAAAATACAAATAAAACAATAGAAAGAAACAACAGAACATCTCTAAGCACAACAAAATAGAAATGTTAAAAAAAAAGAAACTTCATCAAAACAAAAAATGGTCTAGCAAATAATAAGAGAGAAAACAGAATTGATCAACTTGTATAGCTATTTGGTTAAATTCTATGTAAAATTTAGTAAAAAAAAAAGTAAAAGTATATTTAATGATAATTCTACTGCAGATTTAACTTTGATATAACAATATTGCATTGAACTTGGTTTAAGGATAATAATAATAATAAACTGGCATAGATAAGGAACCTTAATTTTTTTTTTTGGGGGGGGGGGGGGGGGGGGGGGAGTTTTGCATACTGCTTCTATTTCCAACATGATAGGACTTCCTAAAATAAAAGTTTTACTGGACATACAAACTATATTCATAGAGAAGAAATGGATGTGAGCATTCAAATAATAAATGGGAGTTAATGGCAGCTGAGTTTAACTTTTTTTTTCCCCAGCCAACAGACTGTCAAGAAAACAGCTGCACTACAACTTTGATATACCAGTAAATACATTGTGAAATAATGGGAAGAATTTAAGAGTGCAAATACACTAGACTGTGTTCTGTACAATGGTGCCATCTGGTCAAGTCTATATGTCATGTAGAAGGTCAAGACATGCTGACATTTAAAAGCACAAGTTTTTTTTTTGATACAGCGCAGCCCAAAGCTTACACCATTAATAACAATATTTACACACACACACAACAGTAAAAGAACAGTTTCAAACAAGCTAACATCTCCACACACACACACAATTTGTCTAATTATATGAGCATGTTCAACATGTACTGAGCAGAAATGTTTTATAACCTGATTGTCAGCCAATCCCAAACATAAATAAAACTGCCAAAATGGCATTTCATTTTACTTTCAATATATAAATGGGTGAAGAAAATAAAAAGTCTATAAAAAAAAATAATCTTATAAAACAGTTTTGCTGGGATGCTTTTACAAAAATTAGCTTCTTTTGTTTTAAAATAAAACTACAATTTTCCTTCTAGTCTTCTAACAATACTAATACAAAAAAAGAACTCAGACGTTAAGATGTGTAGCTAATGTCCTATAAGATGTGTAGCTAATGTCCTATCAATTATAAGCTCCTTCTCCTCTATTTTTTTTCAGAGCATAAAATTCCTTCATATATTTCTTGATGGAACAAATAAAAATTTCAAAGACCAAATAAAAAAAGTTGATCAACCAATTCATTTCATACTAAATTCATTATCAAATTTGGTTATTGAGCAAATATATTCAGCAATGGAAATAGAAATCTGAGAATTTTAAAATGTTACTAATAACAAAAAGAAATGCTATGAGGGTCTAACATGGCACAACACAAATAACAAAATCAAATGGTGGTTTACAGCTAGTGTACTGACCTTGCGGGGGACCTCCCTGATAGCGTGGGGTTATTGGCGGGGCCTGTGAAGGCGTGTTCACTATTGCCTTCTGGAGGTCAGCCATCAGTTCATCTTTCTCTGTCTTGCGTGCAAAGCAGAAGTCATTGATTTTAGTCTGCAACCTGACAAGCAATGGGGTCAGGTCGTTGTAGAACTGTGGTTAAACCAAAAGATGTTACTAATAGTGAAAATTTTTTAAATAACAATAAATAACAATCATAAAAAGGAGATAAGTGTATCTTGTTTATTTCAATCTATCGGAGCAAAGGAACTAAAGAAATGCTAAAATGAAAGATGATATTGTCTAGCAACAAAACAGATCATTATATAAGAAAAAGTAAATTATCTGATGTTTATAAATAATCACTGTATGTCACTAGAGATGACACGTGTATAGCACCAAACTAATAACATTATTTTTAATTAAATGTCTATAATTTATTTGTGTATTTAATTAATAATATATCAATTTAAACATCACTAATACAAAATTCTTTGTTAAACAGTTGAAATAATGGTCAATAATTGAAAAATATAGAAAAACATTTTTGGGATTGTCCAATGAATGAAATCCAAATTTTGTATCAAGACAACAGATGGATGTACTAACCTTGGTTCCTTCCTCGATGTTTGATTTTAACTCCATGAAACTGTCAAAACCAGCTGCAAGGTCTTTTAAAAGTGTCTCTCTCTGGGCAGCATTTTGGTTGGATGTTTTAGCATTACAAAACTCTGTGTTGGCATTCTGAAATATATATATATATAGATCTACTTAGCAAGCTCTTCAAAATGGGTAATGATAAAAAAGTTTTTTTTACTTTAACTGTTAAATAACTATTGAAAAAAATGATTATAAATTTTCAGTTTACATGTGTCCTCCAAAATTAACCTTACTTTAACTTACACAATTTCTATCTGACCAAGTGGCTCAAAATCTAACCTGTATTTGTGCTAGAACCATCTCCTGCCTGTGTATACTGTCAGACACCTGCTCCCTCAATGGTGAGTAGATTCTATCCAACTCTGCCTGAGAAATGGCCTCTTCATTGATCATGCCCTCGGAGGCAAGGGCAGCAAAAAATTTACTACCTACAAGGTAAGGTTTATGGCACTTTAAATTACACAATTTTTAAAAAACTTGTCTGTCTGTCTGTCTTGTCCAGTGTCTGAATGGCATAACCTGCTTGACTACCTAACAAAGGGGCTTGCCTTGTAATCCCCATGTTGAGCAGGAATTTTTAAAATTAGGATTTGATAAAGAGCTGAGTTGTGTTTGTTGAGCACCTAAAGGTAGCACAAAAATCTACTCCTAAAAGACCCAACATCTCCCCACAAAAGAAGTTGGTTGAAAGATCCACAATACAAAAGCTATGTTGTTGTTTTTTTAAAGTTAGTAAAAATATTAAGGCAGCCAAAAGATTTGAATGCATGTTAAAAAAGAGACTGGTGTTCTAAGTCACTCAGCCAAGCTTCCATAATGATATAAAAAACAACTGTGTATTATATCTTGAGAGTGTGCTGTTTTTTTTCCTCAAGCTTTTATCGAGACTACAAAAGCTTCACCACTGATTTTATTTGTATTAGCCAAATAAAAAAAATGTATGATACCCATTTCAACACAATTTTTTGGTATTTTTAATTAGGGAAAGATGAAATGTCTTTGTATACTAAAATAATGTATACATTTTTGTTTATAGTTCACCATAATGAAAAGTGGCAGAGTGAACTATGGTAGTGGTTGTATGCACCAAGTCTTAGTGTTAATGTGGCACACTGACTTTGATAATGACTGTTTTACACTATTTATTTACCTATTTTTTTTTTTTAAATAAACTCCAACAAAAGTGTGTTACTGTAAATATTTTTTAATGAATATTTTATTAACTAAATGTGATTATATGGTCAGTCAGTAGAGATCTTAGATGCTGAGCCAAATGTTCAAAGTTTAAATTTGGTAATAAGATTAAAAAAAAAAACTTCCTGATTCTACTTTGCTCCAAAGGTTACTTTACTGCTGTTTGCTGCTGACAATTTAATGCAAATTTGACCTACATAATTTATACTTAATTAAAATTGTCTTTAATTTCTTCATTTTAAATCTCATAAATATTAACTGGAATTCTTTTTATGAAATGGAATCAAATGTTCAAAGATGTGGGAAGGTGGCAAAACTGCTAATAAAACCTAATGGTATATCTCTGCCAAAGCTTCTAATGTCACCTTGAGATTATTTAAGAAACTGAACATATTAGTATCAATTGGTAATGGTCAAAATCTTTCTCAAAATATACCCGTCACTTGTACTCAAATAAAAACTATTTTGCTCAGAACTAAAAAGAGAATACAAATTAATGTCTAAACTGATAAGTACAGAGCATTTAGGGAAAACTTGACTTACTCATGTCACATTTAGCATCTTTCACCTCCACTTCAATCACATCTCTTTCTGCTTTGATAGTATTTACCTGGGAAACAAGACATGGTCAAGCTATGATGTGAATCATTTATTTTATTACTGTTTTTTTTTTTTTGTGCAATGCTAAATAATAGGAAGAGGCATGGCGGCTGAGCGGTAAAGCTCTTGGCTTCCTAACTGGGGTTTGAATCCTGGTGAAGAGTGGGATTTTTAATTTCAGGATCTTTGGGCCCCTCTGAGTCCACCCAGCTCTAATGGGTATCTGACATTAATTGGGAAAAAGTAAAGGCGGTTGGTCGTTGTGCTGACCACATGACACCCTCGTTAACCATAGGCCACAGAAACAGATGATCTTTACATCATCTATCCTATAGACCACAAGGTCTGAAAGTGGAACTTTTTTTAAAAAATAATATGAAATTAACAGCAAGGTGCTTTGGAGTATGATGACTACACTCAGTTGTAGAATGACTATTGTTCATCTTGCCAAGCAAATGAAATGAAAACCTGGACAATAGCTAGAGTGGGAACCTTGTCCTCCCAATTCTCTATATACAAAATATGCTAACAAAAATCTAAAAACAAAAAATTACTGAATACAAACACTAAGTAAAATAACATTTTTCAATACACAATTTACCTGTTCTATAAGATCCCTTAACTTTTTGACCACTGCACTGTTCTGAAGAGACCCTGCAGCACTTGCAGCAGGCAATGCAGTTTCTAGTTCAGCCTATCAAAACAACAAAATGACATGAGCTATGTTAGTATTTTTCACTAACACTAAAAAAAAAAGTATTTCCATAAGACAATGAGAAACTAACCTTTGGTTTAGATAACAGGGCAATAGCATTCTTGTGTGTGTCATATTTATTTTTAACTATGTGGTCAGCTTGGATGGCAGTGTCCAGTATATTTTTGTACTTCATGGCTTCATCTCTCATAGGCTTGGTCAGTGAAGCAGAGGGCGTCCTGGTCCACCTCTCCTTGAACTGTTCCCGAAGCTGTACATCAGACCTCTCTTCATCATCTAACGCTTTGATACTCTAATAAAAACATTCAACTCATCAGTTATAAATTAATGAAACAAAATAAAAGAGCCTTAAAATGAAATAAAGAAGCTTAATAAGTTGCAAAATTTAAATTTTCTAAAATTTCAAAATTAGTTTATTTACATGATTGTTTTAGGGCTGATGATAAACATCAGTAGTCTTCTTTAACTGAAGTGTCGTTGCATAAAGCAAATTGCTGTGTGATGTCAATACATAAAAAAAAATGCTTTGTCTTGATAAAGACATAAGAAAACAATATTCATTGAAATTTTAGGGATTTGAAAGAGAAAGCCTACAATTTAGACTAAAGAGAAAGCCTAAAATTTTGACTATCTGAAAAACATTTTTTTACTATTTTCAGCTTAGGAAGCAAATTTTGGTCTATAACAAAACTTCAGTAATGATGAAATTCTTTGTGGAAAGTATGATAGTTCTCTTTATTTAATGCATTTAAAGCCTAATGACGATCATAAAGTGATTATAACAGTGATAAGATTTTCTCAGAAAATTATGCTCATGGGTTCAGTTAGATGATAAGACATTACTGTATTGCCTCTAGGTCTCAACCAGGCCATGAAACACAAGTTAGAAATATCTGGTTTAATGTTTAATATGATCTGTTTAGTACCTCATCGAGAATTTCTCTGTTCCTTGTGAGTAACTCTGGTAAATCACTCATGAGTTTGTCTAGCTTGGTCAGACCTCCCAGTTCTTGAATCTGTTGAGCCTTCTCCAAAACTGATTGAGGAACTCTCTCCCCAGACAAGTCTTCAAGAGCAGCAGGCAAGTTCAAAGATGCTAGAACACTGAAATCAAGGGAAACGATCACTTTCAGCAAAAGTCAAAGACTTTTTCTAAATTTGAATTACTTTCAATTACTTGTGATTGTCTGTGCAACTTTCAACCACTAAATCATTCACTATAAACTTATTACAGTTCACTAAATCCATAACTGATGACATTTCTTTGTTTTGAATGATATTCATTTTTAAATTAAGGAAAAAAAAATCATTATCTTCAGTCTCCAATCTTCACTAACCTGTTCATCATCTCTGTAGCATTCCTAAGCCTACCAACTTCCATGCTGACTATCTGTGACTTGCGGTTCTCAAAGGCTGTCAGAGCCTCATGGACAGGAAGTGGTACAATTTTCTCAAATAGATCTGAAACAGGAAAACTTGCACTTCAAGACTTCATGTAAGAAAAAAATCACAAGTAAATAATGACTTAGATTTGAAAAAAAAACAAAAAAAAAAAAAAAAACTCATAAGAGTTGAGATTTTCAAGGATATCAGGAATTCAAAATAAGTGATTGTTTAAGTAAGGCCACATATATCCATCATAAGCCATTTTTATTTTTAATTTCTCTAATTTCTTACTTTTATCAGATGAAAACATTTGCATCTACAAAAACAAATTAGTGTTAAGAGACGCACTAAGGAAGATTAGATTTTAAAATTTAACCAAAAACTATCTGGACTGTAATACAATACTGAGAATTTGAATATAAAACAACAACTCGGAAATAACCTAATGGTAGATATGACTAGACTACAACATAAGACAACAGCAAACTAAACCAAAGTTATTTATACATTCCAACAATGTTACACAAGATGTATAAAAAGTATCAACAAATTCATCACCATTTGTGATTGGAATTCATCTAGCATTTTCTAGTGTTTAAAGTTTGAGCCATCATTAACTTACCAGTGAATTTTGTACTCATAGGCTGTGCCACTGGGGCAGCTTTGGCCACCACAGCCTTGCCAATAGGCTGCAGTGTTTTCAAGTCTGGTATTTTATCATGATATATGAAGTTATTGTCTTTGGTGGCTGTATCTAATGCTCTCTGGATTTTTGCTTGCTCTGCTTTGAAATTGAAAGTGGCACCACCTCTGTTCTGAGAAGCTGCTAACAATTCCTGTGCATGCTGTGTAGATAAAATAAAATGAACAGGTTTATATAATTTGAAAACATAATAGTGTATAGTAATTTTTTTTTGTCTTTGTGTATTGTTTTTTTTAAATAAAATATCCAATTTGAACAGATTCGATTATTAAACAAGTATTAATTCTATGTTCTTGCTGAAATTGTTTAAAATTGTATACTACGTTATTTCAAACTGCTTATATCTACACAGTTTAGATTCTAGACAATTTTTTTCCAAGCTTTAGATAAGTGTTAGCTAAAAAGTATATAATGTAAGTGATCTTGGGATATATATGAAGGATTTCAAGATCATACAATCACACATGAAAGTGGTTGAATTGAGGCATCTTTTTTTATTTTTTATTGTTTTTGTTTTTTATTACAATTTGTATTTTAAAAATATGAAATATAAGAACTTGAAACAGATTTAGGTTAATTAAAATTTTTGGGGTAGAATTTAAATTATTAAAAAAAAAAAAGATCCTAAGACAAAAACCATGTTTTGTTGGCTTACCTGCAGTCTGGCAATCTCTTCACCATAACTCTTGGTCTGTTGTGCTACAATGCTTTGATAAAACTCAGCCATGGCATGGAATCCTGCTTGCTTCATAACAACAGTGGGCAACCAATCCTATGGAAGCAGGGAAACAATATTATGACTAGTTCAAAGGTATTACAAATATATTTCACACCACACTTCATAACAGGAGTGCACAGAATAATTAACAGAACCCTTTATGTTCAGGTAATCGCATTCATTCTATGCATTTCAGAAACAAAAAAAAATGTAACATTTATTGATCCCAGTTGTTTTATGATAAATTACCTTTGGCCATAAGTCTCTGATGGATCCTAACTGCATCAATTTCATAGCATCAGAATACAGCTCTGATGTCTGATAAGCTAATTTAGCTATCATGGCTTCCTTCATTTTGTCTGTAGAAAAGTTAAAAAAAATAATTTTAGTGAAACTTTTAAGATTATCTTTCTATAATAACTATCTTTTTTATTTAATTAGTGTTGGGAACCATTTCACTGTGTCTTGTGTAGAGTGTTGGCTAGGCTAAAGCGGAGATAACATCAAAGAACAAGTACAAGTAGAGCACAGGTGAGGTCCAACCATCAATGAGTTGATAATGAGTGTGTGTGTGATCCAGAACATTTAATGCATTAAGAAAGAGAATTCCTCCACTGTTGGTACTGTCACTACAAAATAACAAAGTCCCAAAAATACTCAATGAAAATCTTGACTGCCTTCTTCCTAAGTACTATACTGTACATACGTACAGTAGACAAAATACAATAATAACAACTAGAGAGAAGGATCCTAGCAATGGAATTGAAATACTACAGACAGATCCTAGGTATCACATACTAAGACCACATCCCAAACGAAGAGATTAAAAACAGGATTAATACTGCAATTGGACCCCAGAATGACTTGGTAAAAGTTCCCCTTTCAGACCTTGCAATCTATAGGGCAGATGAAGTTAAAATCAAAGAATGGATGGGCCAGTCATTGAAAGAGATTCTAACCAAGGCAAAAGACAACAGAAATGGAAAAAGAAGGTCAACAGATAATGCGTGGTGCCTCAACAGTCCAACACACTAAGGGATAAGTGAAAGTGAATAATAGAACAAGAAAGTAAAAAATCTGTCACTTTCGCCACTGTACTAGTAAAAAATCTCTCACTTTAGCCACTGTACTAAGTCAAGCAGTGCTGGGATACAATGCAAATGAAAGCAAACAACCTATTGTGAGTTGTTTACAATTCTGAGTAGGCTACAGCATCTCATTTTATAATTAAAAATACTTCTACTGAATAAATTTTGAAGAAATTCTGCAAAAAAGCAAAGATCCTAAAAATTATTTTTTCCATAAATTTCTTATGAAAAAATGCCAAGGAGATTTTCAGCATATATTTTATTTCCTACATGAATAATTTTTTTTAATATTATTACTTTAATCCACTCATTACTCATACATTTAGTCTTTTTTTTAATATTATTATTTTAATCCACTCATTACTCATACATTTAGTCTTTTTTTTAATATTATTACTTTAATCCACTCATTACTCATACATTTAGTCTTTTTTTTTAATATTATTATTTTAATCCACTCATTACTCATACATTTAGTCTTTTAATAACCTTACCTTGAGTTGCCTTTCTATAAATAGCCTCTTGAGCTTGTGCAAGCATTAGAGAACTCAGAGCACTCAGTGTGTCAGGATTTAAATCTGGTGTAGGATCTTGTTGTACATGAGACAGAACTATATCTTTCAAGTGTCCATAAATTCCGCAAGCTTGCTTTAATATAAAAAGGATATTAGGGTCACAAACAAAAATTATTATGCTAAATCTTCAGAATGAAAGACATTGCTATTATTATAATTGTTTTCTAATGCCTGTAATGCAATTATTATTGCTTTTAATTCAGCTGGAAAGTTATAACAGTAGTCTTCACAAGCTGTTTAATTTGGTTGTGATTATTTTTTTTACTTTCTGCTCATTGGTGTGTTCATAAGTTAACAACCTTTTTTTTCCACCACCAGGTACAATAGAGATCAGGCTATGTAACCTTTTACAAAGCTTATATCAATTCACTCTGTCTGTCTGGTAAAAAGTTTCTACACGTTATTTCTCCCACACCCAATTTGGGATTAAGCTGAAAATTTGCACAATTATTTTTTTTTATCTGAAAACACAAGAATAAATTTTTTAAAATAACCGATTAGTTAATAAGCTATTGGTAATTAATTAAAATTATGTTGTTTGGTATCTCGAACAAGGGAAAGATATTGTATTTGACTGAAGAAGTGGTATAAGCTGAATTAGTCCCCTTTATAGGTCATCGACGAGTCTTAGTGAACACAAACATGAATACAAGATAATAGAAACAATTCTATTTTCATAAGTGTTGGCTTGAGAAGCATGACTTGAAATTCAGGTCATTCCCTTTTTTTTTTATAAATGCTTTTTATTGTTAATATAGGATCTATTACAAATTTAATTACAAGGCTGATCTAAACTAATTGATACAACTATGCTTAATATAAGCTTTATTTTTTTAAAGTATTTTTTTTTTGTTATTTTCATTTAGTTACTCACACATTGCAATTTTATTTTATTTATCTGTTTTAATCACTTAATTAAAAACTAAAAAGCTGCAACTGATTGTATCTTTAGTATGGGTTATTTCTACAGCTTTCCTGGATATAGTTCTATCTTTTAAAGGTTTCCAAAAGCTATATTGAATCTAACTAAAAATCTAAGATGCAATCAACTACCTGAAACAGTTTCACTGTCAACTTTAAGCCATCGTTATTTTCTTGATTCTGGGCAGCAGCTATCTGGGACTGTAGTGAAGCAATGTTGAACAGCAAACATACTTTCTCGTAAGCAGCAGATGCAATGGCTGTAGGTAAATGACATTAAGTAAGCCTTTTATAAGAGACTGTTTTATAAACAGAAAACTGATGCATTTGAAATTAAAAAAGAAAAACAAAAGCACACACTTTTTATCATGGGGGGGGGGGGGGGGGGCGCACACAGATCAAGTTTTTAAAATAATTCTGGACATGAAAATCAAATTCTTTATTACCTAGAGTTCTTTTGCCAGACAAGAAGGAACCTTCATCAAATGCATCTCTCCATTTAAACTGAACACGTATCTAAAACAAAACAAATACATATAATTTAGATATCTATATTTCTATTGTTATTTGGGGGTTGTTGTTTTTTTTAGTACTAAGATTAAAATTATTTCTAGAAAAATCAACAAATTTAGTATTTTGAATGAACTTCATTTACTTTAGAAAAATGTAAACAGCTTGTAATGCTGCTCAATAAAATACATAAAAAGATATAATATATAATACATACTAATATATATCATATAACCATAGATTTAAGTTTGATAATTAAATGCTTTAAGACCAAGTTACTGTACTTTAAAAATTGAGGTGCTTTTTATTTTTCTATGTAAAGAAATACAAAATAATCATTTTTCTAACCTGATTTTCTGCAATGGGCAGTTTGTTTTCAATGGCAACCAGCTGATCATAATATCTGGAATGTCAAAATAAATATAATTGTCTTAAGCAGGAAAAAAATGTATTAAAACTGATAATGCACAAGCAGGTTTCTTTTCATCATTTACACACCATTTTATCTAGGTGTAACTGGGTAAATTATAGCCAGTTGAACAAATGAAGCCTGCCAGAGTTAATTAAGCTACAGACAGGTATGTGTGCAAGTTGTGATCTTAACATCAAAATCAATGAGGTTTGACTTGTATTTTTTTTAAATGCTTTTGTATAGCGAATCTTTCATAGCATGAGTGCACTATGGTTTAATTACTGTTGTGATACTGCAAACGCAACTTAGTGCAAGTCTGGATTTGAACTCGAGTTGGTAGCCAAGCATTGTATTGCCACTTTTAAAAATTTACATTCCTATAGAAATGATGATTATTACATCCTAGCCTAAATCTCCTGTACAACAGAAGAGGATGGAAGCAGATAGTGAACCCTCACATTGAGAGTATGAAGGGCATATAATATGTATGTTATACCACATTACCATGCAGCCATTCTGTTTAATTACACTTGTGTATAGTTTAAACAATAATATAAAACCTAATAGACACACAAATATAATTTTGTGGTGCTATCTTTCTATCAAGACATAAAATTTAACTGTTAGTAGAATATATCTAGGTTTAGATTCTAGATCTGTAATATACACTGATACAATGAATAAATTTATTTTATAATGATTGTTCCCAATTAATTATTATTAGAGCTCTAAACAAATCTAAATTTAGATATAAAAATCTAGGCCAATACCACTCCACGAGATAATAATAATATATATGCCTTTGCTTTGGGCTTTGGTATTCAATCAATCAAAACTCACACCATTACGCCATTGTTCAAAACTTATTTAGATTGAGCTGTATCAGTTGTAATAGTGTTTTTGCTTAAAGAGATCAGTCCAGTAATGTCAGTAATGAGAGTAATCATAAATGTAATGAGTACAGTCTAGAGATAGTCTAGAATAGATTCTAGATATTTAATATTATCTTATATTTATATAAATAATATAATAGTATTAATACAGATGTTACTTCAAACAAGAAGATCTAGAATCTTGTATTTATTTAGAAGTCGATCTAGATAATCCTTTTTTAGTTTCATTTTCAATGTTTTGGCCTTTTCACTTTTTCCTAACTTTTTAGACTTTCTTTACCTGTACAAAACTTCCAAGGCTGATTCATGCTTATCCACAGATTTGGTAATCATAGTATTTCTGAGTTTATTAAACTCACTAAGAGCCTGATTATAGTCATCTGAATTAGCCTGTGTAAATGTGTTCTGAATAAAAGTTCTAAGAGGCTTTACTAAATCGACTTCGTAAGTCTTTTTTAGCGGAACAGATATTAACGCAGCCATCTTAGTTTAGTTAGTGTTTGGTCACGTGGGTCAACCAAACTAAATATAGTTATTTATGACGTCAAGAAATGACTCAAAACATCATGCCCATGCGTTTTCACTCGGCTTGCAATAAAACGTCTCAAAGAAAATCAAATCATTTATTTAGATCTAGTTCTATTTCTTTAACTATAAAAGAATGGAATTAACACATGGAAACTCTTCCAATGAAATAGTTCATTTTTGTTTAGTAATAGTAATTAAATTCTAGTAGATAAATAATCTATCACTTATTTACAGTAGGAAAAAAAAAGTTAGTTACGTCCCTTTTTATATGAACTCTAGAAAGTTTGGTTACTATTAATAGACTTCATAGTCATGCTTGAATGTTTCAGTGTTTCCCAAACTTTTTTCATTAACAGAACACTTCGCACATTTTGAGCATTAAGTGGAACACTTTGATTATTTTTAGAGAAGTTCATTCATGTGATTGTCTACTAGTTAATTATTCCAGTAGTTCGTAGAACACCTATATTCATGCCTCGCAGAACGCTTGGGTTCAACGGAACATAGTCTGGGAAACACTGGACTTGGCAGCTCGATTACGGAACAAATACAAGAATAATACATGACAACGTAGTTCAAAATAACTTCTTGCACTATATCACTCGACAGTAACGTTTATATCAGTCAATAACTACACAATCACACCATTACAAAACAAAAGGAAGAAGATATTAATATATATATATATATATATACATATATACATATATAGTATTCATGACGCTCCCCTATAATAGATCCATTTCCAGGGACGGATTTACGGCAGTTTAAGTCTATATCAGTTATCCAGGGCTTCACTCTTAGAGGAGGCCGCCAGTGAGCTCCACATTGCACAAAATCTGTTTATGACAAAATTTACATAAGGAACACAAGACTAAATTTAGGCTACAAGTAGCTATATAGGCATGCTTAGATTTCTTTCTTCATACATAGGACTTACTTTTAGATTTTTTTTTTTAATATCCATAGATCTATTATTAAAGATTGAAAAGGATATATGTCTAGGGGTTATAACAAGCATGGATAGATTGACTTAAGGAAACACGTAGAACTAAATCATCTTCTCTGAAATAACGTCTGTATTTAATAAGATAAGATAAGATAAGTAAACTTTCAAAACGTTAACTTAGAAATGAAAACGAGCAAAATATTAAAACAAGGTTACAAAGAAAGTTTGTGTGGAAACACAAACTTAAAATCGGCCCCCGAAGTGGTCCACCCAGACATGTCAAAAGGCAGGTTCCAATATTTTCAGAAAGAATATTGTCAAGAAACTGAATATCAGTTTTGATGGCAAGATGTCTAGAATGGTTCTCGTTGTTGCTGGTCAACTAGTAATAATGATTGCAACAGGAGACGGTGAAGTATAGAGCACAACAATGACTAATGTAACAAATATAGGACCTCCGAACACAATAGTGTCATTAAAATAGGTATTTAATTATTGATATACATGTAGCCTATATATATAGTTTAGATATTAACCACCAACATTGGATATAATTGAAATAATAATGTGGTTGATTAATTAGTAGATAAAACAATGAAAAAAACAACAACATAGGCCTATAAGAAATGAATAATGGTACGAAAAGTTCGGACTTATATAATCATAAAAGCTAAAATAATATAATTACATATAAATTGATGCTTGGTACAAATAGCAAGTCACACTGGACAGTCACTCTCTCTCTCTCTCTCTTGTCTTAGCACGGATCCTGGAGCCCACGTCACAGTCCGTATAGTCTTGATGTGATATGTACTGGTATAAATCTACCGTCTCTGACCGTCATATAGATATAAGTTGACAGACACTTACAAATAGCCGAGTACTTATCAACAAATCAACTCATAACGTCCTAACGTGCATTAAGAAAAGATTAATAGTTCCGTCTTACCGCGTGTCCTTGAGAAAAGCACTGATACTGTTCTTGAATCTAACAACTACAACACAAGTCGTATATACCAATACGACTACGACTTCTACAACATACAACACATGTCGTATTCCACAATACGACATCGACTCCTACAACATCGGTCTGGTCCAGCACCTAGCCGTGTTTGAGTCGTCTTCCCCTTAACTCAAACCGTTTCTGATTTTATAGTTCTTAAGCTATGTCTAATTTATTCTCTAATTATCTTCTTGTCACCCGGACTCTGCTAGTACCACTTTTTCCATACATAAATCTAATGATCCACGATGTGTCCTACCGGTATCACTGACCGTGTTATTTCGAGCCCTATTGTTCGCAAGTTTATTGTTCCTCTCGAGTCTTCGTAGTGTTGGTGTCAACTGATGTCTCTGTCTGGATGTCTATACATCACTGTCATAGTCTGCTCCAGGTCCAGCAAAAGATCCGTGAGAGATCGTACTATAGTATTTGGATCAACAACAAAACCCAAACAAGATAATCACACAACTGTGACAAATATCAGAATGAAATTCTATCAAAGGCAAATGACAGAGAAGAATGGAGAAACAAGGTTGACAGATCTTATGTGGTGCTCCAACGGTCCAGCAGATCAAGGGATAGGTGAAAGTGAAGGTGAAATTAAATGTGAACCTGGCCTAACTGAT
This sequence comes from Biomphalaria glabrata, assembly GCF_947242115.1. NCBI lineage: Eukaryota > Metazoa > Mollusca > Gastropoda > Planorbidae > Biomphalaria > Biomphalaria glabrata. Next base: position 11,366,597 of record NC_074721.1, read on the forward strand.
GTCATATAATGACTATCTAAATGATGTAATTGTTTTGTAAAGGGCCAATCTCTTATTTAAAGCGTCAAGAAAAAAACATTTCCGTAATAAAAAAAAATTCTTTATTTTTCTTAAGTTAAGTGTGTCGTGTATTGCATGTGTGCTGCAGTTCACGCGATAATATGAAAAACTACTTATTAATTGTTGTTTTAAATAATGATCCACGTATATGCATAGTAAATAGATATTTTTTCTCTTTAAAAAAGTAAACATTTTTTTGTAAACATTATAGTTAATATGAAAGAACTTATAAACGTAGATATAGGATTGTAAAAAAAAAATATTAAAAAATTACAAAACATCTGAAACCGTTTGCATTAATGTATTACAAATATGGTAAATTGTCATCTCCCTTACTAAAAAGCCTCCCGTGTTTGTTACTATTAATAGTGATTAGTTGTAAAAATGGTGTATTTTATTTATGAACAAACTGCTTGCATAGTTGATTTTAAAAAATACATTTTTCGCTTTCAGAAAAGAAAGAAAAGTAGCCATTGCATCAGAACTTTGAAAGGCCTAAAATATCGTGATGCCGGAATTTCACTATCTTTTCTAGTTTAAGAGATCTAAACGTGACGGACGGACAGACAGACAGACCACACAAAACTAAGAGCGTCTCTTCCCCTTTCGGGGGCCGCTAATCTATTTTAAAAAGCTTACCTAAAGGAGAAGAATTTCGTTCTTAAAACTATATTACCAATAATGTGCAATTTTTTCCCTTATTCGATACTAAACAAAATAATTAATTACCAATAGTTCATTGACTAATTGAGTATTTCTATTTATTGATTCATGTTTTGTTAAATAATAAATAATCGTTTAAAGTTTCAAGTATCAACTTGATTGGAGAATGCGTGAGGTAGAAATAGGGTTAACAATTATTTAAGAGGACTAAACCCAACAAATTTAGCAATTGGTGATAGGCAAAAAAAATTAAAAAGATGAAAGAATGGACAATTTTTAAAAAAATCCCCTTTCAAACCATGCGATTTATAGGGCAAACGATGTAAAGGTCATCTTTTTCCGTGGCCCACGGTTAACGAAGGTCTCATACAGCCAGCACAACGACAAATCGCAAATACGTTCCTCCAACTAATACCAGATACCTATAAGAGCTGGGTGGAATCAGAGGCACCCTAAAAATCCCGAAGTTAAAAAGCTCACTGTGTCTTTTCCAGGAATCGAACCAGGCACCTTCTGGTTCGGATACCAAGCAATTTAATATTTAGCCATCGCGCCCCCAACAAGAATTAAAAATAGAAATGAAAAAAAATCAACCCTTTGAAGTTCAGTTTCAGCAGCAGTCAATGTTCAGTGCAGCATCACAAATACTCATGAGTCGCAGATGCAAAATGGCTGGAGAAACGTTTGATCATTATCTTTTTTTTTAAAACGATCTAGATACAAGCTTGAAACCGATACAGTCCATGACAGAACGTTTTGCTGTATATGTGAAAACATCAATGATACAATTTTCATTTCTGTTGTAACCTTTTTATGAGTTATTATTATTACATAAATAAACTTAGAGGTGTATTTCAGTTTACTATGAATATTAATTTAAAAAGTTGTGTAGTATTCTTTTTTTTTATGTCAAAGCTTAGTTCTGCTGTTGTTGTTTTTTCTTTTTTTTAAAATAATTTTACCATAGTTATCAAAATCATGTGTACAGGCCAATAATGTTGCAATTGCTGTTGGATTGTACGGTTATTATTTTCTGCGTATTTTTAGGACAATACCTTTTCACCTGAAAACTTAAAGCATATTAACTTAAAGCCCAAGAAACACCGTTGACAAATAAGTTCTGACTTAGTTATGCGCATAGACAAGACTTCCGCAGCGTGGGTATGCGAATTAATGCCACCCTCTACACACACACACACGCACACGCGCGCACGCACGCACACACACATACACACACACACAATTAGCCAACAGTATTTGAGGTGAAATGCTGAGAATTGTCTGTAGTTGTAAATACCTCGGAGCTAACGTTTGAAATGAAGGTGCCAGAATTGCACAGTCCTTTTTCAACTCAAACTCAAAACAATCTGGAAACAAAGACATAGCCCTCGACACTAAAAATCAGACTGATGCACTCCCTGGTCATGACCACATTGTTACATGCTTGCGAGTCTTGGACGCTGACTGCAGAGCTAGAGAGGAGGATCCTAGCAATGGAATTGAGATGCTACAGGAAGATCCTAGGTAGCACTTACAAAGACCGCACAAATAGGATCACAACAGCAATCGGGCCCCACGATGACCTGCATACCAATGTCAAAAAATGCAGACTAAAATCGCAAAGTCCTCAGGGCTTGCAAAGACCTTCCATCAGGGAACAGTACCAGGAAAAGATGAAGAGGCAAGCAGAGAAAGCGATGGGAAGACAACATAAAAAAAATCAACGTGCCAGACATTGAAAGAGATTCTATCCAGGGCAAAAGACAAGAGAGGAATGAAGAAAGAAGGTCGACAGATCATGTGTGGTGCCCCAACTTTTTACCAAACTATGAGATAGTTAAAGGAAAGGAAAGAATCAGAGATTTATATATATATATATATATATATATATATATATATATATATATATATATATATATATATATTGTTACGTATTTCTGAATCTTCTGGCTAGATGTACTAGTAGGCACACACACAAAAAAACACTGCAAAGAACTTGACGACTAAACTTTCAGTTTAATATAACTTTAATGACTATTAACTCTAACAATTCGTCACTGTAACATGTAGTGTAGAAGACTGTTCAATATCTGTCAGTTTACAGTTAGCTATACTTCGTTGCGATTCATCTCTTCACTTAGTTGCAATTCATCTCTTCTCAACTTGCATCGAGCCGAATTCCACAGAACAGACCAACGACACACTTCCCAGTGTCGCTCCAGGTCTCCTAAAGCTGAACCAAGTCGCACTCAAGTCTACCGAATCAGAGCCGCACACGTCTTACATCGACTGTATCGACTGTAACGGCTCAAGTCCACTGTAGTTCGCTGTATAGACTTTAACGACAGTAGTCCACTCCAGTTAACTCTACCCTAGTTAACTTGCATCGAGTCGTACACATTTCTCTTCCACAGAGCCGCACACGTCTTACATCGTCTGTATCGACTGTAACGGCTCACTCACGACTCCATACGACTGACTTTAACATTAACTCTCTGGCTTATATAGAGTCCCTAATCGCTTGTCCAAAGTTGCACAAACACGGCTAGTATCCTCTGAAATAACACGTGAGGAAACGTCACATCCTGTCTTTGTTTATACATGTAGATTCCAGAAAACATCGGCTGCAGTGTCATCAAGTCGGGGTCACACGTAGTGACCTCTATCTGTCACTGTTCATTAGTAACTGTCCCCCTACTTAGATCTGTTCGTCCCCTGGAACAACACGTGAGGGCACGTCACATCCTGTCTTTGTTTGTACATGTAGATTCCAGAGGACACTCGCTGCTGTGTCATCTCGCCGGGGTCATACGTTGACCTCTACCTATCACTGTTCATTTGTAACACTGCCCCCTTCTTAGATCTGTTCGTCCCGAACAGATTCTACTTCATCACGATACTGATGAAATCGATCGACGATCAAGTAGGAAGCTTTGGTGGTTGCCCCCTTCTCAGAGATGTTCTTTCAATCTGGCAGTTGTCCATCTTCTTTCCATAGAAGAATGGGAGCCAAATCCTCATTTTTCAGCTGTTCCTCACAAATGTTTTCATCAATCTTGGTATGGAAACATCGACCTTCAGATGACGACATTGGGCACTCTTGTCAAGAAAATTCATCAGCATTCTAACGAGTTCGTGCTTCACTGGCTGAGTTTTACATTTTCAAGCATCTTTTTCCAGAGCTTCTTCAGAGATGACCAGGTTCATCACAGTACAGCAATATTCACATGCTCTTCTTTTAAACAACAGCAACTGACTTGGGTTTGTACGATGTTGGGTTGATCTTCTTGTACAATTCTGTCACAGATGGTTACTCACTACAGTTCTGACATCTTAAACTACTTCTTTTCTGTCCTTCTTGCTTCTGACTTAATAAGCGTTCTTCTAAAACCTCTGTTATACTTCATCAACCTATTCTCATGAGGAATGTTCTTAGATTATTCATTAGTGGCTTCACACTTTCAACTGATTCGTAAGCCTTTCTTCTTTGGTCTGATTGTTCCGGACAGAATCTTTCTAAAAACATGGGCTGTGGAGTTTCATCAGTGCAGGTGGGGGTCTATCAGTGGGAGAAGTGGTGGGCTTGTTTTCTAACAACATGGGCTATGGAGTTTCATAAATGCAGGTGGGGGTCTATCAGTGGGAGAAGGGGTGGGTTTGTATCTAGATCTTGTTGGAGCCATCCACGTTGCACTCTGCATATGTCGTTTTTTTCGCCTCCTCAATTTGATATTTCTTTGGTTGCGTTGATGTCGTTGTCGTTGTCTTGCTTTCCTGTCGATCAATGCTGATGGCAGCGACTTAGCACATAGGAAGGCATTGTATTTCATAGCTGTAGTCATCAAGACTGTTGATCTAACAAGTTGCTTCAGCATTATTCTTCGATGGGTGCTTTGCGAATTAGCTGCAAGTCCACTTGAAGGCAAGTTGTCAAACACGTCATCACCTTCATCCGAGTCTGGAGGACTCGACTGTGGGGCAGGTTGATAACATTCAACGTGCAAAGGTCCATCAACTTCAGCATCAGTTTCTATTATAATTCCTTGACTATCACCAGGGCTTCTCACGCCTACCTTGATAGCTGTACAAGCTTCTGTTAAGTCTAGAGCTTGTTGGTGTATTTCTTGGCATTCACTGTCTTCTTGCATAGCTACGTACGTACAGTTCTTGTCAAACGCATGGGTGCAATAATCCAGCTTCGAGTTCCTCTCGTAGACAATGGCAGATAGAAGACAGAAGTCTTTAAGGCCCACAGCAACAGGCTTGGACGCAGACCCAACGTTGTCTTGATCTGTTTGGCTGGTTGAGGTACTCATATCAGGTATATCTGTAGTTAAAGCTTCGGTCAAACTATAGGTCTCTTCTATTGTTTCTTCAGCGGTCTCATTCTGCTTTTCGTTGAAATAGTAACAGCTACCGTCTCTTTTCATGTCTTGTGGGCCACATTCGTTTGGTTTGCTATCACAGTCACAGACAGCACAACCATCTCCAGCATCTCTATCGTAATTGTCTGTATCGCCACATCCTTGGTTGGACAATTGTTCGCTGTTCATCAATGGTGTAGCCCTTTCATCTGTCGACTCAATCTGATAATGTTGGGTGTTCAGCAGCTCGTTAATCATAATTCTAGTTTGATCTTTTATCGTATTTATTTGTTCTTCTGTCTTGTTGGGCGTGGTAGCTATTTGTTCATTCTCATTCATGACTTTAATCAACTGGTTAAATGAAGAAATTCTGGTGTTGATTTCTGATTCTATCTCCTTAATGCTCTCTTTCACCGAGTTCATTTTGTATTGCAAAGTTCTCAGGAGCTCCATCGTATTAGGTTTGATTTCAAATTGGCAAGTGTCTGGATTCTCATCTTCCTCCAACAGGGCTTGTCTGAGACGTGCTGTTAGCGTTTCCTTATTTCCGTTAAGCTGTAGACCTCTTTCTCGAAGCTCTTGTCTAAGTTCTTTCATGTCAAGTTCATTAAGAAGTTTGATGGAACACATTCTAGCCAGAAAGATCCCACTTCTGACACCAATTGTTACGTATTTCTGAATCTTCTGGCTAGATGTACTAGTAGGCACACACAAAAAAAAAACACTGCAAAGAACTTGACGACTAAACTTTCAGTTTAATATAACTTTAATGACTATTAACTCTAACAATTCGTCACTGTAACATGTAGCGTAGAAGACTGTTCAATATCTGTCAGTTTACAGTTAGCTATACTTCGTTGCGATTCATCTCTTCACTTAGTTGCAATTCATCTCTTCTCAACTTGCATCGAGCCGAATTCCACAGAACAGACCAACGACACACTTCCCAGTGTCGCTCCAGGTCTCCTAAAGCTGAACCAAGTCGCACTCAAGTCTACCGAATCAGAGCCGCACACGTCTTACATCGACTGTATCGACTGTAACGGCTCAAGTCCACTGTAGTTCGCTGTATAGACTTTAACGACAGTAGTCCACTCCAGTTAACTCTACCCTAGTTAACTTGCATCGAGTCGTACACATTTCTCTTCCACAGAGCCGCACACGTCTTACATCGTCTGTATCGACTGTAACGGCTCACTCACGACTCCATACGACTGACTTTAACATTAACTCTCTGGCTTATATAGAGTCCCTAATCGCTTGTCCAAAGTTGCACAAACACGGCTAGTATCCTCTGAAATAACACGTGAGGAAACGTCACATCCTGTCTTTGTTTATACATGTAGATTCCAGAAAACATCGGCTGCAGTGTCATCAAGTCGGGGTCACACGTAGTGACCTCTATCTGTCACTGTTCATTAGTAACTGTCCCCCTACTTAGATCTGTTCGTCCCCTGGAACAACACGTGAGGGCACGTCACATCCTGTCTTTGTTTGTACATGTAGATTCCAGAGGACACTCGCTGCTGTGTCATCTCGCCGGGGTCATACGTTGACCTCTACCTATCACTGTTCATTTGTAACACTGCCCCCTTCTTAGATCTGTTCGTCCCGAACAGATTCTACTTCATCACGATACTGATGAAATCGATCGACGATCAAGTAGGAAGCTTTGTGGTTGCCCCCTTCTCAGAGATGTTCTTTCAATCTGGCAGTTGTCCATCTTCTTTCCATAGAAGAATGGGAGCCAAATCCTCATTTTTCAGCTGTTCCTCACAAATGTTTTCATCAATCTTGGTATGGAAACATCGACCTTCAGATGACGACATTGGGCACTCTTGTCAAGAAAATTCATCAGCATTCTAACGAGTTCGTGCTTCACTGGCTGAGTTTTACATTTTCAAGCATCTTTTTCCAGAGCTTCTTCAGAGATGACCAGGTTCATCACAGTACAGCAATATTCACATGCTCTTCTTTTAAACAACAGCAACTGACTTGGGTTTGTACGATGTTGGGTTGATCTTCTTGTACAATTCTGTCACAGATGGTTACTCACTACAGTTCTGACATCTTAAACTACTTCTTTTCTGTCCTTCTTGCTTCTGACTTAATAAGCGTTCTTCTAAAACCTCTGTTATACTTCATCAACCTATTCTCATGAGGAATGTTCTTAGATTATTCATTAGTGGCTTCACACTTTCAACTGATTCGTAAGCCTTTCTTCTTTGGTCTGATTGTTCCGGACAGAATCTTTCTAAAAACATGGGCTGTGGAGTTTCATCAGTGCAGGTGGGGGTCTATCAGTGGGAGAAGTGGTGGGCTTGTTTTCTAACAACATGGGCTATGGAGTTTCATAAATGCAGGTGGGGGTCTATCAGTGGGAGAAGGGGTGGGTTTGTATCTAGATCTTGTTGGAGCCATCCACGTTGCACTCTGCATATGTCGTTTTTTTCGCCTCCTCAATTTGATATTTCTTTGGTTGCGTTGATGTCGTTGTCGTTGTCTTGCTTTCCTGTCGATCAATGCTGATGGCAGCGACTTAGCACATAGGAAGGCATTGTATTTCATAGCTGTAGTCATCAAGACTGTTGATCTAACAAGTTGCTTCAGCATTATTCTTCGATGGGTGCTTTGCGAATTAGCTGCAAGTCCACTTGAAGGCAAGTTGTCAAACACGTCATCACCTTCATCCGAGTCTGGAGGACTCGACTGTGGGGCAGGTTGATAACATTCAACGTGCAAAGGTCCATCAACTTCAGCATCAGTTTCTATTATAATTCCTTGACTATCACCAGGGCTTCTCACGCCTACCTTGATAGCTGTACAAGCTTCTGTTAAGTCTAGAGCTTGTTGGTGTATTTCTTGGCATTCACTGTCTTCTTGCATAGCTACGTACGTACAGTTCTTGTCAAACGCATGGGTGCAATAATCCAGCTTCGAGTTCCTCTCGTAGACAATGGCAGATAGAAGACAGAAGTCTTTAAGGCCCACAGCAACAGGCTTGGACGCAGACCCAACGTTGTCTTGATCTGTTTGGCTGGTTGAGGTACTCATATCAGGTATATCTGTAGTTAAAGCTTCGGTCAAACTATAGGTCTCTTCTATTGTTTCTTCAGCGGTCTCATTCTGCTTTTCGTTGAAATAGTAACAGCTACCGTCTCTTTTCATGTCTTGTGGGCCACATTCGTTTGGTTTGCTATCACAGTCACAGACAGCACAACCATCTCCAGCATCTCTATCGTAATTGTCTGTATCGCCACATCCTTGGTTGGACAATTGTTCGCTGTTCATCAATGGTGTAGCCCTTTCATCTGTCGACTCAATCTGATAATGTTGGGTGTTCAGCAGCTCGTTAATCATAATTCTAGTTTGATCTTTTATCGTATTTATTTGTTCTTCTGTCTTGTTGGGCGTGGTAGCTATTTGTTCATTCTCATTCATGACTTTAATCAACTGGTTAAATGAAGAAATTCTGGTGTTGATTTCTGATTCTATCTCCTTAATGCTCTCTTTCACCGAGTTTATTTTGTATTGCAAAGTTCTCAGGAGCTCCATCGTATTAGGTTTGATTTCAAATTGGCAAGTGTCTGGATTCTCATCTTCCTCCAACAGGGCTTGTCTGAGACGTGCTGTTAGCGTTTCCTTATTTCCGTTAAGCTGTAGACCTCTTTCTCGAAGCTCTTGTCTAAGTTCTTTCATGTCAAGTTCATTAAGAAGTTTGATGGAACACATTCTAGCCAGAAAGATCCCACTTCTGACACCAATTGTTACGTATTTCTGAATCTTCTGGCTAGATGTACTAGTAGGCACACAAAAAAAAAACACTGCAAAGAACTTGACGACTAAACTTTCAGTTTAATATAACTTTAATGACTATTAACTCTAACAATTCGTCACTGTAACATGTAGCGTAGAAGACTGTTCAATATCTGTCAGTTTACAGTTAGCTATACTTCGTTGCGATTCATCTCTTCACTTAGTTGCAATTCATCTCTTCTCAACTTGCATCGAGCCGAATTCCACAGAACAGACCAACGACACACTTCCCAGTGTCGCTCCAGGTCTCCTAAAGCTGAACCAAGTCGCACTCAAGTCTACCGAATCAGAGCCGCACACGTCTTACATCGACTGTATCGACTGTAACGGCTCAAGTCCACTGTAGTTCGCTGTATAGACTTTAACGACAGTAGTCCACTCCAGTTAACTCTACCCTAGTTAACTTGCATCGAGTCGTACACATTTCTCTTCCACAGAGCCGCACACGTCTTACATCGTCTGTATCGACTGTAACGGCTCACTCACGACTCCATACGACTGACTTTAACATTAACTCTCTGGCTTATATAGAGTCCCTAATCGCTTGTCCAAAGTTGCACAAACACGGCTAGTATCCTCTGAAATAACACGTGAGGAAACGTCACATCCTGTCTTTGTTTATACATGTAGATTCCAGAAAACATCGGCTGCAGTGTCATCAAGTCGGGGTCACACGTAGTGACCTCTATCTGTCACTGTTCATTAGTAACTGTCCCCCTACTTAGATCTGTTCGTCCCCTGGAACAACACGTGAGGGCACGTCACATCCTGTCTTTGTTTGTACATGTAGATTCCAGAGGACACTCGCTGCTGTGTCATCTCGCCGGGGTCATACGTTGACCTCTACCTATCACTGTTCATTTGTAACACTATATATCATGGGCGTAGCCAGGGGGGGGTCCCGGAAATGAAATCCCCCCCCCCCCGGGGGAACGGAATTCAGTGACTGATTTTTTACTTTCATTTTGTTTTTTTTGGGGTGAGATTTTAATATTAAATCATTACTTACCACAGTACAGCCGATGGGGGTTTTGAGTTAAAAACCCTCTACCAGAGGGTATTGAGTCAAAAAAAAAAACAATCAGGGGGTTTTGAGATAAAAATCCCTCTACCAGTTTAAAACCCCCTAAGGGGTTTTGAGTTTAAAACCCCCTACAGGGGTTTTGAGTTTAAAACCCCCTACCAGGGGTTTTGCAGTTAAATCCCCCTCTTCTATAAACAAAACTTAGAAATAATGCAAACGACAATCCCCAAATTCTAAGAAAACAGTTAAGGAAGATTTTGAATTTAAAACCGCCTCCAAAAATTACGATAAACCCTCTCTCAATATAAAAATTATACACTCAAAATTCTATGAGCGTAGCCAAAGGGGTTTTGAGTTTAACCCCCACCCTCTCCAGTTGGGGTTTGAAGCTAAAAAGTACCTCTTCAATATAAAAAAAAAGCAATTACACACTATAAAATCTATGAGCGTAGCCAAAGGGGTTTTGGGTTTAAAACCCCCTGCCAGCGGGGTTTGAATCTGAAAAATACCTCTTCAATATTAAAAAAAAAAAGCAAATTACGCACTCAAAATGCTATGAGCGTAGCCAAAGGGGGGTTTGAGTTTAAATCCCCCTTCAGAGGGTTTTGATGCTAAAACATACCTCTTCAATATAAAAAAAGCAAATTACACACTAAAATTCTTTGAGCGTAGCTAAGCTAATGAGGGGTTTTAAGTTTAAATCCCCCTCCTCCAGATGGCTTTTTAAAAAATTAAAACCCCCTTCAGATGGTTTTGAGTTTAAAATTCCCCTACAGAGCGTTTTGAGTTGAAAATTTCTCTCTTCAATATTATTTTAAAGCAAACTACAGTCACCAAATTCTATGACCGTAGCTAAATGGGGGTTTGAATTAAAAAAAAACAAAAAAAAAACTCCAGAGATTTTTTTAGTTTAAAAGTAAAACCCCTCAACAGATGATTTTGACGATAAAACTTTGCTTTTCGATATAAAATCTAAAGCGAAATACAGGCTTGTAATTCCAAGAGCGTAGTCAAGAGAGGTTACAAATTTCTACCAGTGGCTGGGCTCCATTAATAAAGTGTGAATAGTCATCTGCCAAAATTCAATAACACTAAATGTGGCTCAACAAAGATGGCTAAGACAGATTTTAGGAGTCAGTTATAGAGATCGGGTCTAAATCAAAGAAATCATATGTCGAACCCTTAGTAAGATTGTGACAGAGCGTCGCATGAAGTTTTGCGGGACATGTTCTCCAACAAAATGAATTACGCATAATAAGAGCTGCGATGACATCCTAGAACAACTTGGCGCAACACTTTCATTGAGGTCCTTAGAGCAGGTGGGAAGAGGCTTCAGACATTGTCAGTGACAGATTTTTGCGGAAACAGCTTGCCGAAAAATGCGCCGAACGGCGCGAGAGGGTCTAAATCAGTGAGAATAGAACATTAGGTTTTTGAAAAAAAAAATTTTAATAGCAAGATAATGCACTGTAGATACCTCAGAATATGCATTTTGTTGGCTTTCAATACCAGAAATAGTGCTCGGCGGTGGGGCTTCGCCCCGCGCTGGGGGAGCAATGCGAGCTCCCCCAGACCCCCTTGCTAGCAAGGCCGGGGGGTCTACAAGTTTTCCACCAATTCCAGGAAGAACCTATTCTAGGGCACAATAAGCGTCTTCCGAAATGGTCAGAATGTAATAAAGATTAATTATGTACACACACACACACAAATATATAATTTTTTTCCGCCGGGAGGGGCTTCCCCCCCCCAAAAAAAAAATCCTGGCTACGCCCATGATATATATATATATATATATATATATATATATATATATATATATATATATATAAAGATAGCGAGGCAATAGGAAAAGAAAAATGCAAGTAGGACCTAAAAGGAAGAAGAGAAAATATTACAATGTAAAGTATTACCGTCTGATTAGCTTTTTTCTTATCTCATTATTATACATATAATCATATATACGGTTTTGAGTATCTAGTATTTGGCTAAAATAAGACAAATAGAGAGAAAGAAAGAAATAGGGAGAACGCCAGGTTCCCTTGATTGGATTGTGAAATAGAAAATGTAACCAGCTAAAAATCATAAATAGTAAGTGTTGAAACTAAGAGAACATAATATTGAAAACAGCGTAATCGTGCATTTATTTTTTATCAGTTCACTCCCTTTGACCAAAAAAAAAGAAAATTGTACATCCATTCATATAGTGCTGTCTGTTAAAAATGCAAATGTTAGTGTATGCCCTAATATATCGTTAGCCGTTGGGACTACTTATTATTAATTAATGTTTATATGTAACGATTGTTTCTAGATCTACATAGAATCTCACTTATCCCAAGGATTTATTTTTAAGGACTTTTCCGTTTGGATATATATTTTATTTTAATTAATGAACATAGAACTAATGTCAGGACACGAATCAATTAAAAATCAATGTTTGGCCATGCCCTGAAGACAAGGAAATAATTTTTAAATGTTTCGCTTTTTTAAATTATATTTAAGCATTGGTCTACTCTTCAAAATCAGAGAAAGATCTATCTATCTATCTATCTATCTATCTATCTATCTATCTAATCTAATCTAATCTAATCTAATCTAATCTAATCTAATCTAATCTAATCTAATCTAATCTAATCTAATCTAATCTAATCTAATCTAATCTAATCTAATCTAATCTAATCTAATCTAATCTAATCTAATCTAATCTAATCTAATCTAATCTAATCTAATCTAATCTAATCTAATCTAATCTAATCTAATCTAATCTAATCTAATCTAATCTAATCTAATCTAATCTAATCTAATCTAATCTAATCTAATCTAATCTAATCTAATCTAATCTAATCTAATCTAATCTAATCTAATCTAATCTAATCTAATCTAATCTAATCTAATCTAATCTAATCTAATCTAATCTAATCTAATCTAATCTAATCTAATCTAATCTAATCTAATCTAATCTAATCTAATCTAATCTAATCTAATCTAATCTAATCTAATCTAATCTAATCTAATCTAATCTAATCTAATCTAATCTAATCTAATCTAATCTAATCTAATCTAATCTAATCTAATCTAATCTAATCTAATCTAATCTAATCTAATCTAATCTAATCTAATCTAATCTAATCTAATCTAATCTAATCTAATCTAATCTAATCTAATCTAATCTAATCTAATCTAATCTAATCTAATCTAATCTAATCTAATCTAATCTAATCTAATCTAATCTAATCTAATCTAATCTAATCTAATCTAATCTAATCTAATCTAATCTAATCTAATCTAATCTAATCTAATCTAATCTAATCTAATCTAATCTAATCTAATCTAATCTAATCTAATCTAATCTAATCTAATCTAATCTAATCTAATCTAATCTAATCTAATCTAATCTAATCTAATCTAATCTAATCTAATCTAATCTAATCTAATCTAATCTAATCTAATCTAATCTAATCTAATCTAATCTAATCTAATCTAATCTAATCTAATCTAATCTAATCTAATCTAATCTAATCTAATCTAATCTAATCTAATCTAATCTAATCTAATCTAATCTAATCTAATCTAATCTAATCTAATCTAATCTAATCTAATCTAATCTAATCTAATCTAATCTAATCTAATCTAATCTAATCTAATCTAATCTAATCTAATCTAATCTAATCTAATCTAATCTAATCTAATCTAATCTAATCTAATCTAATCTAATCTAATCTAATCTAATCTAATCTAATCTAATCTAATCTAATCTAATCTAATCTAATCTAATCTAATCTAATCTAATCTAATCTAATCTAATCTAATCTAATCTAATCTAATCTAATCTAATCTAATCTAATCTAATCTAATCTAATCTAATCTAATCTAATCTAATCTAATCTAATCTAATCTAATCTAATCTAATCTAATCTAATCTAATCTAATCTAATCTAATCTAATCTAATCTAATCTAATCTAATCTAATCTAATCTAATCTAATCTAATCTAATCTAATCTAATCTAATCTAATCTAATCTAATCTAATCTAATCTAATCTAATCTAATCTAATCTAATCTAATCTAATCTAATCTAATCTAATCTAATCTAATCTAATCTAATCTAATCTAATCTAATCTAATCTAATCTAATCTAATCTAATCTAATCTAATCTAATCTAATCTAATCTAATCTAATCTAATCTAATCTAATCTAATCTAATCTAATCTAATCTAATCTAATCTAATCTAATCTAATCTAATCTAATCTAATCTAATCTAATCTAATCTAATCTAATCTAATCTAATCTAATCTAATCTAATCTAATCTAATCTAATCTAATCTAATCTAATCTAATCTAATCTAATCTAATCTAATCTAATCTAATCTAATCTAATCTAATCTAATCTAATCTAATCTAATCTAATCTAATCTAATCTAATCTAATCTAATCTAATCTAATCTAATCTAATCTAATCTAATCTAATCTAATCTAATCTAATCTAATCTAATCTAATCTAATCTAATCTAATCTAATCTAATCTAATCTAATCTAATCTAATCTAATCTAATCTAATCTAATCTAATCTAATCTAATCTAATCTAATCTAATCTAATCTAATCTAATCTAATCTAATCTAATCTAATCTAATCTAATCTAATCTAATCTAATCTAATCTAATCTAATCTAATCTAATCTAATCTAATCTAATCTAATCTAATCTAATCTAATCTAATCTAATCTAATCTAATCTAATCTAATCTAATCTAATCTAATCTAATCTAATCTAATCTAATCTAATCTAATCTAATCTAATCTAATCTAATCTAATCTAATCTAATCTAATCTAATCTAATCTAATCTAATCTAATCTAATCTAATCTAATCTAATCTAATCTAATCTAATCTAATCTAATCTAATCTAATCTAATCTAATCTAATCTAATCTATCTATCTATCTATCTATCTACCTACCTACCTACCTACCTACCTACCTACCTACCTACCTACCTACCTATCTATCTATCTATCTATCTATCTATCTATCTATTAGAGGGCTAAGGCCTCTGCTAAACAGAACTGCACAGTAGTCAATTGTTAACACTAACTGGGTCTATCTGTGCACCTCAATTTGTGACCAAGGGAACTCAGCAACCAGACGACACACTAACACTAACTCAAATTAACTGAACTAAATAGTAAAAAATATAAATTTATATTACACCAAAAGCAATATTTGATTTAACATATTTCAAATCAACAAAAAATTAAACAATAATGGAATTTAACAACCAGTGGCGTAGCTAGAAGTTTGGGTGTTAATTATCATGAACGAATAATAACAAGACTCTGGATATAACTTATAACATGAAATCAGCTGTTTAATCTAACGCCATCTTGGTTGACAACAACAAGTACAAGGGATGTTACTCCCAAACACCGAGTAGTGCAACCTATATAAAACACACATCAACATCCTTCCTTTTCTATAGCCAACAAAACATATATCAGAAATATTTGCAATTAGGATAACCAGGATCTGATCTGATGTGAGTGATGTTCCATCTCGGATAACCAGGATCTGATCTGATGTGAGTGATGTTCCATCTCGGATAACCAGGATCTGATCTGATGTGAATGATGTTCCATCTCGGATAACCAGGATCTGATCTGATGTGAGTGATGTTCCATCTCGGATAACCAGGATCTGATCTGATGTGAGTGATGTTCCATCTCGGATAACCAGGATCTGATCTGATGTGAGTGATGTTCCATCTCGGATAACCAGGATCTGATCTGATGTGACTGATGTTCCATCTCGGATAACCAGGATCTGATCTGATGTGAATGATGTTCTATCTCGGATAACCAGGATCTGATCTGATGTGAGTGATGTTCCATCTCGGATAACCAGGATCTGATCTGATGTGAGTGATGTTCCATCTCGGATAACCAGGATCTGATCTGATGTGAGTGATGTTACATCGCCTTGTGAATTTCAAAAACTCATTTGGAGTAAATTGTGGACCGCCATCTGTTACTAGCATTTTTGGGACACCAAAACGAGCAAATTGTCCTTTCAAATTTCTAATCACATCTTGTGATGTTGTTGACAGATAATCATACTCAATAAAATCAACAGTTATTAGATACTGTCGTCTATCCACTTCCATCAGGTTAGCTCCAACTTTTTTGCCATGGAACATTTCCTTCATCATGTTGTATTAGTGTTTCTCTCTGGTTCATAGGTTTTCTTTCTTGACCATCAGTGCATGTCTCTGCCATCTGCTTTATTTCATCAGCCATGCCTGGCCAGAATATTGTCTGTCGGGCCCTCCTCATCATTCCATCATGTGCAATGTGTGCTGTGTGTAGGTTTTTCTTCATTTCTTGACGCATACTGAAAGGTATGACTTCCCTTTCTCCTTTCAAAATTACTCCATTACTAAGTCCTAAAGTATCAGCAAAATCAAAATATGGTTTTATAGTGTTGTCTAAATCTTGTTTTCTTTGAGGCTATCCATTCATAATTTGCTTTGATAATTTACTTAATGTGTCATCTCTGTTTCTTGTTTTATTCTTTCTAATAACGGATCCGGTATGTCCACAATTTGTGTCTGGGATATGTTAAAAACTTCATCTTGCTTCTCCTCTGGATTGCACAGTAATGATAATGTGTCTGCAATGTGTAAACTGTTTCCTTCTACCCACTGAAATGAGAAATCATAACAATTGCTCCTTAACATCAAGTTTTGTAATCTTCTTGGAGCCTGGTTTAGAGGCTTCCTGAATATGTTTGCAAGTGGCTTATGATCATTTATAATTATGACATGTCTTCCAAATGTACATTGAATCAATCTTTCTAGCCCAAAAACTATGGAAAGTAGTTCTTTTTCAATCTGAGCCCACCGTTTTTCAGTTTGTGTCAATGCCTCTGTCATCAAAACAAGAACGGAGCACTGGCGGATCCAGGGGGGGGGCGGTAGGGGCGATCGCCCCCCCCCACTCGGCCGACCCCCCCCCACTCGGCCGACCCCCCCCCACTCGGCCGACCCCCCCCCCCCCCGGACGAACTTTAGTATAGCATTCACACAATTTGTATACGAATTTATTACTTATGTTAAAAATATATACTAATTATTTATATTTCAACCTATTTTTAGATTATTTCGCCCCCCCCCCTCTAGTATGTTGGCCGATTTGGTGGGGTCGGGAGGGGGCGATGGTATCAATCCCGCCCCCCCCCTCCTTTAACTTTCGAGTGGGGGGGGGCGGTCCAATTTATTGGTAGAAATCACAGCCTGCTAACAAAATCAATTAAATATCTATATCCTTGTAACTTGTTATTGATATTTTAACCGATCTTTATATTATGTCGTTCCCTGTTTCCCGATTGGTGGGGGGAGGGGACGAATACCTCTTCTGCCCTTCCCACCTAAACCCTTTGAGTGGGGGGGGGGGCGGTCCGTTTTTATTGAGAAATCATAGTTTGTGAACAAAATTAGTTGAATTAATATATAAATTTTATATTATGTCGCTCCCTTTCTGTTATTTTGGCCGATTCGGTGGGGTGAGGGGGGGGGGGCGATTGCATGTACTGCCCTCCCCACTCTAGCCCTCTGAGTGCTGGGGGGGGCGGTCCTATTTTTTATGGAGAATCATAGTTTGTGAATAAAATTAGTTGAATATCTATATAATATAAACTACGTATTGATATGTGACCCATTGTAAATATGTCGTACCACACTCTAATCTCAAATTGTATCATTAGAAAATTTAAATGAAAAAGGGTTGTACCAGGTGGGAGGGGCGATACATGCAATCGCATTTCCCCTATCGGACAAATCAATACTTTTTCTTTTTGTATTATAGTTAAGAAATTACAAAATTAAAAAAATCTGTCACTAATATAATTTATATATACTATAAATTAAATTCTTATATCGAGTCGCCCCACCCCTATTCTTTAATGCCAAATGCAATCTTTAGCAGAAATTAGTTAAGGAACGAGGATTAATCGTTTTCACTCTACCGCCATTCCCATTTCCAGACAGAGTTTTTGTAATTTCACATGAGTTATCATAAGTATTTTAAGAAAGACTTTGCATTGGAAAAGTTAGAATTCAAACGAAATTTTTCAGTATAAGAGTCATGATTGAGATGAGTTCTAAACCGATAAAAATACATTTATAGTCGCCTTTTCCCAACCTTTACTCAATCTGATATTTTTCTAGCTAAATAAATTTGGGACTATAACTCACAATTTATGCTAGAGTTTTCGTGAATACTATTTATCGAATAAGTTTTTTTTCGGCGGCGATCCTCAAAGCAAAAATCTAAATACGTGGGGTATCCTATCTTTTCAAGGAACAAATCGGTTTTATTTGCAATGTATTATGGGTCTATAAATTCAAATTAGAATATTTTTCAAGTACAACATTATTCGAAATGTCGTTTTTTAATAGTATGAATAATGAGCTTTAGGTCAGGAGAATGCGTTTCTGCAGTGAAGAATGTAAGAAAACGCTTTTGGCGTCGGGGCTTCGCCCCGAACTCCATTTATGAGTAATGAGTTGTAGATGTCAGGAGAATACGTTTCTGCAGAGAAGAATGCAAGAAAACGCTTTTGGCGTCGGGGCTTCTCCCCGAACTTCATTTATGGGTAATGAGTTGTAGATGTCAGGAGAATGCGTATCTGCAGTCAAAAAAGCAAGAAAACGCTTATGGCGTCGGGGCTTCACCCCGAACTCCATTGATGAATAATGAGCTGTACTTGTCAGGAGGATGCGTTTCTGCAGTGAAAAAAGCAAGAAAACGCTTATGGCGTCGGGGCTTCACCCCGAACTCCATTGATGAATAATGAGCTGTACTTGTCAGGAGAATGCGTTTCTGCAGTGAAAAAAGCAAGAAAACGCTTTTGGCGTCGGGGCTTCGCCCCGAACTACATTGTGAAGAATGAGCTGTACTTGTCAGGAGAATGCGTATCTGCAGTCAAAAAAGCAAGAAAACGCTTATGGCGTCGGGGCTTCGCCCCGAACTCCATTGATGAATAATGAGCTGTACTTGTCAGGAGAATGCGTTTCTGCAGTGAAAAAAGCAAGAAAACGCTTATGGCGTCGGGGCTTCGCCCCGAACTTCACCAGAGAACCTTATAGCGCTGCCCCAGTTGTTTTGGTTTTCGCCGAAGGTTGAGAAATGCTGCTTTTTTTATTCTCATATTTATATGTATATATATATATATACATATATATGTGTGTGCGTGTGTGTGTGCATGTGTGTGTGTGTGTGTGCGCGCGCGCGCGCTGTATGCACGTTTATCCGTAGGGTTAGGGTTTACTGGGCGTTAGGGTTAGGGTTTGGAAAAAAATCGCCCCCCCCACTCCAAAGTTCTGGATCCGCTAGTGGAACGGAGCGGTACAAAAACTCGTTCGTCCCTCACTCGGTCAGACTCTATCACCGCCACTCATTGATCAGGGAACATGAAATGCACCAAGATACCTGTGTGTAGTCGCTGAATGAACTCTTTATGTTGTCTGCTGTATTTATGTGTATTTTTCTGTTGTGTTGTCTTTATATGTGAAAAGAGTCCTTGTAATCACAACAAATTTCCGTAAGGATCAATAAAGCAGTCTTAGTCTTAGAGGCAAATTCTATTGGTTGTCCTTCTTGCATGTCCATGCTGACAACTGTCCACTTGTATTTCAAGTTTCTTGTCAGGGTTATAGAATATAATGACTGGAGTATTTAGTAATCATTGTTTTTATCTTGTTGAATGCCCCTTCACATTTTTCAGTCCATCTAAAATTGCAGTCTTTCTTTGTTAGTTCTCTTAATGGTTGAGACACTTCGGCTAGATTGTTCAGAAATTTTGACAAATACTGCACCATTCCACATAATTTTCTTGCTTCCTGGCTATTTTCTGGTTTCTTCATTTCCAGAATAGCTTTGATCTTCTTTATGTCAGGCTTTATGCCTTGCGCACTAATGCAGTGTCCCATGAAACTTATCTGGTCTTCTTTCTCTACTGTTTTCATTTCATTTAATTTAATGCATTTCTTTTTGCATCTCTCTCTTAGTCTCTTCAGTTAGTCAGTGATCTTTTTCTGCTTCTTCTTTGGACTGACATTAATGCATCCTTCTAGTCCTAACAATGCTTCTGTTAACTTCTGGAATATTTCTCCACTTACACTTAGTCCAAATGGGAGTCTTGACCATCTGTAACACCCATATGGTGTGATCATGGTTGTTAGGAGACTAGACTTTTCATCTAGCAGTACATGCCAGTAAGCCTCCTTTACGTCTAATTTAGAAAATATTTTTGCAGTTAGGAACTGTGGCATTACAGCTTCCAAAGTTGGTAACTTAAAATGTTCTCTTTTTAAAGCATTGTTTAGATGTCTTGGGTCTATGCAGATCCTTAAATCCTCATTTGGCTTTTGAACCACGGCCATCTGGCTGACTCAATCTGTTGGTTCATTTACAGAAATTAATATTTTTCTTTTTACTAATGTCTCTATTTCTGCTTCCACCTTCTTTTGAAATGAAAATGGTATATTACGACAAGGTGATACCACCGGAGCTATGTTCTCATTCACCTAAATCTCCCAGATCACAATCCATTGTGTTTACTTGTGATATGAATCTATCTTCATTTACGGCCTAATAAACATTGATAGTGGTTCTCTACAACTGTGAATGTTACCAAATAGTTCTTTTTGTTTTTAGGATTTGTTATTATTAAGTTAGCTATGCCCTCTGTTTTTAATTTGGAATTATTCCACTTTGTTAATGTTTGAACAGTCTTCTTAATTTGTGTCTTTTTAACATATTTCTTACATATAATGTTAACATCAGCTCCTGTGTCCAGTTGAAATCTTATTTGTTGATTATTTATCATGAATAGTGCTGTCATTCTGTCCCTATTGATATTCAACACATTTATTGAGTTTAAGTGTTCCTCTTGGTCAAATTCATTCATGGCATTATGCATATGTATCTTATTTTTAGTTTTGCACTTAACTGCAAAATGATTTTTACCTTTGCATTTATTGCAAATTTTGCCCCAAGCTGGACATGATGTTCTGTTCCCTGCATGTCTGCCTCACAAAACCAGCAATCTATTAGGCTATCTATGTTTTCATTTTTCTTTTGTTCTACTTTATCTATCTTCACAACAGTTTCTTTGTTTATCGCTGCTAATCCTTTTGCAATTTGCTCATAAGTTTGGCATATCTCTATACACTTCTTTAATGTAAGATCATCATGATTCAATAATCTCTCCTGCAGTCTTTTCTCCACGGGAAATACAATTTTGTTTCTAATCATCCAATCCTTTTCCTTGAAATTGCTTTTTTCAGCCTGAGCTCTCAGCTGCGTAATGAACATATCACATGACAACACATTTTCTATGTTCCAAAATCTAAACGTTTCTAGAACGTCATTTTTTTTAGGGTTGCAATACTCCTGCAATTTCTTCAATAATATTTGTGGGTCATTCACGTCTTCATTCTCATCATACTGTAATTGCTCACAAATCTCTTGGTCCTGAGGTCCAGCACAATATAGTATTATTGCTTTTTGTCTGATTTTTTCTTCAGCTCCTATTTCTAACAGAAACAGTTCCACTTGTCTTCTCCATTGACGAGAATTTTCACTGACATTACCTTCAATCATAACAAACTAATGAGACCAACTAGACAACCACATCTTATGGGCTTTTAAAATTAAATCTACTCCACACTAACATACCAACAACAACTAGATCTGGATCTAAAACAGAAATAATGCAACAGTAATAACAGAAGACTATTGCAGAAGATTACTGCAGCAGTAACCTGTAAGCCTCGGCTAACATATCTATGTTTACGAATTGTTTACTTAAGGAAAGCCTCCTCCTTTTACTTGTCAAACGGGTCGCAGACACTTACATAAGGTCCTGTCACTCGAGAGTACTCAGGGAGAGCCACTTTGTTAACTAATTGTCTAACCTGTCGCAGACACTTACATAAGGTTCTGTCACTCGAGAGTACTCAGGGAGAGCCACTTTGTTAAGTAATTGTCTAACCTGTCGCAGACACTTACATAGGTTCTGTCACTCGAGAGTACTCAGGGAGAGCCACTTTGTTAACTAATTGTCTAACCTGTCGCAGACACTTACATAAGGTTCTGTCACTCGAGAGTACTCAGGGAGAGCCACTTTGTTAACTAATTGTCTAACCTGTCGCAGACACTTACATAAGGTTCTGTTGCTCGAGAGTACTCAGGGAGAGCCACTTTGTTAAGTAATTGTCCAACCTGTCGCAGACACTTACATAAGGTTCTGTCGATCGAGAGTACTCAGGGAGAGCCACTTTGTTAAGTAATTGTCCAACCTATCGCAGACACTTACATAAGGTTCTGTCGCTCGAGCGTACTCAGGGAGAGCCACTTTGTTAAGTAATTGTCTAACCTGTCGCAGACACTTACATAAGGTTCTGTTGCTCGAGAGTACTCAGGGAGAGCCACTTTGTTAAGTAATTGTCCAACCTGTCGCAGACACTTACATAAGGTTCTGTCGATCGAGAGTACTCAGGGAGAGCCACTTTGTTAAGTAATTGTCCAACCTATCGCAGACACTTACATAAGGTTCTGTCGCTCGAGCGTACTCAGGGAGAGCCACTTTGTTAAGTAATCGTCTAACGGTTACCTCTCGCAGAAACTTACAACGCCCCCCTCTCCAAACACATTTTTCTGGCTCTCTAATTCTAAAAGTGCCCCCTTTTTTTTTTTTTTTTTTAAAGCTTATAGACAGTGGCGTAGTGGTGCGGGTGGTGCTGGCCGCACGGGGCATCATGTGGTGGGGGGCATCAAACTAAGGACATACTTTCTCAGTAAAACTACACATTGTAATTACATTCTTCTTCTTCTTGAAACTGCCAGGTAGAGTTGAGCCTTCGGCTCTTGGAACTCCAGGCCAGCAAAAGTGAACAAGAGCTCCCTTTCATCGGCCTGAATGAGAACAGTTTACACTGTTCTGTCTGGCGGGGTGTCAGACTCGCGGCCAGAGACCGCGTGCACAGGGACCCTTGCCATTTTTCTTTTCTATACCAGGCTAACCGTGCAGGACACGCCATTTATGTAACGGCCCCTTGAGGAACGGCGCCTGGATTGTGACAAGGTTGTAGGAGCTTTTTTTACAACTCCGCACAGTGCAATGAGGATGCTCTTGTACCCCCTTAGGCACCCCCCACGGGAGTCTTGTTTTGCTACCCTTTAGCCTAATCGTTTCCTCCTATAAAAACAAACACATTTATTTGTTTTGGTAATTTATTATGTCCTATATTCTTTCTTAAATTAACTGTAAGCTGTAGACCAGCTGGAATCAAATGTAAGCTGTAGACCAGCTGGAATCAAATGTAAGCTGTAGACCAGCTGGAATCAAATGTTTACCATATTTGTTTAAATCTTTTTTAACACTTTTTTTTTAAGCCTTACATGATGTTCCTTTATTGTTCACTTCTATGTTTATGAAGATGTTTATAATGATGTTATTTTTTAATTAATAATTAGTATTGATCCAATCTCTTTTGTGGACCAGTTGGGGGGGGGGTAGGGGGTATCTGAGAGAAGGATTTCCAACCGCTCAGCAAACACAACCCTGATAGAGTCGGGATTCGAACTCAAGCCCCCCATGGAAAGGTGGCCAAGCCGTAACCAAGCAGTTTTAACCTCTCAGCCAAACATCACTTGCTTGGAGGGAACTTGAAGTTTGTGACTGGGCAACAATAATGACTGCAAAGCTCAAAATTTAAATAAGCGAGAGGGAAAATGTTGAGAATTTTGGACATCATGCATTTTCTCTTAAAGCAGTATCTGGCACTCCGTGGGCATTGCGAACGAGTTGAAGAACAATTGGCAGTGCAAAATCAATCAAAGAAATATCCTGGAGTGAAATTACATGAGAGGGCTAGAACTTGGGTTGATCCGTCTATAGTCTATGGTAAGGAAAGGACGCCAGTGGACAATTCAGCAAGGTGAGATGCAGCGGAGAGATGTCTGTCTGGGTTGTCTGGTTAAGTGGCCAATCGCGGAATAAAGATATCTCATGTGGAAGAGATTCCTGTTAGCTTATGAAGGCAACAGTTATTGAGACAATCCGATTAGAAGATCAGATAACCAAGACTAACATTTACATTCATTATAATCGACTCACATCTTTTATCACCTGTAATAAACATCACTCATCTTCACCTTGAGCCTTAGTTGAGTTGCCTCCCTTAGATACTTTTTTTTATACATCAGTAGCAGTTTTTTTTTTTTAAATAATGAAACTTTAAAAAATCTGTATAAACAATAAGATTGAAAGTTAACTCCACGTCCCATGTTTAACTTAAACTTATTAGGAGGAACTATGATCAAAACACAGCTTCATACATCTCATAGTTTAATTTTTCATATCATAAAATCCAATATAAAATTTTATTTTATTGTAAATTAAAAAACAAAATTGTAGTAAGCCAAAATGTTTACCAAAAGTTTGCCCATCGCTGCGCAACAGTGTTTTGGTTCGTGTGTATTATGATGTAATTTTGTACCCAACGCGTTGTTACTTGGTATAAATTCGGTAATATAGCATGTCAATGGCTATAATAATAAGTGAACTAAGGGATACTGGAAGGCGTTTATACAAAACAATACTTTGAATCTTGCTATCAAATGTCATCTAATGATGAACGAAGTGTCATCTAATGATGACAAATGTATAAATATTTGAAACTTTGTATCTAAACAAGCGTCCAGCGCATTCATTAAAGTAAAAGCTATGCAAGGCACACCCGTTTCGCCTCTCATTGATTCTATTGATAACCAAACCAGCATGTCCCTGTACACGCTAGAAAGGTGGGTCTGTGGTGGAAGTAACGTTTGGTTTCAAATATTTTTAAGCACACCAGGCATAGGGAAGGATAGAGGATATCCAGTGACCCCTGACCTCGTAATTATGCATCCAACGCTCTCAACAATTAGCATTCGTGCTTGTCTTAGCTTTTCATTCATTACGTCAATCCAGTGCGAACCATTGTGGGGTAGGGTGGGGAGAATTTAGAGGAGAGGGGTGTGGCGTGGTGGAAAGGGGGGGGGGGGCTATAAGGTGTTACCTTGATTCTCGCTCTAGCTGGTCAGGGGCGGAGAGGATAAAGTGGGTCGAGCAGAGTGTCAAAATAAATGACTTTTTTTTTTAAAGAGGAGCTGAGGGTATTGTAATCACGTTGGGAAATGAGTAGCACAGTGTAGCCCAGTGTAGCACAGTCACCAGTGTAGCAGCGTTTACATAAAATATATGTTTTCCTAATTGAGGTGTTGAATAGTTGAGTGTCCTGACAGGATTAGGAGACGCTCGTGTGTGGCCTAGGCATCATTTCATAACATGCACCACCTCTAGTCTAATTAATGATGAGACCAAAAAAAAAAGAAAAAAAAGAAATTATAAGCAAGAAAAAAAACATAATTAAATACTTTTAAAAAAATAAGACAATACCTCTTTTATAAATTTTAATGAGCGATTATTATGATCTTAATAACTAATGAATGTTAGATTTTAATGAAACATCCCCCCTCTCCGCGAGGAAAAAAATCCTGGTTAAAATTAAGCGAATGTATAAATCTACTACACTTTGTAATATTCTAATGATATGCCTCTAGATCTAGACGGTGCGCACAATGTTCCAGAACATAATTTATTGAACTCTTAAATAATGTGTCTACCCGTTCAATACTGCAAACAGAAGACGTTTAGTCAGTTCAAGAGAAATATGTTCTCGTTCTGTAACCAAATGTACATTATTTCTTTTTTAGTTTGGAAAATTATAACAATCCAACTAGAGTTTTCCCCGTGTGGCCAACGAGCTAGTCATTCTTTTCTTAGCGATATACAGCAACGTTTGATTTCTAGGATAATTGTTGATTTTTTTTTTTAATCAGTGTCCACCCAGCCAGGTTTTTATGTTTTTTGAAGTTTCCACGAGTGTCGACATTTGCTTCCACAGTAGTTTGGTGAACATTTCTACTCTTCTCCTTGGATTGTAGCTTTCTCTTCTGACATCTAAACGTCCGATAGACACCTGCTTGGTGACATACATGTTGATCATATTCTTGATGAATTAGAACATCGGCGCTGACAACTAGAAAAAATAATATTCGTTTCAAAATAAGAGATGGTGGAAAAGCCACAAATAGTTAGCCTGTTCGATTATACTATATATAGAATAAATATATTGTTGCAACTCTAGGTTAGGCACTCAACGAAAAGGCATGCAACTCAACACAGTTTAACAGGAAATAAATAGTTGTGTTTATTCACTAGGGTAAACACATAACATCCTTCAGCTTCCTCAGAGTCTTACTACTAAGTATACCAGTCCTTTGCTACTTAACCCGAATGTGGACCAACGACAGCCTTCCCCGCTTCGCTCCAGGTCTCTACTACAACCTTCAGGCAGCACAAAAGTTGGCCTCTTAGTTTCCCAAACATTCGGACTCTTCACAGTTCCTGATGCACTGTTCTTCTCTCCATTCTGGCGTCTTCCTGTTTTCGTTCACTAGTGCGCTAGTGCGCACCTCAAGCACTGGTGCAAGGCAGGGTTACAACAATATATAGAATAAATGGAGTATTAATAAGTTATGTATTTTTTTTTTACAAAGCTTATATCAACTCACTGTCTGTCCGTCTGTCTGTCTGTCTGTTAAAATGTTTGTATACGTTATTTCTCTCACACCCATTCTCGGATCAAGTTGAAACTTTGCACAATTATTCATTGGCATAGATAAGACATGAATCAATTTAAAAAAAATTGCCGATTAGTCAATTAATTACTGGTAATTCATTATTTTGTCTAAACACGGGAAATTAATCCTTCAGTATTCACATATAAGGCTAAATATGTAGAATTTTGTCCCCTTAGAGAATAGAACATGTTGTTTCTCCCACACCCATTGTTTAAACAATTATTTATTGTACCTAACAAAAAAAAATGAACTAATAATTAATTATTTTATTATATATCGAATACGGGAAATATTTTCTACATTATTGAGAGATACAGTTGTAAGTACGGTGTTCTTTGCCTCTCACACACTATGTTTTAAAGATATGATTTGTTTATTTGTTGCATGCTAAACGTGTATACTCTCAGTGAGGATTATGAAACAATCGAAACACATTTTCTGAGATATTTTGTTTGTAATATATTGTTATTCATTTGGTGACAGTGAATTTTAAATCAACGTTGTTGACCAGTGGCGTAGCTAGGAATTTGACATCATTTGGGGTGGGGGCGGGGTTTGAACTCTTTGGGGGCCCATTCATTTTGCGTAATATTTAATATTAAATGTAAAAAAAAAACACTCGAATGCTCATTTGGGGGCCCCCCTCAAGTTGGGGATCCCCTCAAGTGGGACCCCAGGGGGTTTTTCGAATTCTCCCCCACACTAGCTACGCCACTGATGTAGACATTTTCGTGAGCTACGCCACTGTTGTAGACATTTTCGTGAAGACGTCTGGTTGCGACAAAAATAAATCATCGTGTTTCATGTTTATATATCTTTATATAAATTTCTGCTATAGTTTTAGTCAAGGCATACGTTTAAGAGGGATTGCCTCCCCTTTTCCTCTTCTCATGCCTCAACATGCAAGCGGGTTGATTGGTGCTTGTAGGAGTGTAACTGTAGCCAGGCTTGAGTCGTTTCCCTTTATCTCACTTCTTTGATAAAACTTCAGGCAGAGTAACTCTGGCGAGAAGATAATTGTGCCATTCAATACGCGATAACTGGGTCTGACGACAACACCAAAACATGGCCGGGAGATAAAAAGGTTAATTAATAGCTTAGGCTAAAAGTCGTTGTTCTTTTTGTTCTCTAGTCTCTCTCTCTCTCTCTCTCTCTCTCGTTTGTTTTAAAAGATGTTTTAAATGCCAAGGCAATTATTGACACTAGTAATGGATATGTATATAGGGGATTTTCATAATAAAAGTTTAAGCACAGTTATCTGCTCCTTGTTTCTATTTTTGATTCCTTAAAATCCGATGTATGCTGTTTAGACCTTTGGGAAATACAATTCATTGAGAGAGAAAAAAAGAATTAAAAAATCCACTTGTTGACCATTGCGATCTATAGGGGAGATGATATAGAAACAAACAGTAAATAGCGTATGAGAAGAGAAAAGAGGGACCCCTCAACTCAAGAAAACATTAAGAAACTGGAACAGACACAAAATAGAGTAGTGAGATTCATAACAAACGAATATTCACATTTGACTAGAGTAACATCTTTAGTAAAATCACTAAATTTAGAAAGCCTTCAGGACAGAAGACTCAAAAGTAAAGTAGCAATTATACATAAAACACTAAACCATAATCTTCAAATACAAAAACAAAATTTAATAAAATACTCAGAAAGACACAAAGATAAAGGCACTTTCTACACTCCATAAGCTAGGACAAATTTGTACAAATACTCCTTCTTTCCTAGTGCTGTTAGAGCATGGAATGGGTTGCCTGAGCTAGCCAGGAAAACCAGTGACTTGGCAGAATTTAAGTCATTGGTTAATATGCATGACTAAATGCATGACGCGTAGGACGTAATCATCTTCTTTTTGAAGTAACGTCTGTATTATATAAGATAAGAAGATAAGATAAAGGAGAAATCGTCATGGAGAAGTGCTTTGTAAAATGTTGTACATATTTCCGATAGTTCTTCAGTTTCCGAATACAACTATTTACCTTTTCCTTTCCCTTAATCTTTTGGACCGTTGGGGCACCAAGCAAGATTTGCCGACTGTCTTTCTTCATTCCTCTCTGTCTTTAGAACCTCTTTCATTCTTTTGTTGTCTTCGCTTTCTCTGTCTGCCTCTTCTTGTTTTTCCTGGTACTGTCCCATGAAGGAAGGTCTTTGCGAGCCCCGAAGACCTGTAATATGGCCATAGGAGTTTTAGTTTGCGTTCTTGTACAATAGTTAGCAAGTCATCGTGAGGGTCCAATCGCTGTAGTAACCTTGTTTCTAGTCTCTTGGTTTGTGATGCAGTCTTCAAATGAAAACATAAACTATATCATAGACCAAACCTTCCGCTGGACGACGAGTGATGGCAGTGGGCTTGCTTTAAAACCACGACGTTTAAGACCATCTAATAAGCGGTCCTGAGTACCCTAAGACCAGGCAGTCCCCCAATTCGGGAGCATTATAATGAAAAGTAGAGACAATAAAATCACGATTATAAGAGAGTTTGAACTAACTAGACAAATTAAATAATGTTCTGCGTGCTAATGTCAAAAGTCACCGTTGCCAAAAACAGTTATAATAATACATTTCTGCTACAAGCTTAGAGCGAGCAAACAAGACTATGATAATATAGTTAATACGTATGTTTTAAAAGTTACATGGAATAAGTTTATTGCAGCCAAACCTGCGGCAGGGTGACAGAATCTAAATCTTGCAGGATTAGAGCCCCGAAGTTATTAAACCGACATTATCTGAAGCATGGGTGTAGCCAGGATTTTTTTTTTTTGGGGGGGGGTTGGGGGGATTTTTTTTCTCCCCCCCCCCCATCCCCCCCCTCCGCAAAAATATATTTATATGTATGTGTGTGTGTGAGTGTACATAATCTTTATTACATTCTGACCCTTCATTCTTTTGGAAGAAGTTTATTGTGCCCTAGAATTTCTTCCTGAAGTTAGTGAAAAGATTGTAGACTCCCCGTCTTTGCTAGCAAGGGGGTCTGGGGGAGCGCTAGGAGCTCCCCCAGCGCGGGACGAAGCTCCGCCGCCAAGCACTATTTCTGGTATTTAAAGCCAACAAAATGCATATTCTGAGGTATCTACAGTGCATTTTCCTGCTATTAAAAAGTTTTATTTCAAAAAAATAGTGTGCTATTCTTACTGACTTAGACCCTCCCGCGCCGTTCGGCGCATTTGCCGTCAAGCTGTTTCCACAAAAATCTGTCACTGGTAATGTCTGAAGCCTCTTCCCACCTGCTCTGACGACCTCCATGAATGTGTGGCGCCAAGTTGTACTTAATAGGATGTCATTGCAACTCTTATTATGCGTAATTCATTTTGTCGGAGAACATGTCCCGCAAACCTCATGCGACGCTCTGTCACAATCTTACTAAGGGGTCGACTCCCAGTTTGGCATAGGATTTCCTTGATTTACACCCTATCTCTATAACTGACTCCAAAAATCTCTCTTAACCATCTTTGTTGAGCCACATTTAGTGTTTTTTAATTTCGCAGATGACAGTTCACTGCACTTTATTAATGGAGCACAACCACTGGTAGAAATATGTAACCTCTCTTGAATACGCTCTCGGTATTAGGTGACTGTAGTTTGCTTTAGATTTTATATCGAAAAGGGAAGTTTTATCGTCAAAATCATCTGTGGGGGTTTTAAACTAAAAAAATCTCTGGAGTTTTTTTTTTAAATTGAAAACCCCATTTAGATACGGTCATAGAACTGTAGTTTGCTTTAGAATAATATTGAAGATAGAGGTTTTCCACCTCAAAACGCTCTGTAAGGGGATTTTAAACTCAAAACCATCAGGAGGGGTTTTAAACTTTAAAAAAAGCCATCTGTAGGAGAGGGTTTAAACTCAAAAACCCCAATTGGCTTGGTAACGCTCAAATAATTTTAATGTGTAATTTGCTTTTTTTTATTGAAGAAGTATTTTTTTGCATCAAATCCCTCTGAAGGGGGGTTTAAACTCAAAAGCCCATTTGGCAACGCTCATAGCATTTTGAGTGCGTAATTTTCTTTTTTTTTTACATTGAAGATGTATTTTTTAGTTTCAAACCCCACTGGCGGGGGGTTTAAACTCAAAACCCCTTTAGCTACGCTCATAGATTTTACAATGTGTAATATGCTTTTTTATATTGAAAAGGCATTTTTTTAGCTTCAAACTCCACTGGAGGGGAGTTTAAACTCAAAATCCCTTTGCCTACGTTCATAGAATTTTGAGTGTATAATTTGCTTTGTTTGTAATATTAAAGAGGTATTCAAAACCCATTTAGCTACGCTCATAACATCTTGAGTGCGTAATTAGCTTTTTTTTTAATTGAATAGGTAATTTTTAGCGTCAAAGCCTACTGAAGAAGGGGGGGGGGTAAACTCAAAACCCCTTCAAAAATTTGAGTGTGTAATTTGCTTTTTTTATATTGAAAAGGGGGTTTATCGTAAATTTTGGTGGGGTTTTAAAATCAAAATCTTCCTTAACTGTGCTCTTGGAATTTGGGGATTGTCGTTTGCATTTTTTTGGGGTTTGTTTTATAGAAGAGGGGGATTTAACTGCTAAAACCTCTGGTAGGGGGGTTTAAACTCAAACCTCCCTGGTAGGGGTTATAATCTCAAAACCCCCCTGGTAAGGGGTTTTAAACTCAAAAACCATTGGCTGTGTTGGGGAAAGTGATGGTTTAGTATTAAAATCTCACCTAAAATAAACAAAACCAAAGCATAAAATCAGTCACTTAATTCCGGTATCCCCCCCCCCCTCCCTCAAATGTGTACAGCTCGAACATTGTCTCAATGGTTACATGCGGTATGCGCGCTGGACTGCCGTAAGGTCATCTAAATTTTACCAGGTTCATACCCTGCACGCTGCCATCCCCAGTCGTAATGCGGGAGGTTTGGACTAGGAAGTAAATTATCTTCAACTCCGAAGGAACATCCGAAACATGTACAATAGTTTACAAAGAAACATTTTCTACACGGAAGATGGAGGAACATGGAGGAACAAATGAAACAAAGAGGAACTATATGGAGCAAGGAGGAACAATGTGTAACAAGGAGGAACGTTACACGGAACAAGAAGGAACTATATGGAACTAGGAGGAATTATACGGAACAATGAGGAACTACGTGGAACAAGAAGGGACTACAATAATCAAGAAGGATTATCAAACACATGAATTCAGTTAGGATAAAATAGTTTAAAAATTAAATAGTGGACATAGAGGCAGGCAACAAAAGACCTGTATTCCTCTATCATAGCTTCACGTTATGTCCTCAAACTAGCAATCTATATTCTGTTATTCTTATTACAAAGCATATATAAACTCACTCTGTCTGACTGTCTGTGTGTCTGTCTGGCCAAAAGTTTGTACACATTATTTCTCCGACACCCAATCTCGTATCAAGCTGAAAGTTTGCACAACACAAGAATAAATTTATTAACTATTGGTATTACAATACTTTGTTTGGTATCTCAATCAAGGGAAAGACATATTTAAGTATTATTTTTGTCTATTGTTTTTGTAAGGGTGCATAAAAGCAACGTGGAGGCCTTCTGGAAAAGTACTTGCTGTGGATTTGATAGACTTTAGTTTGAATCCTAAGGAAGATTAGTAACATTTGATAGACTTTAGTTTGAATCCTAAGGAAGATTAGTAACATTTCTATAATAATTGAGGATAGCCATCACATACGTTGAGGGACAACTTCTTTCCGGACACCTGTAACGATCTGTGTGTCGTATAGTATTGTAGCATTTATTGTTACACTCTCTTGAACACTCTCACGAACGCATTTTTATTTCTCACAGAGTTGTCTCGCATTTCATCAGCAGACGTCTCGTTCCCTACTTTTATCTAGATGTAGATTAGATCTCTATATTGACTAGATTATCTCTACAACTTGACTACAAGTACCATTAGCCTGAGCTCACATTTCCCTCTTTAATGGGGGGAGGTAATCTCGCACAAAGACGACGTTCGTGTTCGTAATTGTCTCGCTTTGATTTGCTTGCAAGTTTAGTCTTAACATTGCATACTTTTGTCACATGTGACCAGGGCAGAGGATTTGTATCCTAAGCACAAACTGGGAACAGGTATCCCTGCCCCCTACATTTATATATAAAGCAATATGTTGGTTTGGCTAAATAACTTTTGTTTACTTACGATGTAACGGATGTTTAAAGCTATAGAAAATAATTAGCAAAATATAAAACATACTTTTAAAAAGGGCTTATCTAAGATCTCCATATTTACAGCCATATCTCTTAATAATGTAATATTTATTTCCCCTTTTCGATATCAAACAAAATTAATTATATTACTTCTATTTATTTAACTAATTGGATGTAGTTTATTGATTGATGTTTTGTAATTGACAATTGTACAAGTTTAAGCTTATCCGAGAATGGGAAGTGGGAGAAATAAAGTGTTCAAAATGTGTACCAGACAGACAGAGTGAACTTATACAAGCTTTGAAAAAATACATTTAACTATCTATTAGCAAAAGGCTAGGAGAATTATTAACCTACACTCATATAGTTAAAAACAAATAGCTAAAGATTATTTTGTATTTTCAATAGTAACATAATTTCCATTACTTATGCTACTTAACACAAAATTTGGGTCTTTGAATAAAACATCTACAAACTCATTATACTAATTGTTCTTAATCGGTCGTTGGTTTGTAGCTCCAAACAACTAGTACAACTAAATCGATGTAGGGTATTAAATTCTTAGTGACAAACCTTAAATAAACCTGAACAGACGTCTTTTAAAACAACCTCAATATAACTTTTATTAATAAATATATACACAAATTCAACTTGAAAATTGCTATATGAAGAGTTATAAATGATAATTTTAACAAACTCTAGCTCAATACAAACACACGTCTTTTCTGTCTCACATCTCTAGTCAGTCTCTTTCTCAACTTGATATTCACTTGAATTACGCAAGACCACCACGTGGTGTCATCAGAAACTCATCAGTTTACACAACCAAACAACCGCTCTCTTTTCTGATGGTTCTTATCAGCTACACGCACATTTACTTCATAACACTAATACGATTCATTCTATTATCTATTTCCATGCACACTGTACTTAAAGCGAGAGTACCTTGTTCATTTCACAGTTGGGGATGTCCATTACCACAACAATTACTTTGAAAGAAAAAAAGAAACAATGTACAACTATGAAGTACTAGGTCATTGCAATGAAAAGGAGTCCTAGTCAGGGGAAGGAAGAGTCAAATTCTACCCTAGGAATACCATTCAAACCCGGCCCACAAAATGCTTGCCACATTATGAGCACGCATTTGTAGGCTACCCGTCCTCGTAATAATACATAAATTATAAAAGTTTGATAATGCTTCAGCATCTGAAGGAAAGCATGCAGGAGGTTTGAACTAGGACTCAGACGTAATGATCTTCATTTCTGAAACACTCTCTTTATAAGTATGATGAGCTTGGAAACAGACATTTCTTCTCTTCTGAAAGAACTTCAGAGACTTATAACACAAAACACAAAAGATTTAGGTACCCTAGGTCAAGGTGAAAACACAGAAAAAATAGATACCCTAGGTCAAGGTGAAAACACAGAACAAATAGATACCCTAGGTCAAGGTGAAAACAGAACAATTAGGTACCTAGGTCAAGATGAAAACAGAACAATTAGATACCCAGATCAAGGTGAAACACAGAACAATCATGTACCTTAGGTCAAGGTAAAAACAAAGAACAATTAGAAACCTAGGTCAAGGTGAAAACACAGCACAATTAGGTACCATATGTCAAGGTGAAAACACCGAACAATTATTAACTAAGACGGGGGAAAACACAGAATAATTAGATACCCAAGATCAAGGTAAAATTTAGTTTCAAATTAAAAGATCGTCAAATACATATCTCTTAAAGTACTGTACATTTGCACCTTAAGCAAATATGAAATAATGTTTCAAAGATTTGATTTGTCAATCAAATGGAATGATCTTACAAGAACAACAACATAACAATACTTCTAAATTATCATATCCACTTTCATGAGTAACATATGCCTTTTCGCAATGAATCCTTTCTCACCATGAGTGCTACGGCACTGTAGCTTACGTTTTTTAGCATATAGAATCTGGTAACTGAAATGTAATAGATTACTTTTGGCATAACTAGATAAGTAGCATGCAATGTTAGTGCATAAAATTGAAAGAGATTTCAGGTTGTGAAGTAAAACAAAAAGCATTTTACTTTAAGTTCATCGAGTTTAGTCGAGACCTATTCTCACAGAAGGCCTGAACGCTGACCTGTACAGTCGCAACCTGTAGGCAGTGAAGACCGATCGCTCGTTGCCACGTCACACTAGTCACAGGTCTGTACGACGTCGCAGGTCAGTGTTGAGACTTTCTATGGTTTAGTGGACAGAGGCGCTTGAGTTTACACCTGGGCCAATAGTGGATGGTTTGGAGTGGCTAGTAAAACGACCAACCGACTAAAGCGGACACCCAGTAGACAATATTAGAGCTGGGTGGATTCTGGATGTCAACTAGAACAGACCAGGGCTCCTCCCATCTTCAAGTGACGTCAAGTTCTTGTGTCCACCAGGAATCGACTTAAGGATCTTCGTCTCTCTTATTTTATAAATTATAGACGTTTTTTCTCTTCAAATGAGAACATAATTACGTCGTACACTTATCTTTTTTTTTTTATCGTGCATGTTAACTAGATATACTTAAATTCTGCTAAATTAATGGTTGTCATGGTTGGTTCATGCAGCCCGTTCCATGCTGTATTGGCACTATACTAGAAGAAGGGGCACTTATACGAGTTTGTCCTAGCTAATTGAATAAGAAATAAGCCTGTATTTTTGTGTCTTTCTGGGTGTTTTTTCTTAGATTGCGTTTTTCTATACTTGTAAGTTATGATTCAGTGTTTTATGTATTATAGTTACTTTGCTTTTTAGTCGTTTGTCCCGAAGGTGTCTTTTCTCGATTTTGGCAGATGATTTCAATGTCTTTCATGCGTACATTGCAGTTGGCATGACGATTGTGTTAAATAAGTGAATTTTCGTCTCAAGTCCAATTGCTTGGCTCGTTCAAATAGGCCGCAGCCATTGGAAAATGCTCCATGCCTTTCCTGTTGCAGTCTACGTCAGTGTAGGCATCCATGTCGTTTGCTGAGACGATGCCGAGGTATGTGAACTTATCAATCTCGTTTGACGGGACCTCTTTTGCCTTATATTCCATAGTTTCGTTTTATCCAAGTCTATGCGGAGGCCAATTTTGGGCGCCTCTCTTTCTAGGTTCTCCGTCATTTCTTGTATGCATTTATTTGTAGCCCCGTGTAGTGCAACGTCATCGGCGAGGTCCAAGTCTGTTATTCAATTCTATTCACGCCATGGAATACCACAGGCAGTCTGATCCTTTGCTCTCCTCATTATGTAGTCGATGGCTAGAAGGAAGAGGAAGGGAGATAATATACAGTCCTGTCTCACGCCTGTCTCGATGCTTCAGAACTCTGGTGTTCTTTCTTCTGTTTTAATTCAGCAGCAAGATTGACTCATATTTTTAATATTGGATTAGCCAAGATTAAATAGATAAATGTTCTTGTTTTATTTGTAAAAAATTTTTTAATCCCTAGTGCTTTGTTGGATTTTTTTTTAAAATCATTACCTCAAAATGGGAATGTTATACTAGCTTTTCATACTTGCTTTATAATCTGGGGACATTGGTTTCTATAGTTCGATCCCCACGTCTCGAATTTCTTTCTTGTGTAATGTCAAGATTTATGTTCATGAAAATATTAATGTCCATTGTAGACTTTGGTTTGCACTTGAGTGTCTTTTGGAAACAACAAGTTCTTGCGAGCATTTGTCCCAGCAAGGGGAATGAGTTGTATTATTTTGACGTGTTGCTGTTCTCTTTAATTTAAGAGTTGTTGTTTACTAAATTTGTTGGTGCTGTCCATGGGAAATTTTTATATATGAATTCTTCTGTAGATTCGGTGCCTAGAATACGGAAGAATTGATAACTTAAATCTTTGTATATTTAAAAGCATGTAGAATTTAATTTCTAAGCGCTTCCGCTGGTAGCTCAAAGGAATTTCAATGGACCTCATTCAGCAATCGTAAACAAACACCATTTAGCCACGTGATTCTCTATCTCTTCTATACAAATTACGTAATACACACAGGCTGTCACGTGATACGTTTTTTTTCCGTTGTTTTATCAATATTATCACGTGGCTAAATGTTGTTTGTTTACGATTGGTAAATGAGGTCCATTATTTAGTTGGTAACCGTGGTCTTTCTATCTGGCTTCCTTGTTAGTGTTCATTTTGTCAATAGATCTCAAAATCTCATTCAATGTTCATCTTTTCATTGTCTTACGTACTGTTTCTTTAGGTTCCATTACATCGCCTTTACATTTCTCCATATCCAATTATTTAAAAAAAAAAAAAAAAAAAAAAAAAACTCTTTCTGTCGGTTATTTGATTGTTTAAATAGAGTAAACGGGATCTTGAAACCTGAAATGTAAACAAACAGAGGGAAGGATTCAAGAAGTATGAAAAATCGAATTTAAATGTGCGAATCTTGGTGGAAGATTCCAATTCTCAATCAAGCGTATGCTGACTTTGTTAAGTGATTTGGGCCTAATAAAAATCAAAACACCATAATTCCATAATTGTATTATACTTACCTGTCGGTCTCTCACTTGTTCACTCATTTGTTTTCAGCAAGTTTCTCCTCCTCCTCCCCTCCCCTCAAGCATTAACCATTCCAAACATGCCATGACTCCACATATGCCATATCTTCGAAACTGCCCCCCCCCTTTTCTCCTCTTTATAGAGATATAGATAGGGGTTGGGGGAGGCCCTTGCGCCATTTTATGCGATTTATGCCCCTGGTATCATGGTTATAATTAGTACGGTCAGCGTGCACTACATGCGCAGTCACGGAGCTAGAGTCGCCCAAGAAAAAAAAAAAGCTCCAGGCGTATTAATTGCCTTCTCACGCCCCGTTGGGACACTGTATCAAATCGCTTGGATACGTTCACGGTCGTGTTTGGCTTATGCCCCTTGTCTAAGCGCACACCCCCTTCATTGTTTTCAAGCTTTGTTCTTAAACTTGCACAGAACGTTTGGGACGGGGGGGGGGGAAGGTGGCGGGGAATTAGGGGTGGGGTCCAGGGGAAATTACCCACATGAAAAAAAAAGTAAGAGTGAAGAATTTAAAAGGGGACAGCACCGGGTGTTTGTAAGTCATTTCGTACCTAGCCCAGCGATCCTCTAGATCTAGAACAACGGGAGTACAAGACCATGCTTTTGTTTCTAATCCGCAGCTTTGCGACAATGAAGTACTTGAATTTCTTTTGTGTTTTTGAAGTCTCTGGATGTTTTCTTGACTTGATTCTGTTGAAGACTTTCACAGGTAAATTGTGTCGTTTATATTTTTTTTAAAATGGCTACATATGATAATAATAATAATAATTTTATTTATAAAGCGCTGTTAACAAACAAAATGTAGGCTCAAGGCGCTGTAACAACATTACAAACAAAAACACGAGAGCTATATTGACAGTTAATCTAAAAAAGTTTTAAACAGATAGATCTAGGTCTTCATGTTCTTCTTAAAAGTGGTGTAGCATGTTGTCTGTCTGAGATCAATGATATAGATCCAGTTTATAGATCTAGACCTAGAGCCGAGTGAACTTGTAGTGTCTATATTGTATATATTACTTGAGCGAGCATACCTTGGTTTGACTCAACTAGATTAGATCTAGATTTCACACGTTCTTTCATAAGATTATTTCGTCCTTTACAAAACCTTTGCAGGACGGCAGGGTAGAGAGAAAAACAGCGTGACTCAAGTCCCATATCACACGGTCAGACTCTGCCATTAAACGCCAACGAATCTAGATCTAGAATGTGTGTTTTTTTAGCACCTCATTTGAAAGTACATCTAGAATTTAAAAGTGGTCTATCGTTGTGCTGGCCACTTGAACCCCTCGTTCACCTTGTGAACAAAGAATCTTGCGTACTCTAAATTAACTTGCCCTTAGTTGCGTAACAAGGTGAGAATGTATTAAATTTTAAAGATCTGTTAGCAGCTTCAGTTATCTGTATCAGAATTAAACAAGAAGCTTTGAGTTCACCAGGATCTGAGCAAAGCAAGATCTCTTCACCTTAATTCATTATCTTGTTTAGAAATTGGAATAATTAAATATTGCATGTATTGAAGCTAAAAAAAGAAAGGAAACAATTGCTAAATTTAGTAAGTAAGAGGTTACCTGGATGATATCATTGATATACATGTATTAAACTGTAAGATTTATAATAAGATCAAGACATTTAATCAGAAAATATGTCCAGAGAATTTCTAGATTTAGATCTATATGAAGTATGTGCTAATAAACCCTGAGTATTTCCAAATTTAGATCTATATGCAATAATTGTTTATTTATCTACAGCTGCAGCCACTTATGAATTTATAATTGTACGAGATATAATTAAGAAATTTCTGTTCACTGAATTTTTTTGCAATTTAACAATGGCACAACAAAAATTTACAATAATCATTGTATTTGTGAGTGACACTTAGTTTAGTAAATTAAAAAGAGTTAATACTTTGCTTAAAAAAACAAACAAGTTCAGATATATAGGGTTAAGGGTTGGGTTTTGTATTTTAAAAGGCTTAAAAAAGTAATAACAATTTTAGCAAATATTAATAATGATATTTATAAATTATTTGGACATATATCTCACACAGAGATTTATTCTTTAAAAAGCTATTTTCTAAAAATATAAATTGACCAATACAATTAGTGCAAGTTATATGCTAAAACTGTTTCTTTTTGAAGACTTAGTTGTTACCTATTCTGAATCTGGGACACAAGTTTTACGGTCCAGGCACGTCTTTTTGACCTTGCAGTTGTCTATAAGGTTAACCACCAGTTAACATTCAAAATAAAAAGGGTTATATGGTAGTATTGTATGCTTAAATAGCAACATATGGTCAATCATTAGATTATTTTTATTTATGTCAAAATATCAGTGATGATAAAATAGTAAAACAGTGTGTTATTTTTATGCATTATAACATTGCAGAATATGTAAAAATTATATAATATCTATAACAATAACAAATTCACAAATAAGTATAATATAAACTGATAGCCAATTATAATAAATCTGTCAACTAGATATAGATTAAGGATCTAGATCTAGATATGTAGTGTGTATTCACAGCTCTAGTGTAATATGAGATTTTGTTTCGTTAGGGAAATAAAAATAGACTTTCACTTTCTGAAGTAGACTTTTTTTTTTGTTTATTCGAGTTTTTATAGTTCAGTGGTAACCTGATAACCTTTGGGCCTAGACTAGCTGTTAAGCCATAAAACTTAAACTCTTGAGGTGTACTTGAAGAAAAACACACTAAGCAGAGATCAGAAAAACAGCCAACATTTTTTCCTTTTGAATATTTAAAATAGACTACATTTTAAAGACAATAAAACCCAGGTCTAAAGCGATCCAGAGACGAAATATTTAGCTTAAGTTAAAATTGTTTCAATTATAGATCTAGCCTCCAATCGTTTTAATGGCCCGCATTCACCAATCGTAAACAAACAACATTTAGTCACGTGATTCTCTATCTCTTCTATACAAATTACGATCTAATTTTAATACACAATGGCTATCACTTGACAGTTTTTTCGTTGTTTTATCAATATTATCACGTGACTATGTTGTTTACGATTGGTGAATGAGGTCCATTATAGATCTAGGCTTCAATCATATTAAGTATAGATCTAGGCTTCAAATGCTTCAATTATTGATCTAGGCTATCTATTAGTGGGTACCAAGTCTGTGTACAGACACTCCAGAATGTCTGAGGCTGTGCTAAGGTGACATTATACAGATGT
Source organism: Biomphalaria glabrata (assembly GCF_947242115.1). Lineage (NCBI taxonomy): Eukaryota > Metazoa > Mollusca > Gastropoda > Planorbidae > Biomphalaria > Biomphalaria glabrata. Next base: position 11,407,164 of record NC_074721.1, read on the forward strand.
TCCGACATCTTCCTCAGGCTAAAGGTCAAGCGGACATTTTTTGTCCCCTGCACAAGTTATAGCTTGGAGATCGCTACTAATAATCTATTCTGTCTTATTTATTAAGTAAAGTATAACTAGAGTAATAATTTGTAATGAAACCAGAAACCAAGGATATTAGAGCTAATTTACTAAGAAGGCCACTCACATGATGTTGACTTGGCGTAGAGTTAAATATTCCCACATGGTCTTTTTGTATAGTTTAATTGTTTTATTTTCCTTCTTATCGGTGAGCTAGATAGACGTTGAAAGTGGTAAAAATAAAAAAAAAATATGTATATTTCAGTTTCAAGCATGTATTTTCTCATCAAAAAACGATAGTTCGATGTGACTATGTTTTGGACTATTGGGCATGTATCTAAATATCTTAACTGTTGTCAGTTTCAGTTGCAATATGCGCCGCCATATTTACACTTGAAAAGGCTCTAAGCTATTTTTTTATCCTCATTACACACCACCAGGGTTCGAATCCTGGTTAAGACTGGGATTTTTAATTTTGGGATCTTCGAGAGCCTCTGAGTTCATCCAGCTCTAATGGGTACCTGACATACGTTGGGAAAAGTAAAGGCGGTTGGTCGTTGTGCTGGCCACATGACACCCTCGTTAACTGTAGGCCGCAGAAACAGATCATCATCTGCGCTATAGACCACATGATTTGAAAGGGTGCTTTGCTTTACTTTTACACACCAATTATGTGTTTTTATCCTCACCAAAGAATAAATAAAGCTTATATCAACCTCTCCCCTACTCCTTCTCTGCTCTGACGGACCCCTGGACTGTCCCCTCCTTATCTTTCAGGCAGTAAAAGAGGGGTTCCCTTTGTCTTTTCTTAGCCCACTCACGAGAACGGTATTTTGTCCCCCCCCCCCTCTTTTTTTTTTCTCTAACACAAACACACACACACGTTATCATTCTAATGCCCAGCCTGGACTAGAAGCAAGTTCCTTGAACAAAGACTCGCAATTTAATAGATGCGTCTTTTGCTTTTTATGTTAGTCTATTTAATAGAGGAGTCATTTGTCTCTTATGTTAGTCTATTTAATAGAGGCTTCACTTGTTTCTTATGTTAGTCTCTTTAATAGAGGCTTCACTTGTTTCTTATGTTAGTCTATTTTGACCCAAGAAGAATTGGCCCAGTCGATACCAGTGTGGAGAGAATCTAGTACTCCATCCCCCCACTTCTACGTCTCGCTTCTATTGTAAATTATAACCTGCTCCTACATTTATTTTGAGAAACTAAAAATCTAGACAGACCTCTTATGGCATGGGAACCACATGCCCTAATTGTGTCTCTAACCGCCACCCCCTCCCCTTCCCTCACACACTAGTGGATATGCCACGTGATAGTGCTCCCATTAACAACTTGTATACTGTGTTCCAAGTCTGCCCTAGAGAGGGTCTCACATTCTGCAACTAGGCATCTGTCAGAGTTCATCATTGCTGATAGTTTATCCATAATGTCAATTAATAGCGTAGTACACATGCGCGATGAGTCTGAACAAGACAGAAATATCTGTAAAAAAAAAATATTTATTAGAAGTAAAGACCTGCTTAGAAAATATGGAAGACGGCCTTGAATTATGGTTTTAAAAACGCAACTCAAGCTGAAAGGGCCTCCAGATACTCCAGATTTAATGACTGGATCCTTAGAGGGGCACTCTCAATTCATAATAATTGAGTCCCCATGACCAAGTGGCACATGGCCCCCAATAATGTAAATCCCATGCCTGGATTGCTAGAGCAGTCAATGTGCTTTTTAAAAATTTGGAATATTGTGTTTTTTTTTTCCTTTCGTGGTTCTTAAAAATTGATTCGAAGCGAAACTTGAGAAGTGCATAAGACACAAATGCTATTTTTTCAACACCATAATGTTTATATGTGTTTACTAATATACTTCAGGTTATATATCAGTTTTGGTCTGTATTCTTCAAGACTTACACTCTCAAAACATGTGGCTGGATTGATAAGTGCTCGTTTCAACGTTCTTGTTTTTATTACGTTGTTTGTATATGTGTCCTTTACACAAGGCGAAAAACAAAACAACGTTATTGTTAATATTGCTGTTTTTTCCACAACACCTGCCATTACCGAAATAAGCTTACCAATTGGAAATGTGCAAGGGTTAAGCAATGTATTTACTTTAGCTCAGTCAGTTAATTAAACATAAACTGAAACTCTTTTTTTTCCAGAGATTTTTTTTTCTTAGTGTCTTAATGATTACGTTTTTTTTTTGTTATTGTTCTTTTAGAGATGTAATTATAATATTCGGAAACCCACTAATGCTACACCAACGAAATTTGTATACATTATTAATTGTCAAGTGGATGTCTAAAGTGTCTAGTGTGGCAGCATTATAGTTGTTGTCATCGCTGGCAACCAAGGTGGAAACTTAGGTTGTGAAGCCTTCTGCTAATATACAAGGATCTTGGTGGAGGTTTGGCCCCGGGATGTGAGGCCGTCATGGCCAGCAAATATGTGGATTCACCCTGCTGCCAACAAAACAAACTCCTACCTATAGTTCAATTGCCGCGCTGCCTAGTGTTACCTAGTATGTTTCCTTAGGCTAAGAGAGTTAAACCTTAGAGAATATCCGATACTGGAGACACTTAAGCCGGGGGAAGGGGGAGGCATCCACGTGACCCCAGATTGTCATTGTGTTCCGTTCATTCGGATCCAGTCAGCATGGAAAAGAGGCGAGTGTTGACATTTGGGCAGCTCCTGACTCGCAAAATTACCGGGCAGGCTTTCCCTCAGTATAGGAGACGTAGAAATGCCACAGAGATTAAAAGTAAAGAATAGCCAGTCCTGATACGACTTCCTTTTCTTACTATTCTCATACTTACCCTCAGAATGACCAACTGCAATCTACTTTTACCAACTAAGTTAGGTATCCATTAGAGATAGAACGATTCATGGAAAAATTAAAATATCGGATAGAAAATAAATTCCTTTACACGGATTGAAATGTGAAACAGAGTTGTCATCATTTTACGTGTGTGGAAACAGAAGGGTTGAAACTCTAATCTGGTGCAGTATGTAGTAGTAATAGTATTTGAAGTATTTTTAAGATATCGTCTAGTTTTCAAACCAAATCATTGCCCACACTTTTAACAGTTTTTAGAAGAATGAACATGTTCCAATTAAATCAAAATATTTAAAATTGACTATATTGGATGAATACCATTTTTTTCGATTCCAAAAATGAGTGCAGTGTTTCACATGGCCACGCAAACCAAGTGGCGACCTGTATATATATTTTTTAAAATTTCTGATGCAGACATAGCATTTGTCTTCTGGGGGTCTAAGTTTTCATTACGTCGTCTGCGTCCGATTTCTACAGGTGCTAGTTTTTTGGGGCCTCAAAAATTTGTCCGGCCGCCTTTGTGAGAGCTGTTTCTCTCTCTGTGGTCATCAGCTAAGAGCTGCTTTTCTCTATGCCAGATATTACGTAGATTAAAAAAAAATATAAACGGCTCGCTTTGTAAAGCATGTAGGCAAAAGTTTAATATCCACCGACTCCAACTTAGGTATAGATTCTGGCCTGTTTATCGCTTTTCACTTGCTATTTATAGAGCCAAATATTTATAACCTACATATTAAGACATTGTTCCTATTTTGAAAAAAATCTTGACAAGTTTGAACACACATCAAAACGAAACATTTTACAAACATTCTAAATATAAAATCTATTTTCAATAAACGGAATATTATTTAAAATATTTTTAACAAATAAACTATAATAAAACAGCATGCCATGAGTTTTAGCGTTGGGTTATGTGTGATAAAAAGTGTACACTGCTTTGCTGACAAGGCAAATATCGTTCAAAGTTAATAACTTAAGCTTTTAGGTAATAGTGTCAGGAGTTGGGCTACCATAAGCTACTGTTTGTTTGGTTCTGAGTGTTAACTTGTTATAACAGACGAGAGCACTCAACCTGACAGCTACACTTTATTGTTTACACAGCGAGTTCTTTATATGTCAACACAATATATTGTTCTGGCCTAACGTGACATAAAAGTAGTGTGACCGCAGACATATAAGAATTTAACAATCAGACAGTAATATTTAATATAATAATAATTTTGACATTTTACTGATACAATCTTGGGCAAATCTAATCCCTGTTAAGCGTATAGATCATTACAGATATACATATAGTTTCTACTTGTTTTTGACATCTTGGGCAACTATCCAGCTGATCTTATCTTATCTTCTTCTTATCTTATATAATACAGACGTTACTTCAAAATAGAAGATGATTACGTCCTACGCGTCATGCATATTAACCAATGACTTAAATTCTGCCAAGTCACTAGTTTTCCCGGATAGCTCAGGCAACTCATTCCATGCTCTAATAGCACTTGGGAAGAAGGAGCATTTGTACAAATTTGTCCTAGCATATGGGACGAGGAATGTGCCTTTATCTTTGTGTCTTTCAGAGTATTTTATTAAATTTTGTTTTTGTATTTGAAGATTATAATCTATGTGTGGGATTATAGAAATGTGTGAAATCAATTATGTCTTCTATAAGTGGAATCACACAAGTCTTCTGTGTGTTGGATCATTTAAATAAACAATCGGTCTAGTTGGACTAACATTTGTTTATAGAACCTTAAGATAAAAATTATTAAGACTGTCGTGCTAAAGGTAGTCAATTCTATGCATAAATTGCATTCAGTTCAACGATTTTCTGCAGTCCATTTTCTTTTTCACGTGTTTAGTCACTTCCAATGACTATAATTGGTAAGTGGATACAAGTCATTAGCCTCCCTACACGTCTAGTTCTGCTTGCTATATTTACGCATGGACTTTAATTTTTCTCTACGATGAGACGATTGTAATTATGACCTGTCCTTAATTAACGTGTTAGAATGTGTGTTCGCCAGGAAGTTGGCGCCTAGAATCACATTTGGCTTCTGTGTGCATGACTAGAAGGTGGAAAAAAAAAAAGGGGCGCAAAGACCTTGCAAATAGTTTCAGTTTCTCCATGTGCAGCACTGAAACAATTGTAATATATTTTTTTTTCTTTGGGAACTCTTGAGGAGTTCTAAAACTATAAGCCCAGGATACCTATTACTTTAATACATAAAAAGTAGGGCTTGGATTTGTTTGTTTTGAAGGTAATTATAATGTCGCAACATATATGCATGTTTATTGTATTTTCCATATCGCAATTGCAGAATTAAATCATAACGTTATGTAATAATAATTATAATATTATAATAACCATAATAAGACATTGTGTTCAATTTCGAAGATTAACGTTTGGTACAGTAATAAAAAGGGGGCGCGGTGGCTGAGTGATTAAACGCTTGGCTTCCGAACCTGGGGTCCTGGGTTCTCATATAGGTGAAGACTGGGATTTTGTATTTCAGGATTTTTTAGGGCACCCCTGAGCCCTGAGTCCACCCAACTCTTATGGGTATCTGAAAAAAACATATTCGGCACTGACTTACCAATGTGCCCATTTCTCAAGCAGCTTAGGACCTTATCAAGAATAAATCCTGTACTTTGCATGTAGAATTCTTTTATATCCTGTATTATGTTTCTATGAGTATAGACGACGAACTCTTTTATTATTTATAGATTGTACCTGTAGAACACTGAAGATAAATGATTATATGCCTATAAATCGTTTAAAAATATGTAAGTGAACTTCATCGCTGGCTTTAGTTTGAGAACCACTGGGACAATGCCAGGGATACAAAAATAAAAGTGCCCTTTGTCTCTGCCTGCGTCCAGCGATAGTATGTTGTACCCTTTTGTTAGTTTTGTTTTCACAAAGATTTGTGTAGCGCCAAGGTGCCCGTGTAACTCTTATCCCCCTTTACTAATGACAAATGAAGAGAGTCACCTCCCTTTGTAATTTTTTGAAAGTGTTAGAATAGATTATAGATTTGTCTACAAACAAAAGTTTTTTTTTTTTGTTTTACAGACACCTAGTGATTGTCCTCTACAGCACTATATGGAAATGTTACTAATAAATAACAATGTTAGTCCTCGGCTTACATCTATCGATAATGTGGCAGCATATTTCTCTCTTTCTGGCTAAACTCTATATCTTCTATCTATATCATTAACTCACCCCTCTCTCCGAATTTGCATTAAAAAAAAAAAAAACAATTTTAAAAATATAATTTTAGCATACAGATCTAGGTCTACATCATTTATTGATTTGATCATACATTTAAAATTATTAATATAACTCAAAATAAACTCATCTCCAAAATTAATTTTCATCTTACTCGTGCTAATAATGTCAATTAAATCTTTTCTTTCGTTTAAACATGCGTCTATGTTTAGCGTTTTTTTTTTTTTTTTTTTTTTAAAGTCCAGCAAGGGAGACAATCACATTTTACCACTAAAGTAATAAATATCATAAATAATGACAGTTGTTCTAAAGTCTAAGATTGAAAATTCCTTGCTAATAAATTATTCTAGTAAAACTGAAGCATACTTCAAGCCAGTGCGCGCTTTTGGTGTTTACTTTAACCTTTTGTCTTATTCTACTTCTGCCAGTTCCATGAGAGTTGGTGGGGGGGGGGGGATACTATTTATACGGCTTGTGCTACACACTTTATTACGCTGTCCGTGCGATAGACAAAGCAAACATTGAAAGCACGCAGCTATCGGCACGTCAGCGTGTCATGAAATAGTGTAACATTTCTAACACATTGACAGATAACTGTGTTCAACACTATGTGCTTGTCTCTCTAGAAGAATGAGTTACCAAGAATCTGTAATTAATGTTTTAGTCAGTTAAAGCGTGCAAGATCTGAATGGCGTGATTTAATATCCATCAAAAGATAATAATCATTCTTTGACACTGCCAGCATCGAGATTCACTGAATTCATTGTAGTCTAGTCCATTTACCAGTTTCTATCAAGGCCTTACATAATTCTGTGGCTTGTTTGCAGCAATATCTTCCTAAGGAAACTCTTTTTATATATTCAGGGCTCCAAAAGATTTTTGTCTATTATTTTGTTGTCTAATTTTACATTAGGATTTATTGTTAATATTTGTATCCAACTTCAATTAGTTCTTAGTTTCCCATTGTTGGTTATATTTGCATGTCTTTGAACGTTGGTAGATGGCAGTTCTGCATTAGCAATAACGATTGAATGTTTCTTTCATTTGTCAAAACAAAGGGAAAAAAAAACAAGGAGGCTCAAACTTTGGACCTTTGTGACGTATATCTCACGCTTTTACCAGAGTCCTATTACTAGCTTGCTTTTTTAAATAAATAGTTTTTAAGGAGTAATATATTATTTTAAACTATTTGACAGTTTCAAAGTTCACATTTCTAGCAGCAAGATTGTGAACTAGAAAAGTTCATCACAAATGTACTAAAAGATGTTTCTTTTTTTAAGAGAGCTCTGATTAGTTTTGTTTTCGGCCATGTGATCTCCTCAATTTTGTTTACAATTGAAAAACGTGTTTTTATTTAGTACCTGGCACATTTGAGATCGTCCCAAGACTTAACAAAGATGAGAATGAGGACACCCCAACAAGAGAACAGAATTTCTGACCCAAACGATGAAGGGAGCATCCGTCGACAGTCGGAAAGAAAGCACTGTCATGGAGTTGCTCTCTTTACCGCTAAGTCAAAGTCAACAAATGATGAAGCTCAACGGATCAGGAAACAGAACTTGTTCTAGACATCATTGCCAAAGTGAAACACATTTATAATATTTCTGAGGCTCTAGTAGAGTATTTTTAGAAAACATTTGTGCAACATAAATAGTATCAACGACATTGACAATGTTTTTGTTATTTAAGATAAGACCCTATAAATATGTTTAAAGCCCGGGGGCTTGACCTCTTTGGGGGCCCCTGCATTTTGCGTACTATTTTTAATGTAGAAACTTTGTAATGTAGAAAAACACTCATTTGAGCCCCCCCCCCCTCAAGTGGGGGCCCGGATGGGATATATCCCTTGGATACACAGCCCAGCTGTGACCTACATATTTTTCCACATCCTATGGTCGATGAAGATTTTTTTTTCGCGTCTGCGTCTGTCCTCGGCAGCGGATTTTCTTTTGGTGTCAAATGTGTATCACATGTGACCTTCTGCTGTCTCGTTCTGAGGCCGCATGCAAATATTCACATAAGAAAGATGACCGTGAGGTGTACACGATAGTGCGGGGTTTACAACATTCATTTTATTCATAAATATAACCTAATGGAACCTACGAACATAACGGTGGGTCCTTATACTTCCTATAGTTCACTGTGTGGCTGTGAAACGTACATAGGGAATTCTTTATGAATTATAAGCCTCAATGAAACAAATAGTACCCATGAAAGTACCTTATATACCTGTAATTTACGGAAAGTCACTCTTAGCACATCCGGGCTATAATTAGGGGTCGGGTTGTATGATTTTGTTTTTACTTATTTTGTAATTCATGAGAGTTATACGGTAGGCGGTGTAAAGTAAGTAAAGTCAAGCTACCATTTCAGACCTTGCAACCCTAATGACAATACGTTATACTCTCCAAGGGTCAATCAAAACGCCTTTCATCGCTATCTCTTGTTTCTTCAATCTTCTGTCAAAATAAATTTAGTTATGCAAGGTCCCGTTATATTTTTACCCCAACAAAATATCGTCGATTTGACCAATAGAGAAATCTCAATATTATGATGGATCGTTTCCCCTGACTGTGTCGCTTTTAGATTTTCAGTTATTTGTGAAATCTAAAGTTCTTTCGTAATGATAGTATAAAAAAATCTAGCAGTTATTATTTAAGATAACTGGAAAGAAGAATGGGAATGAATGTGTCCCTGTATTACCAATTGTCAAAGTTATAAAATGTTATCACATTGCTTAATCCGAATAGTTTGATTTTTGGTTTGACCTCGTTGCATAAAAGTTAAAAAGTCCAACTAAATAGAGACTTACACATTCACTCTTAATCATTAACAAACCTTAATTCTCACCTCCCCCTTCCTCTTTCTCAGTTACCTCCTTCCTTTTTAGTCCACTTTTAACATGTAATCAGGAGCAATGCACTCTTAGCAACAAAACTCCAAAATAAATTAAAAAACAACATGTAGCATCTCAGAGAGTGGACAACTGAAACAAGTTTATTCGAACCCGAAGGTTCCTGCATGATCTAGTTCTACATTTGAGACTCGTCCTCGCCGATAAGTGATTCCATGTTGTCGAAATAACTGTTCAACACTGAGCAGGCGTGTTTGATCTCTCTGATTGAGACAAGTTGCTCCATCCCAGAAGACCTGACGAAAAAGATAAAAATGGTGTACAGTGAACACCCTATAAACTAGGTTACAGAAACTGCAAATCGTCCCCCAAAGTTGTCTACCTAGAGTCTTCACCAGGATTCGAACAGGGGACTTCTGGTTCCAAGTGCTTTACCACTCAGCCACAGCATCTCCATATATTCATTTACCGTACACTTATATTTTTTTAAAAATAATAATAATTAATCTTATCCATACATTCAAAATTAATAGCATGTAACACATGTAATAAAGAGAAACTAAAAAAAATATTTATTCTTCTTACAAAATTAGATAAATTGGCGACACAAAAAAAATTCTTGACCTATTTTAATTAGGTAGCTGTCAGAAGATAAGTTATTGCCTTAATAATTAAAATTTTGTTCAAATTATTAATACATTTATTATAAATATATCTAGATCTAGGCTCTATTTAGTCCTATCCGGACTGTCAAGTGTATGCCCCTATAATGAGGATATGTCAAAACTGCGCGATATAAAAGTAGTTTGTTATTTTTGAAACTTATAACCAAAACGAAGTTCGTATCAAAATTCTTTTTTAAAACAACATTTGAATCAGTATTCTATTCAGTGAGTTAGTTAATAAATGGAAAATATATTTTATAATGAACCAATGACACTTTTACCTTTGTGACCTTAGATGCAAATTTTTTTACCAACGCGCGAATCTATGAATGAAGCTTGAATTATTAATGAAGAAGTCTATGACCTTTAAAAACAAAAGTTACCTCCCCTGAAGTTTTTCATTGAAAAGTGGTGTAATTTTAAAAAATCCGCTTGCATATATAATTTAAAAAATTAGATGGGTCACTTTTGGAAAAGAAAGATGTTCTTTCCCTTAGATAAGCTTAGTTGTTTTAAAAAAAATATCTTTTTTTTCTTTTGTTTTTTTATTGACATGAACACCAACTTGTGAACTATGAATAATGTAATGCTGTGCAGACAGACCTTCCTGTCTTCGACTCGATTGTTAGCGTGATAGGTTGTACCTTCGAAAAGATAAGTTTCAAAAAAAATAGAGAGGCAATCTAAGGTGCCCTATAATCCCTTTGAACGATGACAAGGGTGTCTCTCAGCACACAGGCGTGTGCTGAGAGAAACTTCACCCAAAATCCTCTCTGAAAGTTCTACATTGACCATTGGAAGGTTGGGGGGGGGGGGGCGGACAAATTTTAATATAGAATTCACACAATTTGTATACGAATTTATTACTTATGTTAATAATATATACTAATTATTTATATTTTAACCTGTTTTAAAATTATTTCGCCCCTCCCCCCTTTCTAGTATTTTGGCCGATTTGGTAGGGTCGGGAGGCAGCGATGGCATCAATCCGCACCCCCCCCCCCCTAAACATTTCGAGTGGGGGGGGGGGCGGTCCTATTTATTTCTAGAAATCACAGCTTACTAACAGAATCAATTAAATATCTATATGATTAAAACTTGTTATTGGTATTTTTACCTGGTCTTTATATTATGTCGTTCACCTGTTGGCCGATTGGAAGGGAAGGAGCGAATACCTCTACTGCCCTTCCCATCTAAACCCTTTGTGTGTGTGTGTGTGTGGGGGGGGGGGTTGCGGTCCTACTTTTATGGAGAAATCAGAGTGAGTGAACAAAATTAGTCGAATATCTATATAATATAAACAGGTGGAAGTGCGATACATGCAATCACCTTCCCCCATCGGACAAACCAATACTTTTTCTTTTTGTATTATAGTAAGAAATTACCAAATTAAAAAAATCTGTCACTAATATAATTTATATATGCTATAAAGTGAATTCTTATATCGAGTCGCCCAACCCCTATTCTTTAATGCAAAATGCAATCATTAGCAGAAATTATAAAAAGGAGCGAGGATTAATCGTTTCCATTTTACCGCCCTTCCCCTTTCCAGACTGAGTTTGTGTAATTTCACATGAATTTATCATAACTATTTTAAGAAAGACTTTGCTTTCGAAAAGTTATAATTCAAACGAAATTTTTCAATATAACAGTCACGGTTGAGATGAGTTCAAAAGCCAGATAATCGTTTCCTAGTCGACTTTTTTCCAACCTTTATTTTTCTAGTTAAATAAATTTAGGACTATAACTCACAATTTATGCTCGAATTTAATTGAATATTATTCATCGAATCTTTTTTTTTCGGCGGCGATCCTCAAAGCCTTAATCTAAATATGTGGGGTATCTTATCTTTTCAAAGAACAAAACGGTTGTATTTGCAATGTATTAAGGGACTATAAATTCATATTAGAATATTTTTCCACATTATTCAAAAGGTCCTTTATAATAGAATGAATAATGAGCTGTAGGTCAGGAGAATGCGTTACTGCAGTAAAGAATGCCAGAAAACGCTTTTAGCGTCGAGGCTTCGCCCCGAACCTCACTGATGAATAATAAGCTGTAGCTGTCAGGAGAATGCGTTTCTGCAGTGAAAAATGCAAGAAAACGCTTTTGTAGTCGGGGCTTTGCCCCGAACCCCACTATTAAGTAATGAGCTGTAGATGTCAGGAGAATGCGTTTCAGCCGTGAAAAGTGCAAGAAAACACTTTTGGCGTCGGGGCTTCTCCCCGAACCCCACTGATAAATAATGAGCTGTAGATGTCAGGAGAATGCGTTTTTGCAGTGAAAAATGCAAGAAAACGAATTTGGGTGTCGGTGCTTCGCCCCGAACCCCTCTGAGGAAGCTTACAGCGCTCTCCCAGACCCCCAAGCTTGCAAGAGAAAGGCCTCAACATGACTGTTTTTTTTTTCTGTTTTTTTCGCCGAAGATTGAGAAACAGTCTTATTTTATTCTCATATATCGAATATATATATATATATATATATATATATATATATATATATATATATATATATATATATATATATATATATATATATATATATATGCTGTACGCACGTTTATGCATAGGGTTAGGGTTTACTGGGCGTTAGGGTTAGGGTTTGGAAAAAAATCATAAAGTACAAAAGACACATACGACAGACAATACATAAAGTAAAAAAGACACATAAGACAGACAATACATAAAGTACAAAAGACACATAATTCAGAGAATTCATAAAGTACACAGGTTCCTCCTAAGGGTAAAGGAGAACGAGCTCCTCAAACTTTGGGTCATTTGAAAACTCAATATCTTTCTTCAATCCTGTAACTTGCTAGGATCCCGAGTCCCATGCTGAATCTTTAACCATTCTGAATGTATATTGTTCGTCACAAGTATAGGAACCAGTAGATATGGTCCTAACCTGCTCAATACAACAAAAGTCCTGAAGCCTCCCCCACAGCGCCATTGTCCTGACAGAATCAACTGAATATTTTACACCAACTTTATAGAAAACAAACATTTTGGAAGCACTTGTATTAAGATCGTTGTTTATCTACTCACTAGAAAGTGAATTGTAATCTGGGGCTCAGTTTCCAATGATACATTTCTATAATACTTTGATGGAAGTTTTCATTGTCAATAAATTGGTAATGTTGGTGTAACGCACATTAATAATCCTAGTTCCTACGTTAGTGTTCATTCTGCAGTCTTCCTAAATATTTTTTTTTGTGTAAACATTTTTATTTCATTTCTTAATTCATTTTACTCAACAATATTCACAGGTGCGAAAGAGTTTACGTTGTAAAATTACTGCTTCTAAAAGGAACATCTCTGGGACTTTTTCACAATACTGTAACACTAACTAACCAACACTGAGACCTTACTCTACTTTTATTTTAATGAAAAGAAACATAATTGCAGAACTAATCATAAGACTCAAAATTGTTTAAATATAATTTAAGGAAAGATCTTCAAGAAGCAGGACCAACGACACCAATTGATAACAGTTGCTGGAACATTTAAGAATCAATCAATAAATGAGTAATCCACATCTGTACAAAAGCAGGTCAATGTGTAATTTTATGGTTCATATCACGTATTTTCAATTATATATATATATATATATATTTGCTAGTTTCTAACTATTTGTAATTGATTAACTGATATTAATTTACTGTGTATTTGAAATACAAATTCACATATTTCAACCGGTAAAAATATACCTTAATATTAAAAAATGCAATAACAATTTAAAACACAAAAACAAACATAATTTTTCTAAGTGATTACATTAAATTTTTCTAAACTTTTGACATTATTATTGTTATTATTATTACTGTTATTAAAATATCTAACACGTTAGACTTTAAATGAAACGCTGTACTGACAATATAAGAGTTACACTCCTTAAGTAGATTACATAATGCAATAAATAAGATTCATTCGATCAGGTATTCGGCTCTTTTGAAAATATAACAGAAAACTAATTGACAAACAAGTATACAACTATACACAGTTACATGGGACATACAAACATTCAAATCTATTCAGCCAACATATTTTTCTCCCCTTACAAGAACCCCTTGTGCTTATGTTGGTGGTGGGCCCGGTCGCTTTGAACCTCTAGGGCCCATGTTGGTGGTGGGCCCGGTCGCATTGAACCCCTAGGGCCCATGTTGGTGGTGGGCCCGGTCGCATTGAACCCCTAGGGCCCATGTTGGTGGTGGGCCCTGTCGCATTGAACCCCTAGGGCCCATGTTGGTGGTGGGCCCGGTCGCATTGAACCTCTAGGGCCCATGTTGGTGGTGGGCCCGGTCGCATTGAACCCCTTCTGGCCATGGTAAATAGGCACTCAATAACAGTTACCTTACGTTTAATGTATTGGTTGTACTGAACAACTTTCTTGTCACAAGAATAACTGACCGCTGATGCAATAATGAAATCTATTGGTCTCTTTCAAAGTTGTTATTGAGTTGTAAATATTTTTATCTGATCTATTAGGATCAAAATATCGGATGTAGAGGGACCCCAAGTCTGGTTCTGTCTATAACACCATAATTTTTAGAATATTAAAACATTTATAAAATTTTAAACAGCGGGGGCTCGAGGGATAGGATCAGCCAGTTGTTATATGAGAGAGAGAGAGAGATGGAGAGAGAGAGGGAGGGAGAGAGCGAGAGGAGAGAGAGAGGGAGGGAGAGAGGGAGAGCGAAGAAGAGAGGGAGAGAGAGAGGGAGAGAGAGAGGGAGAAGGAGAGAGGGAGAGAGGGGGAGGGAGAGAGGGAGAGTGAAGGAGAGAGTGAGAGAGAGGGAGAGAGAAGGAGATAGTGAGAGAGGGGAGAGAGAGGGAGAGAGAGAGAGGGGAGAGAGAGGGAGAGAGAGAGAGGGAGAGAGGGGGAAGAGAGAGAGGGAAAGCGAGAGAGGGAGAGAGACAGAGGGAGAGAGGGGGAAGAGAGAGAGGGAGGGAGAGAGAGAGAGAGGGATTAAAAAAACACCACCAAAAGACCAAGACCCCACTAAGAAGGAGAAAGTCACGTGCCGTTTAAATGTTAGGAAGAAGGTAAATGCCACGATAGTTGTTTTTTTTTTTAGAGTCTGTAGCCTAGCTGGTCAAGCTACTAATTAAGACTTTTGACCAGGCCTTGATAACGCAGCGTGTCGAATGCGATGGTAAAAGTGGTCCAACAGACGACGGCAATCGAGCGAAACACCCTAGACTGCCCTAGAGATACGGTGAAATGCCGCGGCGTCGTATAATTAATCTTTACGGTTGGTTGTCACTTTTGAACCACTCGCCAACATTGTATTATTAAAATGTATTATTAAAAGCTGTGAAGGTTACTATGAATAAAACCCACATGTAGTATAGTTACTATAGTATAATATTTTTTGCAACTATTTATTAGAGTTTAAATTCTATTTATGGCGCATTTCATCTCGAGAAACTTAGAATTATTTGTTATCTGCCGTCGGTAACTGCAAGATCTAGCAAGGATGCATGGGATGATTTGAGACAATATCGACTTGGCTCACTTAGTACGCTAATGGGCTTTGTTGTTACACCTAAAAATTATATATGTGTCAGACGCGAATAGCCCAAATTTTCAGTAAAAGAAATTACAAAAGTCATTTCACTATAGAAGAATTTATGAAAGCTGTATAATATGAAACCACAGACCTATATATAATACAAAAAATATAGATATTTGGTCTCTATTTACGATTTATTTAGGTATGTGCTGTTTTACTATTACAGACAAAGTATTAGATTTTAGAAAAACCCAGGCTAGTTTTTTGTATGGTGTAACGTTGTTCATTAACACCGAATAGATCTAAATTGCATCTCTTTACTAGTATAATTAAATCTATATATTAAAATCTGTATGAATACGTTGGTAATATAGTAGATCTAGAGCTACATATTATAAATGAGATAAATAGATTTATGTTAATAAACGAATTGGAATAGATCTATTGTTCTAGAATTTTAGAATCAACATATTTTTTTGGCATCTCGTACAGTACAGAAGACAAACTTACAAAAGCCTTCAAGTCGCAATAGGTTCTGCGTATAGGCTACAGTTTACGTCGTTAACTGTTCTGCGTATACCGTAGGCGTAGTCATTTCACCACAGGGGCACATGTGATCCGTGAAACATAAAAAAAAATAGTAAACACTGCACTCATCATTAATCTTCGGAATCAATCATAATCAATGTGATTGTCATTAAGTAGACTCTATAAATGTATATCTACATTTCAGATCGAATCTAATTTAGAAATCTAGATTCTATCTTGAGACTAGATTGTCACTAGTCTAGATCTAGCTCTACCTGAATAAAGTATATTAATTAGGATAGGCCTACATTTACTTTCTAGATTATTCGATATAGGCCTAGTCTATATCTAGATGTAGAAAAATTATATAGCTAGTCTAGATCAGACTCAGTAGATCTACTATCTATATAATATTGAATATACTTCTACTTATAGATCTATTTTTCAAAGCCAAGACCTAATATAACATTATAATAATAATAAGGCTTATCATCGAGTCCGAAGATTAATGAGGAATGCAATATTTCCCGTGGATACGCAGCCCCAGCTATGACCTCCACAACCAGGGCAAGCATAACCATTGTACGCCTATGGTTGATTAAGATTTTCTTTTCGCCGTCTGCGTCTGTCCTCGGCATCGGATTTTCTTTTGGTCTCAAATGTGCTTCCCGCGGTTTTGTGAGTGACCTCCAGCTGTCTGTCTCGTTCTGAGACCGCATGCAACCAGGTGCTCTCTTCTATGTCAGTCAAGGAAAGTTGTCGCCTAAGCTGGTCTTTGAAGCGTTTCCGTGATGCACCTCTGTTAAGTCGACCACCTTTAAGCTCACCAAAAAAAGACTGCTTTTTGGCATACGTTTGTCCTCCATACGGGATACGTGCCCTGCCCAGTGTAACTGTCGGACCATAAGAAGTCCCTCTATACTAGTCTATACTGTCCATACCGGCGTTCGCAAGGACATCGCTGTATTTAGTGCTGTCTTGCCACCGTATGTCCATGATGGAGCTCAAGCATCTTGGTGAAAGCGTTCAAGTAGTCTTAGTTGTTTTCTGTATAATACCCATGTCTCAGATCCGTATAGAAGGGTTGAGAGAACCACTGCTTGGCAGACACTTTTCTTTGTAGGCAGGCGGAGCGATCTATTCCGCCAACTCAATTCTGGAGGCGTCCAAAAGCCCGACGGGCCATGGCCAGACGGTTTTCAACTTCCTTGAAAGCGAGGCGTCATTCGATACTATGCTTCCTAGATATGTGAAGTGGTCTACCACGTTAAGGGGACTATTTACGGTGATCTTTGGGGCTGAGTATGTTTTATTGGGTCACTTCTGGAACATGAATTCTGTTTTCCTAAGGCTTACAGATAAACACAAAGAGGCGGCAGCATTTGTGAATTCGTTGACCGCGATCTGGAGATCACGTTCATTGTGAGCTAGCAGGGCGCAATTATCAGCTTAGAGAAGCTCTGTTATGACCACCTCCTTTGTTTTCGTATGCTATAGTAGACGTCGAAGATTGAACATATTGCCGTCCGAACGAAACCTGATGTCGATGCCATCGTGCAATCGCTCCCTCATTTGACCCAGCATTACGCCAAAGAAAATAGCGAATAGAGTAGGAGCAATAACAGCACTGCTTTAAGCCATCTAAAATCAAGACGCTTGATCTAGACTGCCTAAAGTTACAGTCTCGAGTAAATTCTGATTATCTTAGAGTCTATTTCTACTATATTTATAACCTAGATGTATATTCTAAATGTAGATCTATACTGATTCTATAGTTATAATTCGATTTCAACTTGAATATTTATGCTTATATAGATAACTAGACTATAACTAGATTTATAGATCTATGACTATTATGACAAGACCCACGGCATGTGTGAGATCAATTTTTCAAAGCAACTATAATTAATGGACTTCCTCTAAAACAAATTCATTCATATATTCACATGCGATTTTTTTAAATGTATAAGCTTAGCATTATTTTGGACCAATGTCTCACAACGGCTGATAAGAGAAATCAGGCATAAACATCAGGACCGCTTAACTCAAGAAAACATTAAGAAATTAAAACAGACACAAAATAGACAGTGAGATTCAAAACAAACGAATATTTACAATTACTATAAGCATAAAAGTGGCGCTATATAAAAGCTATAATTATTTCAATTTGTATTAACTGATTGCAGTAACAACTTTTTTAAAAAAAACTTTTAAAAAATCCTTTAAAGTTTTAAAATCACAAAAAAATATATTTGTACAATTATTTTTGCGTGTGAAATTGATTATCGGAAAATGCCGGGTACTTAAAGTAAGCTAGACCTAAAAAAAATACACAGATCTTAGGTAAAAGACTCATCAAATAAAAGTATAAAGTACTGTACATGTGTAGTTTCACACACTTGTTTCAGGTCTTTTCTTTGTGCAAAGTTGTTTTCTCTATCAGGCACACTTAAAATTATAGCATAATAATGCCAGTTTAATTTAAAAAGAGAACTGAAGAATGCAAAAGATATATCAGGAAAAAGGTACTTCCAGCCCAATTAAGGCCTATAATTCTACTTTTAAACCAAAGAATCGAAACGCATAAGCCCAACATAGCCCATTTAAATTTCATTGTGGAATTCTGAATGGTTAAACAAAAAGTTTCGAAGCAAGTATTAATATAATTTGTTTAGATACTTGTCGCTGCGATATTCGTTTTTGGACGACATCCTATAAAAGAAAATGAGCGACTGATCTCCACTTACGTGGCGTAAAAAAAAAAAAGTGAAGTTCCCCTTTCAGACCTTGTGATCTACTGGGCAGATGATGTTAAGGTCATCTGTTTCTTTGGCCAACGGTTAAATAGCAGGGTTTCATCTGGCCAGCATAACGACCAACCACCATTACTTTCCCCAACTGAAGTCAGGTACCCATTACAGTTGGATGGACTCAGGGGCGCCCTAAAAATCCTGAAATTCAAAATCCCAGTTTACACCAAGATTCGAACCCAAAACTCCAGGTTTGGAAGCCAAGCGCTTACCCACTCAGCCACCTCGCCCCCACTTACAAAATACATTTGTTGACTAGCGCAGCAATTACAACCCCCCCCCCCCCCAACTGTATCAGCTAACGTCACGTCTTTAGACACATCAGCTAACGTCACGTCTTTAGACACATCAGCTAACGTCATGTCTTTAGACACATCAGCTAACGTCATGTCTTTAGACACATCAGCTAACGTCATGGCTTTAGACACATCAGCTAACGTCATGGCTTTAGACACATCAGATGCGTGAAGAGGAGTGAACTGCTCTTCTGACCATAGCCAATGCCCAGGCTCTCACTTAGTTCTCTACGTCATTAGCCGTGGCCGTTTCAGGGCTAATGGAGACCAATGTTACAAGTTTAAATACCGGTATGCTACACTCTAGCCAATAGTAGAATGTCTATTACAATATGTCTATTACAATAAGTTCCTGTCAACGATACACAGGGTCAAATCTAGTTAGTCGAACTAGGTCTAAAAGACATTTTTTTTTCTATTACCTTTTGCCGAAAAATAAACTGTTGAGATTTGGGTTGACACCTCTACGACCGAATAGCAGTGGCTGTTGTATCATGTCCTTGGAGTCTACTCGACACTCTGACAGTGACCAGAGAGCGATGATGGTAGTGAGACACAGGACAACTAGACTGGACTTCATCTGGAAAGAGCAAGGAAACAAAATCATAAGCTACAAATATGATCGTCACCTAAACTTCCAAGTACCAGAAGACATTCCTCAAGGCGAGTCAAGTAGAATTCAACCGTTTTTGTGTTCTATTGTAATGTTGCCAGTACAATGCACTTAACATTGGCGAGTTTTTAAGTCTGGGAGGACTTTTTGTTCTGAAACTACAAGCAGAGGCGGTCTTAGCAGTGTGCTCCTGGACGAGTGTCATATGATCGCTAGGAATATTTGTACGATGGATTGACGTTGACAAAAAGATTATCTTTTTCACGGGCCCCGGTGCGGGGACTGGGGGCGTTTGCCCCTCTCGCCACCACCAAAGGCCGCCACTGCTACAAATAATTTGGAGATGCTAAAAATTGACTACGTTATGTATTTAATGTAGCGCGTAAGTGAAAATAAAATTAAAAATATAACTTCTGTCTGTTTGATTCTGTACGACATACAGAGGCAGTTTATATAGGTATTAATATATAGGTATTATGTGCGTCAGGTGATAATAGCTACAAACGTCTAGACTGCTACAAATAACTTGGTATGCTAAAAATTGACTACGTTACGTTTTATCAATATTGTATTTAATGTAGCGCGTAAGTGAAAATAAAATCAAAGAAATACATCGCTCTATGTGCCGACTCAGTACGATCTACAGAGGGAGTTTATATAGGTATTATGTGCGTCAAGTGATAATAGCTACAAACGTCTACAATAAGTGATAAGTTAATACGTTTTTAAAATTACCAACAAAAAATTTATTGTAAAAAAAAAATATCCTTTCAATTCATGACAATTGCTTGTTCACATTTTCTCTTCTAATTATTAACATTAACATTCATGTCGTGTCTCCGTTTTCTTTGGTGGAACAATTTTTGTTAGACGGGAAAGAGTTGTTTCCCTTGAGAAGTCAATTATGGAGATTTGATTTCTGTGAAGTTCTGAAGGAGAGTGCACAGAACTGTCAAGACTCTAAGCTACCCAGGTCTGCTTCAAGCGATTTCAAAGGGATCTTATTGCTTTTAAACTTTTTTTTTTAGTCACGGTTGACAAGATTAATTTTACGGTCCACGTTAAAATGTGTAGTGTGTAGAGGTCGTGGAGTCGCATCCTAAGGTCACGAAACACCGTACTGTATTTGAAAATCGCTTAGCTTCAAATAATGACAGTAAAAGAAAGTAAAGTTCCACTTTCAGACCTTGTGGTCTATAGGACAAATGATGTGAAGGTCATCTGTTTCTGTGGCCTACGGTTAACAAAGGTGTCATGTGGCCAGCACAACGACCAGCCGCCTTTACTTTTCCCCAACTAGTGTCAGGCACCCATTAGAGCTGGGTGAATTCAGAAGCGCCCAAAGATCCCGAAATTAAAAATCACAGTCTTTACCAGGATTCGAACCCGGGACCCCCGGTTAGGAAGCCAAGCGCTTTACAGCTCAGCCACCACGCCTCCAAATAATTACAGAGTAGCCAATTATAGTTTGTTTGTTTTTTAAGATGAATGGGATGTTTTACTGTCAGTATATTGATTTATTAGGGAAGCTATGGATGGACAGTTTTTATGATAATTTTATAAACTTAGCAAACTAGATTGCATTGAAAGATGGTATTTCGTAGAATTGGAACGAACTGGAGGGTATTTCAGAATGTCAAGCCGAGTGGTTAAGCGCTTGGCTTCGAACCTGTGGTCTTGGGTTTGATTGATTCAACGAATTTTCAAACTTTCTGCATCAATCAATAACACTGAGTTTTAGAATATGCCTTTCATAGTTTTTGGTCCTAATAGCTTTGCGCTGACAAATCGTTCTGTTTCAGGGTAAAGGTTTAGCTATAGCTATGCTAATGAAGCAGACGTGTGAATATCGTTACCATGTATTATTACTACTATTATTATTATTATTGTTATTATTAATGACGTAATTATTGGAATACCTGTCTTTAGAAGATATCAATGTTATTAATATTTATTTAAATCTCGAACTAATGTGTCCCAAATTCCATGTGCATCTAAGATCTAAGGGATGCTTCCTCAATAGCAGAAGGCAGTGCTAAAACGGGCTAGATTTTTTGGTCCAAAGACTTCTAGAAAAAAAACAATCACTTAAAAAAAAATTCTCTCTCCTAGAAACAAGGTGGGGTAAATCATGCAAATGCTGATGTAAAAGTTTTTTGTTGTGATTATCTCCCTTATTAAAAAAAAAAAAAAAAACACCTATGAATAAAACACTAAATAAACTATGGTAACTAGACACATACTAATTTTAATGGAAGTTACATTGTGCTATGTGACAGGTGCTAAAAGTATGTTGTTATGTCATAAACGTCTCGACAGTAATAGAAAAACTTGTATGTATGTCCTTTGCTTATTTATTTATTTATTTTTTAATCTTACAAAATTTAAATGTATAAGTCTATCAGAGATTTATAAATAAAAAGCGAAACAATTTGTTACAGAACCCTGGATTAAAACATACTGCACTAACTAAAACTTTTGAACTTAAAATGTTGTTGGCTGTCTTTGGTCTCTGAGAACGTTTTTTTTTTCCCCCTGTAATTAAAGAATTAAGTTTTGATAAATATCACTGTTATTATGTGTGTGTGTGTGTGTGAGAGAGAGAGAGAGAGAGAGAGAGAGGGGGGGGGGTGAAACAGAGGGAGAGAGGGAGTAGGGGAGAGAGAGAGAAAGCCGTTACATCAATATCATTTTTTTTAATGGGCATTTTCAACATTCTACCCCCCCCCCTTTTTTTTTTCTCCTTAACGTATTGGACCAGAAATTCAGTGAAAAGTGAAAAAAAAATAATAATGAAATGCATGTTGCTGTTTTTGTTTTTTTTCTTTAAGTTTTTTTTTTTTCTAATCGAGAGTAAAAAAAAAAAAAAACTTGCAAAGGAAATGGAAAAGAAGATAAGACAAGAGTAAGTTTCCCCTTCTCCTAAATGATCTTCTGCCATTTCATGGTTTCATCGTCATTCGAATGGAAAAGGCAATATTCGTACAGCCTGGTTCCGCACCACCCTTTCCCCAAGCCAGTCATAATATGCTTGGTAGTATAGGATGTAGTTTTGAACTTGGGAACTCTATATAGGTTAGTTCTTACGAATTTCGTACAACTTTGTATGATTCGATGCTCTTTGTGAAGCTATAATTCTTTATGGAGTCTAGTTTTACAACTACTTCGAAAACCGACGTGAGGATTAAAGTCGAACTGAAAAAAAATCAGAGAATCGCGAGGTCATGTGACCCGAAATATGAGTGATGATTGGCTTGTGTCTAGCTAACACCTAGATCTAAACACAGCGCGGTACATCGATTTCAAATTGTAGAAATATCCAAATAAAATATTCATCCTATTTCTATTTAATGTGCCGCACAGACGCTGTCATCATCGAAGGTGATAACGACCTGGTAATGACGCAGCACATTTGAGAGGAAGGTTTGCGGCACAATTGACAGATTACTTTCTAAAAGGAAGCAAAGGAAACAGGGGCGTAGCTTGAAGGTTTCCATTGTTTGGGTCCCTGGAGGCTTGACCTCTTTGGGGGCCCCTGCATTTTGCGTAATATTTAATTTTTAATGTAAAAAACACTCATTTGGGGGCCTCCCTCAAGTGGGGGCTCGGGGGGGATTTTCAAATTCTCCCGCTCCGCCCCCCCACCTTAGCTACGCCACTGAAAGGAAACATTCCAATAATAAGGAATAATAAAAAAGTATAGGTTCTGTAGTTAAATGGTGTCAGCAAATATTTCTGCAATTAAAAATAGGACTAAGAGTATGGAAGTTGTAAATACATTTGAATTTTGTTCACGACTTAAAATTTGTTTAGCTGAAATACATTTGGTTGATTCCTTTTTTATTTATATAAATGATAATTAAAAAAAAATTAAATGGCCAAGCTAGAAGACAAATGGATATTTAATTAAATTCCTTAAAGCTATTTTATAAATTACAGACGTTCCTTCAAAACGAGTTAATCTAATCGTGTTAATTTATTGCCCAGCTGATTCAGGAAACCCGTTCCATATGAAAGTTTCTAAATATAGTATAGACTCGTCCTAGCATACGGAAGAAGACATTTTCACCCCATGGCTTTGTCTATGTTTCTTTCTGGGTATTTTATTATTTATTTGTTCTAAGGTTATATATTGCTTATGTGGTGGGTTTGTCACAGAAGACAACTAAATTCTAAATGACGAAGGCAACTCGTAGGACGATTCCAAACTTTATTATACACTAAAGACCTGCAGCCATACGTGTACACATGGTGTAGAACCAAGCACAAAAGGGAGTGGGGACGACTTAGGTCCAGTAACATACGGACATTACACCGACAAGAGATGCCGGTCGAATGGACAGTGCCCACGATGGTCTGCCTTGTCATGCGCGGACACAAGGTGCCATCTAGGGGGAAGGGTCACGTGGATATCGGGGTGGCCGGTGTTTCCTGAAAAGGTATCCACTCCACTACACTTATTTTCATTATTCCCCCCCCCCACTTTTTAAAAATTCTTCTTTCACTTTCAATAAAACGTCCGCTTTTTTTTTTCTTGCCTCTTGCGCATCGCGCCATTCTCCAAATATTATATTCTGGTTGGAACCGCCCCCCCTCACCCCCCCCCCCCCGTTTTTTTTTCTATTTTCTTCACTTCCCTACCATACTATGGGCTTTAAATTCTAGTATCTGTTGGGCCTAAGTTGAATTGAAACTGGTGATTTTATAAAGCCCCCCCCCCCTCACCTACTTTAGGGCCGTGAATTCTAGAATCATTTTTCTTCCGACCCCTTTTCGGGTTAAGGTATTATTGGCACATGGTGTGGTTTGCACTCTAAACTGTTGTTTCGATGTTTCGAGTTACACAGACTAAAAACTCAAAATGTCTAAATGTAGCAATAGTTTTAATATATCTTTGGGAAAGAAAAAACTCCCACATTTTTGTTTGGCAGTTTTAATTTTTCAAAATATAATCATTTTAAACATAAATTTGGTCTGTACATCACTATCTTGAATACACGTCAGTGGAATTTCTCTCATATAGTCACTAAAGTAAAGAGTTAATTAAATAAACAAATAGACGCCCAGGAACATTTAGTACACCGTCTTATGTCTATAAAACATACAGTTTCTAACACACGACATTAATACTATATAATCAACAAACTAGAATCCTCTATACTATTTCTCAAACTAGATCTAGTATTCTAGTCTAGGCTATTGTCTTTTAATGTTACTTAGTCTTGATCTATATCAATAAATAGAATTTAAATACTCTAAGTCTATAGGGGTAACCAGGTCTTTTTTTCGAGGGTGGCGATTGGTGGGTAAAATTTCCCCCTCTTTTTTTTCCCTAACATTTATAAGTTAGTAAGGAGTAAAGAGTAAAGAGTAAAGTAATAATGCTTACAAAAAGTCATCAACGTCATAAAAAAGGAATCGTCTTTGAAAAAAAAATTGTTTTTTGTTTAGAAAACCTTTAAAATAAAAGAATAATAATTAGGCTTGTCTTCGAGTCCGAAGATTAATGAGGAGTGCATAATAAAAAAAAAACAACTCTATTAACACTATTACCATACATGAATAAATCTCTTTTTAAAAGGCCTTCATTTTCACTGTGCGAATTAGTTGTATATTTGGTTTTAGATGTAGAATACATGTCGATCTAGATCTAGTCGTATAAAAATAGTGCTCTAACCCTTAAAGCGCTGAGCTGCTTTTCAGTTAGTGCATACAAAATGGAATTACAATTCTGATTTTTTTGTGGCTAAACTACCACACACGTTTTAAGGGTTAAATACTCAAGACTTCATTCATATATTTATTGATCTTGAGAAACAAAACAAAATCTCTATTAGTTTTTTAATTGCTGCTGATTATTTAGAATTTTTCTATAGCGAAAAATAAGTGAACATTTTATCTACAAAAAGGGGTTGTAGAATTTTCAATATTAGTACGTCGGCTTTATAAAAACGTTTTGCGACCAAACCGCTTATAAAAATCTTTTATTTTTCTTAAATTAAACGCTGCCGTGTCGATCTTGATAGAAGCTTAGTCTTTCTAGGCACAAGGTAAGTAATAACAGGCTCAATGTTCCTACTTGTTCCTCCAGCCCACGTTGTACAATTAGTGATGAAATGTAAGTCAGTCAGCTAGGGCTTTTGGATTTACTTTATAGATGTATAGAAACATTAAGCAACAATAATAAAGACATTTTTTTCACATATCCAACAATGCGGCTTCACCTTTATACTGCGATGATACATTTCACAAATATTTTTAAACCATTGAACAGGATGGCTGCCTGGTCGTGCGGTTTGCGCGCTGGACTGTCGTTCGAATTTATCGACGGTTGAGGGTTCAAACCCTGCCCGCTCCCATCCCCGTCGTCCTGCGGAGGGTTTGGACTAGGAAGTAAACTATCTTCAACTCTGTAGGAACATCCGAAACATGTAAAACAAACAAACAGCTGGTTTACTAACTGTTATCAGAGCGAGCTGAATTGTAACACAACCTGCCAATGACAGAAATCGAATGACAAGTGTAACCCATCAAAAAAACTTGAAATGTCCTTGACTTTCAAGCACAACTACTGAGATTTTAAACCCTCTCCACCCCAAAACTTCACGCTGGTCATATGAATTTAAACTTTTCAAAAGGCACCTCTCCCCACCTTCATAATGACATCACCCAATGCCTGTTTTACTTTTCTAAGGAGGGACCTTAACTTGACTTTTACCAATTAGAACATTAATTGTAGACACGATTTTATTTCTTGGTAATACATTTTTGAAAGATTTAACGAAAAAAAAAGGTTTCTTTTATTCGCTGATTAGTTACCCCGGGGCCTCTAAACCTCCAAATCCGACCCTTGGACTAGTTTAGTACTTGTAAGAAACTTGAAATACTGGAAATGTCTTCTCCCTAGAACAAGGGTGGTCAACTTATGGCGCATACGTTAAAAGTGGCGAAGGGCACGATTACAAGTGGCACACTACAGCCCTGAGATAATACAAAGAACAAAAATATGTCTGATTGTAAAAAATAATAAAACCGATCTGCAGAGAATAAATGAATGGGAATTTAACTCATGAGCAAGTATGGTGTCAGAGATCCACATGGTTTTAATACTAATAGGCCCCAAACCCAAAACACTAAATGTGAAGGATATGACTTCAAATTTTCGAAGTTTAGTAATCAGGTCTGTAATCAAGGACCATCATTTTTTTAAATTTATTTTTGGGCTTATATCTTTTTTTTTGTTTATTCCGACCACAATCAGTTTAGTTTAGTTGGATAACTAGCACCGATAGGATTTATTTCCTTTCTTCCCCCTCGTTTTATTAAATTAATAAGTAATAAATCAAGAGAAGCCATAAAGTACAAATGATTAGCCTACCATCCACAGCGAGTAGTTTCTATACAATAATTTCATTGAAAGGAACTTCAACTTATGTTAGGTTACGATAAGTGTCATTTAATTGTATAAACAATAAACAGCATATTTACATTTTGAGAAACAACAGTAATTTTCCAATAGTACAGGTATGTTAAACTCATTAAGGTGTATGGGCTACATACAAAAACTTACCATGACCTGAGGTGCCGCAGGCAAAAAACAGTTGCAAAACAAAGCCTACTAGATTTATGTAAATTAGAAACAATAAAATAAAGTACAATAATTAATGGAATGCCTCTGTCTCTTAGTTAGATAAATGTGTAAACCATGTTGTTCATTAAAAATTATTATGCTTTGATTACGCATAATTATATTTTCGTTGGTCTGATGCTTGACATCTTTTCTGGGATACAAGTTTACTAATGTCAAGTTGAAGTTTGTTTGCCAATGACAATTTCCTCACTGATGACAAATTTTGATCAGATAATCTCGAATGGTGAGATGTTTTTGTAGCTTTTATTATGGAAAAGAACTGCTCACAGAGATAAGTGCTGGCAAATATAGCAAGAATTCTAGCTTCAAATTTACGACATACCATTCAGGTAAATAACTGAACTTTTTTGCATATCAGCAGCATTTTCAGGAGCAAATGAAAAATCTCTTCACTAGTTTATGACAGGAGAACCAGCGGATTTTTGTGTCGTAGGGAACACAATGAAAATCTGATCAATAAAGAATATTTAATAAGTTCAAGAAAGTTGATTTTTGTGTTTTAGTTTTTAATTGCATTAAATTTTCTACCTGAAAATTGGGGGTTACTGTTAAACGCTTAACTGTGTAACATTATTTTCATAATTCTTGAGGTAGCCATGACAGCAATAGTACCACAATAAGAATAAAATATGAATCTTTCCAATTAATTTTTTTTTTTGTTTTTTTTTAATTAATATTCTTTAATAATAATTTTTTTCCAAATGAAATTTTCTTTAAAAAAAATGTTTAAAAAAAATATATAAAAGTTAGAGACTAGCTTTTAGGGATTAAAAGCTATCTTAATTTATTAGATTTCACATTGTAAGTAGTAATTATAAAAACTATAGTGGATTTAAACAAACCTTTTCTCACATAATATTATTCAAGCATTTAAAACAAGCTGCCATAGTCTACACTCTGGAACAGTATTTCTATCTTTCAGAACACTTTGTTCAATTCATACTTTATCTACCAACGTCAATTATATTCTCATTCAGAAATAATTCATTTAATAAACTGTTTATGTTTATCCCATGGCACAAATACTCCACACAGCAGGTGACTCACTAAAATGGTACTTTCAGATGTAGTCCAATTCAATGGAATAGGTAGAAGGACAAACTATGAAGTTAAAATGCAATAAGGTTAATCAATATGGTTAAAGGGTTAATCAATATATATAACTTATGCCTGAGATTAATTTCTATTTGTATTGAAAAACTGTTAGGAAATATTGCCATTACATCAATAACATATCGTCAGCTTTGCTACTCTGAGACATTTTGCTGTGTGATGCCATTTCCGTGTTACAAGTGTCTAAAAGTCAATGTCCAAAGTTATTAAGTTGAAGATGCTCTTGATAAAATGGGCGGTGCTTTGGATTTGGCCATCTATTAATATGACTATAAAAGAATGTGATAATTTTGCTTTAGTGTACTATAATTGAATAAGCTTATATTTGGTAAAAAGGTTTTTAAATTCGTTTGTCATCCCTAATGAAGTTACACAGCATTCTTTCATGTAATGAAAAAAAAAAAAAAGATCTACAGAGACACTATATTAAGGATAGTTCAGTTAACATAATAATTACCTGAGAACAAAATACAAAATAAACAATTAAAAATAAATACAAGATGCTTCTACTCGGAAATGAACAAATATTTCCTAACGTTTAAACAAAATGGCAAGTCCTCGAAACCTGCCAACTCGAACGATTGTAATTTAAAACAAGTCTACGTTAGGTTCTTCCCAGTCTTCCACCAACACTGCAGGAATAGGAACAAAAGAAAAGCAGAAAGTGACAACAAACGTAAGTTGAATGAAGTGTGGGAACATTCATTCTTAAACATTTCTAGTCCATAAGGAAAACCAATATCAATTGTTTGTGAGCGCCATTTCTCGGATAACAGAAGAGATCGTTCCAGACATCATGAAGTTTAAATAGAAGAAAACTAAAAATGTATTATCCGACTCTTATTTTCACAAAGAATGTGTGGTCAAGAAAAAAGAGGGTATAAAAGAGGGGAAATCTCTTTGTTGAGAAAGAAGTAATATTAGAAGCATCTGACGACTACGCGTTTGTCTTGGCTTAAAAGTGATACAAGTTTCGAAAATAAGATCAATGAAATCGCTCTCTCATTGCACACACATTGAGGAGCTTTCTCATGCATCAAAGTATGCATTTTCTTTTCATTTTCCGGGAACGAATCTGCTGATATTTTTTGATGTTGCCCAGTTCAGACTTTTATAAGAGGAATTGATGATAATTTCAACATATTTGAAGGACTTATTAACCTTCGGGAGGCGTGGTGACCGAGCGATAAAGCGATTGGCTTCCGTACCTGGGGGTCCCGGGTTCGACTCCTGGTGAAGACTGGGATTTTTATTTCGGGATCTTTGGGCGCCTCGGAGTCCACCCAGCTCTAATGGGTAACTGACATTAGTTGGAGAAAAGTCAAGGCGGTTGGTCGTTGTGCTGGCTACATGACACTCTCGTAAATAGTAGGCCATAGAAACAGATGACATTTACATCATCTGACCTATAGACCACAAGGTCTGAAAGGGGAACTTTACTTTTTTTTTTTACCATTAACCTTTATTCACTCCATAAAATATAATTTGACAGCTCAACATTATTTAGAAAGCAGAGTCATGTTTGGAAAATTATCATTTTAATTCTCATAAACTCTTAAGTTAGTAAATTAATGTATAGGATTTTGATAGCAACAATTACACTGGGTATATAAAACCTACCAAACATGGTCCAAATGATCAACTTTCAAAGGTATAAAACGGAATGCAAGGCGCAGCTGTAGTAGAAGTGAACACCATTGTCCCATGGAAATAAAAGGTTGGCCACCATTGCCCTAGAACAGCGGTTCTCAACCTTTTAAGCTCGGCGACCCCTTTTTACAATCCCTCACTATGCCGCGACCCCCCCCCCCCACGCACACACAGCAATAGAAGAATAGACCAAAAAAAATCCATATTTTCGATGGTCTTAAGCGATCCCTGGCAAATCGTCAATCGACCCCCAAAGGGGTCGCGACCCACAGGTTGAGAACCCCTGCCCTAGAACTATGTCAGCACTACACATTAGAATTTTACTAAGAGGTTTTCTATTGCTGTTTCTGTTCCTTTCCAAACAACTCAGATTTCTAAGATGTGCATTATAAGAGTTACCGATATTCCTTTAAAATGTTTTTTTTTAAAGAAGAAACTTTCTTTCTATTTAGGCCCGAAAAAAGATTGTTCTCTTCTTCAAATTAAAAAAAAAATCAGGTTGTTTCCACTTCCTGTGCGTGCAAATTTCAAAAATTTTTGTAGACATTAATAATCGATACTTTAATGGCATATGATTTAAACTGTGAAGTAATAGTCTTCCTTTATACTATTATTGTAATTAAAAAAGTACGTTTCAAATACAATGTCTGTCTGTCTGGGTGTAATATATTACACGTTATTTCTCCCACTTCCCATTCTCAGATGAAATTGAAACCTTGAACAAATTTTATTATCAATGACAACAAATAAATCAATAGAAAAATTAACCCATTAGTTAATCAATTCGTCGTAATTAATAATTTAAAAAATGTATTTATATAGAGCACTAGCGGATCCAGAACTTTGGAGTGGGGGGGGCGATTTTTTTCCAAACCCTAACCCTAACGCCCAGTAAACCCTAACTCTACGCATAAACGTGCATACAGCGCGCGCGCGCACGCACACACACACACACGCACGCACACACACACACACATATATATATGTATATATATATATATATATATATATATGAGAATAAAAAAAGCAGCATTTCTCAACCTTCGGCGAAAAACAAAACAACTGGGGCAGCGCTATAAAGTTCTATGGTGAAGTTCGGGGTGAAGCCCCGACGCCATAAGCGTTTTCTTGCTTTTTTACACTGCAGAAACGCATTCTCCTGACAAGTACAGCTCATTATTCATCAATGGAGTTCGGGGCGAAGCCCCGACGCCATAAGCGTTTTCTTGCTTTTTTGACTGCAGATACGCATTCTCCTGACAAGTACAGCTCATTCTTCACAATGTAGTTCGGGGCGAAGCCCCGACGCCAAAAGCGTTTTCTTGCATTCTTCATTGCAGAAACGCATTCTCCTGACAAGTACAGCTCATTATTCATCAATGGAGTTCGGGGCGAAGCCCCGACGCCATAAGCGTTTTCTTGCTTTTTTGACTGCAGATACGCATTCTCCTGACAAGTACAGCTCATTCTTCACAATGTAGTTCGGGGCGAAGCCCCGACGCCAAAATCGTTTTCTTGCATTCTTCATTGCAGAAACGCATTCTCCTGACAAGTACAGCTCCTTATTCATCAATGGAGTTCGGGGCGAAGCCCCGACGCCAAAAGCGTTTTCTTGCATTCTTTATTGCAGAAACACATTCTCCTGACATCTACAACTCATTACCCATAAATGAAGTTCGGGGCGAAGCCCCGACGCCAAAAGCGTTTTCTTGCATTCTTCTCTGCAGAAACGCATTCTCCTGACATCTACAACTCATTACCCATAAATGGAGTTCGGGGCGAAGCCCCGACGCCAAAAGCGTTTTCTTGCATTCTTCTCTGCAGAAACGCATTCTCCTGACATCTACAACTCATTACTCATAAATGGAGTTCGGGACGAAGCCCCGACGCCAAAAGGGTTTTCTTGCATTCTTCACTGCAGAAACGCATTCTCCTGACCTGAAGCTCATTATTCATACTATTAAAAAACGACCTTTCGAATAATGTCGTACTTGAAAAATATTCTAATTTGAATTTATAGGCCCATAATACATTGCAAATAAAACCGATTTGTTCCTTGAAAAGATAGGATACCCCACGTATTTAGATTTTTGCTTTGAGGATCGCCGCCGAAAAAAAACTTATTCGATAAATAGTTTTCAAGAAAACTCTAGTATAAATTGTGAGTAATAGTCCCAAATTTATTTAGCTAGAAAAATATCAGATTGAGTAAAGGTTGGGAAAAGGCGACTATGAAAACGTTGTTTGAGTTTAGAACTCATCTCAATCATGACTCTTATACTGAAAAATTTCGTTTGAATTCTAACTTTTCCAATGCAAAGTCTTTCTTAAAATACTTATGATAACTTCATGTGAAATTACAAAAACTCTGTCTGGAAATGGGAATGGCGGTAGAGTGAAAACGATTAATCCTCGCTCCTTTACTCATTTCTGCTAAAGATTGCATTTGGCATTAAATAATAGGTATGGGGCGACTCGATATAAGATAGTATATATAAATTATATTAGTGACAGATTTTTTAAATTTTGTAATTTCCTAACTATAATACAAAAAGAAAAAGTATTGATTTGTCCGATGGGGGAAATGCGATTGCATGTATCGCCCCTCCCACCTGGTACAACCCTTTTTCATTTAAATTTACTAATGATACAATTTGTGATTAGAGTATGGTACGACATATTTACAATGGGTCACATATCAATACGTAGTTTATATTATATAGATATTCAACTAATTTTATTCACAAACTATGATTCTCCACAAAAATAGGACCGCCCCCCCCAGCACTCAGAGGGCTAGAGTGGGAAGGGCAGTACATGCAATCGCCCCCCCTCACCCCACCGAATCGGCCAAAATACCAGAAAGGGAGCGACATAATATAAAATGTATATATTAATTCAACTAATTTTGTTCACAAACTATGATTTCTCCATAAAAACGGACCGCCCCCCCCCCACTCAAAGGGTTTAGGTGGGAAGGGCAGAAGAGGTATTCGTCCCCCCCCCCACCAATCGGCAAACAGAGAACGACATAATATAAAGATCGGTTAAAATATCAATAACAAGTTACAAGGATATAGATATTTAATTGATTTTGTTAGCAGGCTGTGATTTCTACCAATAAATTGGACCGCCCCCCCCACTCGAAAGTGTAGTGGGGGGGGGCGGGATTGATACCATCGCCCCCTCCCGACCCCACCAAATCGGCCAACATACTAGAGGGGGGGGCGAAATAATCTAAAAATAGGTTGAAATATAAATAATTAGTATATATTTTTAACATAAGTAATAAATTCGTATACAAATTGTGTGAATCCTATACTAAAGTTCGTCCGCCCCCCCCCTGGGGTGGGGTCGGCCGAGTGGGGGGGGCGATCGCCCCTACCGCCCCCCCCCCCTGGATCCGCCAGTGATATAGAGAGAAAATATACTACGATAAGGGAAGATAATCCTTGTGTAAAGGATAATGAGGTCTTTTGCTAAATATTTTAAACTATAGACCTTTTAGACTATACAAAAACTATTTTTACTACGTAGTTGGGCATCATAGAGTCTATAGACATCAAGCAACGAATTTTCTTTTATTGCTTTTGGAAATGCAGCACTGAAACCTTCTCCCACATACTCGTTCCCCACCCCTACTCCACCCCTATCCTAACCTGGTTCACAAAAGAGGGCACAGAGCTTGCTATAAGATAAGTTGTGCTAGACAAAAGAAAAATATTTTCTCCCTCTCTCTCTCTTTCTCTCCCTCTCTCGATAAATCGAAAAAAAAAATGGCTGTCAACTATTTATATAATATATGCACAAACTAATACATAAAGTGTGTGTGTGTGTGTATACCTATTTATTTATTAGTTTGTGCATAGACAAAATGAGCTTGGTATAAAGAGAGAACTACACTCCTCTGCTATCGCTCAGATATCTGCATCAATGATTCAATACAATTTTTAAACGTGATTCTTGCAGTCACGTCCCATGTCTGGACATTAGTTGATTTCGTGCCTGGAATCTATTACACAGCACTGGCATCATTACTTTTGGTCATTCCTAGAGCTGATTTCATTATAACATTTTGAAGTGTGTGTGTGTGTGTTTTTATCATTGATTTTTAATTTCATATTCAATTGAATATATTTAAGGGAAGATAAAAAAAATATAAACAAAGGAAATAAACAAAGAAAACATACCAAACTGATATCAGAGATGGACTGCTATGTAATCTCTCTAGCCCAACCCAAAATAAATACACACGGCCAATATATTGTGAGACCTTTGTTATTCGAAATGTTTGAATGCACACTGGTCAGGTTATTTGTTATAAAAATTATATGCTGTATCGATTGTCGTTCTTATGTTTACATGTGCTTGTAACTCGTCTGTAAGAATGTGTTCACGAAATGTGTGCCGTGTAGTCATTCAGTGTATTAAAGTCAAACTAAGCGGACATGGTTTTCAACTCTGTCATCATTGTGTTCATAACAATTTAATACACTGAATCAAAACTGTGAAGTTGTAAGAATTTCGAAATGGATAGGATATTTCGGCCAGAGAAGTTTGACATCGAGCCCACAGCACCTAAAGCAGCTGAGCATTGGCAGCACTGGTATGAAACTTTTAAAAACTTTGTATCAGTAGTATCAGTAGATAAGCTTGCTACTAGAAAACTACTGGTAAACTATATCTCTGCTGCTGCATACCAAATGATAATCGATAAACAGACATTCGATGAAGCAATCCAGACTCTAAACGGCATCTACATACAACCAAAGAACGAGGTGTTTGCTAGGCACAGGTTAGCTATTTGCAAACAAGAGCATAGTCAAACAATAGACACCTACATGCAGAATTTAAGAATTCTGTCCAAAGATTGCAACTTCAAAGAATTGACTGCCGAATAACACTGAGAAGAGGCTATTAGAGATTCGTTTATCAATGGACAGTGTCCAACAGCATTCGAAAACGTCTACTTGAAAAGAAAGTTTTGAGTTTAAAGGACGTCTTCGAGGCTCGCTTACTTACACTTATTACAATATGAATCATCACAGCCGAAAACTACTCTCACCAATTCTTCGGCCTCACCTTTGCCAAATATAACGATACCTCAGAGTGCAAGCAATTCACTAACACATGAAGTAAATGCATTAGCTAGCAAGTGTTACTTTTGCGGCAGGGTTAAGCATCCCCGCTTTCAATGCCCTGCAAGGGAAGTGACATGCAATCAGTGCTTCAAAAAGGGTCACTTTCAAAGAGTTTGTAAATCGAAATCTTCAACAGTGTCGGCTATCGCTACTGTGCAGCCTTTGAATTTAAACAAATCTACAGTACCCGTTTTCATCAACAACGTGCAATTGAAAGCCCTAGTAGACACTGGGAGCTGTGAAAGCTATATTTCGACGAACATAGCTAAGAAGCATAAATAGCCGACATGTTCCTCAGCAACAGAATCTTTATGGCTTCCACTTATCTATCTCGAATCACTCAAGGACATATCTACGCTAACACACGACTCAAAAATGAACGATACTAGAAAATTTATGCTCTGACGTCATTCTTGGACTTGACTTTATAAGTTTGCACCAAAATCTGTTTATTCCTTTCGATGGTCAGAAACCATTCTTGTGCCTGAGTACTCTCCAGCCAGCGAGGGTAGAGGCTCCTAGCCTATTTAGTAATCTGTCACCAAACTGTACCCCAGTGGTTACAAAGTCTCGCAGATACTCAATTCCAGATAGAAAGTTTATAGAGAAGGAAATTCAACAACTGATAAAGGATGAGATTATTGAACCATCTAAGTCTCCCTGGCGACCACAAGTCCTAGTCACAACAAATGACAGACATAAGAAAAGAATGGTTATAGACTACAGTCAAACCAAAACCGGTTCACTCTACTAGACGCCTACCCTATGCCCAGAATTGATGAACTAGCAGAAAAGATTTCCCAGTACTCTGTATATAGCACTTCAGACCTGAAAAGTGCATACCATCAGATTTCCATAAAAGAAGAAGAAAGACTGTTCACAGCCTTCGAAGCATGTGGGAAACTGTATCAATTCCGTCGGATTCCGCTTGGCGTTACGGATGGAGTCACCTGTTTCCAGCGTACGATTGACAAAATCATCGAAGACGAACGACTCACCGACACTTTTGCTTATGTAGACAATGTTACCATCTGGGTCTTCTGGCTTACTACTCACAGTGGATACCTAACTTCTCAACAAAAATAAGTCTGTTAACAAGAAAGAAGAAGAAGTCAAAAGAACATTTGAAAGTTTGAAAAATGAGCTTGAAAAGGCCGCCTTATATACTATTGATCCGAATCGCCCTTTAACCGTTGAGACGGATGCTTCTGATATAGCCATTGCGGCTACCATCAACCAAGATGGCCGACCCGTTGCTTTCTTCTCTCGCTCATTAACAAAAAGTGAAAGAAAACATTCTTCCGTTGAGAAAGATGCATATGCTTTGTTGAGTCGTTGAGGAAATGGAAACATTTCTTAGTTGGTAAAGCGTTCACACTTGTTACGGATAAGCGATCTGTCTCTTTCATGTACAACAGGTCAAACAAAGGAAAAATTAAAAAAGAAAAAATCCAGAGGTGGAAACTAGAACTCTCTTGTTTCCACTATGACGTCATCTATCGCAAGCAGAACACTGTAGCTGATACACTCACTATTTATCTGCATCACACGCAATGACCTTAAATTGCTGCATACTAGTCTTTGCCACCCGGGCGTTACTCGACTATTGCACTACGTAAAATCTTCCATTTTCCTGTGATGACGTCATAACTGTGATAGAACAATGTCAAACTTGTGCAGAACTAAAGCCCCGTTTTTTTCGACAGCCGACCGGAGAGCTGATGAAAGCAACTCAACCTTCTGAGAGAATGTGTAAGGATTTCAAGGGACCTCTCCAATATGTTTCAAGAAATAGATATCTACTTACCATTATAGATGAATTCTCTAGATTCTACTTGGAGCGAGTGTCATTGGTCTTGCTTTTTTTCTCTGCCTGCCCTTTTCTCTTGTCCTCTGCAATTTGTGCGCCAGTTTTCACAGCGCGACTCCAAGTTGCTCTATCATGTGCTTCCGTCTCCCAGATGGCTGGGTCAATGCTGAAGGCTTTCAAAAAAGTTTGAGGGTGTCCCTGAACCGTTTTCTTTGTTCACCTTGTGAGCGCTTTCCTTCCCTTAAATGGCCATACAGGAGCCGGTTAGGGATGCGGGCGTCTTTCATTCTGCAGATGTAGTCCAGAGGCTAAGTGCGCTTGAAATTGGCTTGGCTACCTATGAAGGGGGCTCGAGGTTCGACACCCGACTCGGGCAGAGTTGTGTTTACTGAGCGCCTAAAGGCAGCGCGGAAAAACCTTGTCCTAGATAACCCCTCCCACTGGATACCCACTGGTTCACAACTGAGTTTGGACCAAAGTGCTCTGAGCATGCTATAAGCATGAAAGTAGCGCTATATAAAATCCATAATTTATTTTTATTTATTTTAGCAGCTGGGACTGCATCAGGATTGTATGGTTGCTTTGCCGGGCCGCTCTTCGAAGGACTTCAGTATCAGGTAAAAAAAAATGTACATACACTGAAAAAATTTCTAGGAAAATCGTTAGAACCGTTTTCGAAGAAAGTCCACCGAGTGTCCAGCTGCGTAGATGGGGGAGGGAGTCCGGTGTAGGGGACAGCGTTCTGACCATAACTAATGCCCAGGCATTCATACCATTTCTATGAACTGATCCATACTCGTTTCGTGACTGAAGTAGACCAAATACATTTTAAAGTTGTCTACATTAATTGTCTTCATTTTTGAATTGCTGCATTAAAAATTGTCTAAGCTCTAGAGTTGTCAACATTAGAATTGTCTACATTTAAACGTTGTCTACATTGAAATTGTCTATGCTTAAAGTTTGTCTACATTGAAATTGTCTACATTTAAACGTTGTCTACATTGAAATTGTCTATGCTTAAAATTTGTCTACATTTGATGTTTCCAACTAGAACGAATGCGTCGATTCAGTATTGGAGTGTGTACGGTACCTGGACAAACATTGTGTAGGGCAGTGTGTATGGTACTTGGACAAACATTGTGTAGGGCAGTGTGTATGGTACCTGGACAAACATTGTGTAGGGCAGTGTGTATGGTACCTGGACAAACATTGTGTAGGGCAGTGTGTATGGTACTTGGACAAACATTGTGTAGGGCAGTGTGTATGGTACCTGGACAAACATTGTGTAGGGCAGTGTGTATGGTACCTGGACAAACATTGTGTAGGGCAGTGTGTATGGTACTTGGACAAACATTGTGTAGGGCAGTGTGTATGGTACTTGGACAAACATTGTGTAGGGCAGTGTGTATGGTACTTGGACAAACATTGTGTAGGGGAGTGTGTATGGTACTTGGACAAACATTGTGTAGGGGAGTGTGTATGGTACTTGGACAAACATTGTGTAGGGGAGTGTGTATGGTACTTGGACAAACATTGTGTAGGGGAGTGTGTATGGTACTTGGACAAACATTGTGTAGGGCAGTGTGTATGGTACTTGGACAAACATTGTGTAGGGCAGTGTGTATGGTACTTGGACAAACATTGTGTAGGGGAGTGTGTATGGTACTTGGACAAACATTGTGTAGGGCAGTGTGTATGGTACCTGGACAAACATTGTGTAGGGGAGTGTGTATGGTACTTGGACAAACATTGTGTAGGGGAGTGTGTATGGTACCTGGACAAACATTGTGTAGGGGAGTGTGTATGGTACTTGGACAAACATTGTGTAGGGGAGTGTGTATGGTACTTGGACAAACATTGTGTAGGGGAGTGTGTATGGTACCTGGACAAACATTGTGTAGGGCAGTGTGTGTGGTACCTGGACAAACATTGTGTTTTTATGTGGTCATAAGAGGTAGGGATAAGATAAGACACAAACACAAACACAGCCAGCGCATTATGGATTTTTTCTTGTTTGTAAATCTAGGTGACGACGAATGATCTTGAAACACCCTGACTGAAAGTGAAATTAAGGAGTTTTTGCATATCTCTTAGTTTGACCCTTAATGAAGAGGAGCCGACCACTTCGCTAAAGCCTGAAAAACTGCAAGAGACCCAAACTACCCTTTTGGTGCGGTCTGCTTTTCAAAGCAAAGATTGGACTTGATAGTTATCTTCGAGTCCATTGGAAGTGAGATTGCACTCAAACTAGACAGCGAAGTACTTTGATTGTCCGCACAACTCTTGTAGAAAATATTTTCTTAGGCGCGTAAACATTTCTTATCTTTGAATTCCTCAGAATTTTTTTTTTTGCTAAAAATTGTTCCAAAAGTCTCGCTGTTAAGCACAAGCAATTAATTTTTATTTAACTTTAATTTTCTATCTGGAAACAGTATAGAAGTATAAAACAGTATAGAAGTATAGAACAGTATAGAAGTAAATTTCTTACAAATATCTAGATTTCGTATATTTTATACATTTTTATTTTAATAACAAATACATACTACTAAATATTTCTTTTTTTTTTTAAAGCTCTTTAAATACAAAGTTGGAGTAAAAGAAAGTAAATTTCCCCTATCAGACATTGTGATCTATGTTTCATTGGCTTGCGATTATCGAGGGTGCCATGTGGCCAGCACAACGAACAACAAACCAAATAATGTCAAGTTCCCATTAGACTCAGAGGCGCCCAAGAATCTCGAAATTAAAAATACGGGACTCGGTTTGGAAGCCGAGCGCTTTACCACTTAACCACCGTGTCTCTAGTTCCATACTAAACATTTTTAAATAAAATAATTCTATTCATTGGTTGTAGTAACTAGACAACTAGGTATTGAAGGTCTTTTCAGAACACGGACATTATATTATTTTTTAAATTACAGACGGTACTCTAAAAGAGAAGACAATTACGCCCTATACATTTCATGTGTCAATCTACTCATGCATGTTAATCAGTGAGTTAAACTCTGCCAAGTTGTTGATTTTTGTAGCTAATTCAAGATTTAAGGATAATATTGATAAGACTGATTATTGATCCTTATCGGAAATGTGTTTTAATGACATGAACTCATTTCAATTTAACACAACATTCCACAAGAAAGACAAGACGCAACACAAAAATATTCATTGATTGCCTACACATATAACTTTCTCTTCGTAAGATTCAAACTAGCCACATGCTTTGCTACATTGAATAGCAACATTAAGATCTACCGTTCAAAATTAACTTTTTTGCAAAGCTTATATCAACTCATTATGTCTGTCTGTATGATAAAGTGTTTAAACATGTATGTTTCTCATTCTATGATACAGTTGAAACTTTGCACAATTATTTAATTACACCTAGGACAATGCATGTCAATCAAAAAAATTAACCAATTATTCAATTAACAATTGCTGATAAATTATTTTGGTTGTATATTTGGATTAAATCCCTTTATTACGTTTTGACACGTTTTTTCTCCCACTTCCCATTCTCGGATCAAGTTGAAATTTTATATAAGTATTTATAGTTGATGACAATACATGAATTAATCCAAAAATTAACTAATTAGTTAATCAATTAGTACGAATTAATTAATTTTGTTTTTATGGTAGAAAGGGAGCTAAACACCCTGCCATTTTCAGATAAATGGCAGTAATAAGTGATTCTTTCCTTTCGATAAGCTTTGTTTTAAAAAAGTAATCTAGTACTTCTAGGTTACCAAAGCAATGTAGGATTATTCTTTCTATTCTATGCTAATAGCTTAAGGGTTTCCAATTTTAAAAATATGATAATAAGTAATTATTAATCTTAAATATATAACAAAGAGACCAGTTCACAAAAGAAAGCCTTCATTCCAAGAGAGGACAGCCCGCCCTACTAACAAAATATGTATTTAATAGGTAAAATGAGAGAAACGGGACAACTTACATTTTTCGTTGGATATTCGCTTGGTTGCTTCACTAGCTTGAGTTTCTCGCCACTTCACAGGTTTTGCTTTTGGAGTTTCCTAGAAGCCCTCCAAAAAATGAGGAATTTCTGTGGAAAAAAAATGTGTATGCTAGTAAAACAGACATGAACTGAATGATGAGATAATGATAAGAAATGAATCAAATGAAATGAATATGAATTAGCTATTTTGTTTTCTATGAAATAAAATGCAGCGCTTCTTACTAGAGTAGGTTAGGCAAACAGTTCTAAACTGGAATGGAAGACGTCGCTTCAGTCTCTAGTCTAACCATCGAATCGTAACCTATTCCGAAAGGCCTTTTAATATTAGCGATAAAAAGGGGGGGGGGGTGAGAAAGCATACACGCGAGCGGAGGAGGGGATGGTGGTGAAAGTTTGTGACGTCACTCACTGTCACGCGCATTGGAAATGCATGCGCTGTGGAACATTTCTGGTTTGCAGACTCTTGATTGGTGGAAATAATTCGATGCTCTGTATTTTTATACTGCTAAGTAAGTCAATTGGTGCTGTCAGATTTACTCATTCGCTATTTGTTTCATTTTCAAACTAGCATTCTCAATATAATCATATATTATAAATACTATTGTCAATATAATCATATATTATAAATACTATTGTCAATATAATCATATATTATAAATACTATTGTCAATATAATCATATATTATAAATACTATTGTCAATATAATCATATATTATAAATACTATTGTCAATATAATCATATATTATAAATACTATTGTCAATATAATCATATATTATAAATACTATCACTATAAATGGAGGCGCGATGGCTGAGAGGCAAAGTGCTTGGCTTCCGGATCAGGGACCGGGTTCGAATCCTGGTGAAGACTGGGATTTTTAATTTCGGGATCTTCGGGCTCCTCTGAGTTCACCCAGCTCTAATGAATAACTGACATTAGTTGGGGAAAAGTAAAGGCGGTTGGTCGTTGTGCTGGCCACATGACACCCTCGATAACCGAAGGCCAATGAAACAGATGACCTTTACATCATCTGCCCTATAGACCACAAGGTCTAAAAGGTGAACTTAACTTTACTTTTTATCACTATACATAAACATTTGTTTAAATGCCCCATAAAATATGTTTAGTTTCAAAAAAAAAATCTTTGTAAGCACGGAAAAAGAGAAGATATTGTCAAAGCTTCTATCAACTCACTCCGTCCGTCTGTCTGTCTAGTCCACATTTTTACACGTTATTTCGCCCACTTCCCATTTCTCGGATCAAGTTGAAACTTTGTACAATTATTCATTGTCCCTAAAAAGACATGAATCAATTTTTTTAAAGTTAACCGATTAATTATTGAATTGAAGGTAATTAATTAATTGTTTTTTGATATTTAAAAAAATGTCATAATTTATTGAGACAACCTGCACCCATTGTTACATCAGATCTGAACGAATAGGTCGTCTCCTTTCCAATAGGACTAAAAGAGAAAGATAAAAAAAAACTCCTTTATCCCACTGTCGGTCAGAGTGTTACAAGATCAGCTGTTGTCATCGAGAAGTTCATAGAAGTCAAATTCATAAAGCGCTGGTTGTGAGTGTGTATGTGTTTCGTGTGTTAATGTTGTTCGTATTTGCATCTATATTTTTTTATTACTATATTTTATTACAGTAGTTACGCCGAGGTGGTCAACTGTAGTCAAACTGAATTTCCATTTGATTGGACCAATATAAATTATCATATCTTTTATCTTATCTAGACATAAGGCTTTGTTTTTCAAAATTATTACTTATAGTTGGCTTGTTTAGAGTTACATCAGAAAGCCACACTGTCTGCTTTATCCGTAACCATTCACTTTATATAAAAGGTAAGACCGTTAAGAAGAAATATATTTTAAAAAATTAAACAAACTTTAATTGTGCTTAAAAAACAAGTAACAAAATTCAAACGAAACCAACAAACAATAAACATCACACACTTCATCTCAAGCCATTGAAACGCCCAAGAGTATCACATGACTAACACCAAGAAAAAAGTAGAATTCGTTAAAACTTATCTCCGAATTACATACAAAAGATAAGTTATAAGTTATAGACGTTATTCTTAATGAGAATAAATCAAGAAAAAAGTACTTAAAAAAAGCTTAAACTCTGTATAACTGTATTATTAGTTTGAATCAGTCATGTCATTAAATGTGTAATTCATCTAGACTAACAACAATAAATCTGTGCGATTTATAATATTTTTACCAATTGTTTTCATTTATCACTTTTTCATGCTTTTAGCTTTCTCACTACTTTATGATCCTATCATAGAGGAGAAAAAAAAAGGTGGGAAACGACCTGCAAGCCTCCCCAAGCCGACATACTAACAACTCTGCTAGTGAGGTGCCTAGGAAAATAGAAGATTGTTTATTTATCTGTTGTTTGTTTCAAACTTACTTTAAAGCGTCGACCCATAAAGAGAATCGAGCGAGGAAAAGAAATTGTACTTGACAGATTTGGTGGAATAAGTTGAATTAATCCCCATTTTATTTTGTGTATAGAATTAGGTCGTGGCTTGGAAGTTTCAAACTAACAATCGATAACTACAAAGCCTTTTATTTCCATAAGCATTTCGCTGGCACCTTGGTTAGTGTGTTGGCTGGATGAAGCTTGAGGCCTTGATTTTTAATTGAAGTCGTACAACTATTTTTTATTGTATTTAAAAGCAATCACTGTAACCTTTAGACAGTAAGCCTCTTCTTCCCCAACCTCATTGGTCCCAACAAGTGACAGGCTCATAGCGGACTGAGAAAGCTAAATTCATCATTACATTCAAGAACTCCTGTTAATTTTTTAC
This sequence comes from Biomphalaria glabrata, assembly GCF_947242115.1. Lineage (NCBI taxonomy): Eukaryota > Metazoa > Mollusca > Gastropoda > Planorbidae > Biomphalaria > Biomphalaria glabrata. The sequence goes on from NC_074721.1 coordinate 11,450,735, forward strand.
AAAGCTCATACCAACTCACTCTGTCAGGTAAAAAGTTTGATCATTATTTCTCCCACGCCCATTCAAACAAAACCTGAATCATAAATAAACCAAATAGTCAATAAATCATTGGTAAATAAGTATTAGTATAAAATAAAATTAGTATGCATTATTAATTAATTTACATTTATATATAAATAATAATTAGGCATGTCTTCGAGTCTAGTGAGGAATGCAGTATTTCTCGTGGCTGCGCAGCTCCAGCTGTGACACACATATTTTGCCACACCAGGGCAAGCATCACCATTGTCCGCAGGTGGTTGATTAAGATTTTCTTTTCGCCGTCTGCGTTTGTCCTCGGCATCGGATTTTCTTTTGGTCTCAAATGTGTTTCCCGCGGCCTTTGTGAGTGACCTCCAGTTGTCTCGTTCTGAGGCCGCATGCAACCAGGTGCTCTCTTCTATGTCAGTCAAGGAAAGTTGTCGCCTAAGATGGTCTTTGAAGCGTTTCCGTGGGGCGCAAGGACATCGCTGTTTGTAGTGCGGTCTTGCCACCGTATGTCCATGATGGAGCGCAAGCATCTTTGGTGAAAGCGCTCAAGAAGTCTTAGTTGTTTTCTGTACAGTGTCCATGTCTCAGAGCCATATAGAAGGGTTGAGAGAACCACCGCCTGGTAGGCAGGCGGAGCGATTTGTTCCACCAAACTCTGGCCTGAAGGCGTCCAAAAGCGCTTCTCTTATTTACTGCAATTCACACTCTCTCCCTTCATAGTTTTTATATTTTTATTTTTCCCCTTCTTATTAACTCTCCTCTCTATTTTCTCTCTCCTTTGATTTCGATGCTTTATCCTTCTTTCTAATTCGCTTTCATCTGATTTAGTCTCTGTCTACTTTTGTCTCACAATGTTTCTGTCTCTCTCTTTGGTTTCACTCTCTCTCTCTCTCTTTGTTCCACACACTCTCTCTCTCACTCTCTCTCTCTATCTCACTCTCAGTCTCTCTCAGTGGCGTAACTAAGGGGGGTGGGGGTGGGGGGGAGAATTTTAAAATCCCCCCGGGCCCCCACCTAGGGGGGGCCCCCAAATGGGTGTCCGAAATAAATTTGTAAATACATAAATTAATATATTTGATTGACAAATAGTGTCAACAGGTGTCTTTTTTTTCAACATTTATAGATTAAATTTATCACAGAGACTAAACCTAGATCTAGGTCTATCAGTACGTTGACTTTATTGACATTTTAAACATATTTTTTCCCACAGAGATCAAAGGTTTTTTTTTTAAAGTTAGTTTTACATTTTAAACATTGTTGCCTCGAATAAAACTGCATGATATACTGCGAATTCCAGGTATCTTGTTACCTTTACTAATAATAGATCTAAATGGCGAGTATTTTGTGGCTACACTAATTAACCTTGAAGCAAAATTTACAGAATCGAGTATAACAGATCTAAAAGTTATTCTTAATAATGCTAAAATAGTCCATTATTCGGGTTTGGCGTCTATAATTTCAGAATTAAACTTCACACTCGAGTTATTACATTTCTATTAATCTTTCCTCCATTCAATGGAAACTCCCTTTTTATTTTCATCTAATCCTTTTGCTCTCGCACAAAACATAAACAACAAACAATGACGTAATATCATATAATATTAGCACATCATTCCTTTTGAAGTTATTATCACACCCTTCCTTTTAAAGTTCTTAAGAGTGATATCTACTAGCAGGGCCGGCCCTAGCATTTGCGGGGCCCTATGCGAAACGGATCGCGCGGGGCCTAGTCTGGGTAGGGATAAGCATAATGTCAAAATTATTTTTTTTTGAATTTGAAAATAGGCCTACTTTCGTCTTTGCAATAAATTTTTATCAAATGAAAGCTCGCAATGCCACTTTTTATTTATTGGCACCCCAAAATGTCAATTTGGTATATTCTTCAGGAGATCTGAATAAATTCAAAAAAAGTTCAGGACTTTATCGCATATTTTGCCTTTTCATGAGATTTCCTGGAGGCCCTGGAAAATCAGGAGGTCGCGAAAACCCTGTTAATTTATTAACGTTATAATGGTTTAATTTAATACTTAGAATTAGCGCGGGGCCTATGAAAGCGCGGGTCCCACTGCGACCGCATAGGCTGCAGAGGCCTAAGGCCGGCCCTGTCTACTAGGAACTTTAACAATTCGTCCACTTCTGGTTGTCTTGACTGGCACAACAAGTTCTCTAGACATTGGTCTATAACTGTCTGTTTCGTTTGTTCCGACAGTTTGCAGTTCATTGTCTTCATCGGTATCATAGTACCCAGAGATGTCTTCATCGAAACTCTTATTCAAAAAGCGTTGATTTCTTCTGTATTTTTTTTCCATTGTTTCTATTTATGATGTAAGATCTGGGTGCTGAATGTTTTTTTATGACAACTGCTTTCTGCCATGTTTGACCTAGACGAACTCTCCGACAGAATAATCTTTAGGTAGTCTAGCTTTTGCATCGTATTTCACTTTGCTTTTCATCTGTCGTTCGTTGAGTAATGTCTCTGCATTTTCAGCTACAGATGGTTTCAATAGTTTGGGATCAGTTGGAATGATTCCCTGAGTCTTCTACTCGTCAGCAGTTGTGGTGGTGAATATGGCAGTCCACTTATCGGAGTATTTCTATACTCGAGCATAACGAGATATGGATCTTTCCCACTTTTGTATGCTCTGAATCCTTTTGCTTTCGCACAAAACATAAACAACCAACAATGACGTAATACCATATAATATTAGCACAGAATCTTCTTCATGCTGTGGAAAATTAAGAATTTTTTGCCTATCTTAAATTCTGGTCAAAGCTCCTGCGCCCAATTAATATCTTTCAGAAGAAACTACAAAAGTCTGGACTGCATATACGGGAAGCTGCTAAAGAAATTAGTACCCTTTCATGCTTTCTGCAAAATGATGAGAAACTGACAAAAACCCAATCCATCGAAAAAGCAAAAGAAGGTAGTGAATACTATGGATTCCCTGTAATCAAAACAACCAGAAGAAAGAAAAGACTTGATGGGAAGTTGAGTTCTAATGTAGGACTGTCAATAGAACTGCAATTCAAACGTGTTGCGACAGAAGTGCTGGACAGATTTCATATGGAGATGAAGGGCAGATTCCAAAGGCTGGAAAGAAAATGGATACCTTTGGGTTTCTTCTTGAACCAAGACACCTGTTAGATGAAGACACGCTTATGACAAACTGTGCTACTTTTCCTGTTTGTATGATGAAATAAATGGCAACTCGCTTTTTCAATGATGTCATTGATGCACGAGCACTTTTCATCAACAAACCAGTAATACAATCACCAATAGACATATTGAGGAAAAAGGCTTCATATGGTAATTACGTGTGCTCAAACTTTGCAACCTTCTCCGAATACCGCTAACTCAGGCCACTTCCATTACGTCATATGAGAGATCATTCTCAAAGCTCAAGTTCATCAAAAACTATCTCAGGAGCACAATGACGCAAGAAAAGCTTATCATGGCTTTATTTTCAATGAAGTCACAAATACTAGAAAGTATCGATGTAGATGATGTTATAGATTTCTTTGCTGCACAGAATGCACTACGTGAAGCGATATCAATTGAGAGTTGTCACTTGTGCCTTATTTAACTAATAAACAACGGCAATATTCATTAAAAGAGTCTTCATGATTATTTTTTTGTTAAGTTTACTGATATACTGAACCAATTTGATTTTGGGCTTATATATATTTGCGTACATTATCTCATGTCATATGTCGAATGTCAAAATGCAAGGGGCCCCCAAAGAGGTCAATCCCCCCGGGCCCCCAAATGCCTAGTTACGCCCCTGGTCTCTCTCCTGATCTCTCTCTTTGTCTCTCTTTGTTCCAAACTCTCTCTCTCTCTCACTCTCTCTCTCTATCTCACTCTCAGTCTCTCTCTTGATCTCTCTCTTTGTTTTACCCTCTGTCACTCTATTTGTCTCAATCTCTCTCTCTTTGTCTCACTTTCTCTCTCTCTCATTGTCTCTCTTTTTGTTCCACTCTCTCTCTTTGTCTCACTCTCTGTATCTCTCTTTGTCTCTCTCTCTTTGTCTCACTCTCTGTATCTCTCTTTGTCTCACTCTCTATATCTCTCTTTGTCTCACTCTCTGTATCTCTCTTTGTCTCACTCTCTGTATCTCTCTTTGTCTCACTCTCTGTATCTCTCTTTGTCTCATTCTCTGTCTCTTTTGTCTCAGTCTCTGTATCTCTATTTGTCTTTCTCTCTCTCTCTTTGTCTCACTCTCTGTATTTCTCTTTGTATCGCTCTCTCTCTCTCTTTGTATCATTCTCTGTCTCTCTCTCTCTTGGCCTCTTTCTCTTTATGTGTTTTGAATAGACGCAGTTGTGCTTTCACTTTAAAGGGCGACTTGTAACAGCCCACCTTGCCTTTCCAATTCCGTCTTTTCTTTAGGAGACCAGTGTCCACTACGTTGGACAGTTTTCATTGAGACGAACTTCTTTATTGGTCGTATAATGATATTAACGGCCCCATCTTAGATAGCTTTCCCAAACTATTATATTTCGAGAGACGCCGCCCTCAGGGAATACCTCGACATTGTCAGGATCCATTGATGGCCGGAAACAATATGGCCACCAGACATGAAAGAACTCCGGTGACGTCGTAAATAACCGCAAATTGCCGGAGAATTCATCCGAATTTTCCCGTGCCATGACTTTTGTCTTGACAAACTTTTACCGCTTTGTTAGAGGAAGAAGATGAGCTAGGGGAGAGGGGGGGGGGGAGTCATCTTTTTTTTTGTTCTCGTCTCTTTGAGTTTCCTGTCGTGAATAAAGTTGATCTCACGCAATAATACGAGGATTCATTTTCCTGGCTCGTCTTTTAATATTTTCTTATAGCTGCATGTTCCATATACTATGTTTCTGACAGCTAGGATAGGAACTAGGCCTAGTTTGTTCTGATTTGGGTTAAGCAATCTGCAAAGAATGACTGTCATACAAACTTGAGAGTGCCATTCGTGGAAGTTGGTCAAATAATTTTGTTGCCAAACATTCATTAGCAGGTAGCTAAAGTAGGCTTCTAACTTTAGTCGGAAGTTTATTTATTTTTTTATTTATATATTTGATATTTCTTGAGACTTAGCTAACAAGAAGTCAAGTGATCTACTACGAAAATGGTCATTTACTGTCCTTTTGGTCTGAATAGATCGTTGCAATTCCATATACCATTTCTATGACAGCTATGATAGGAGCTAGTTTGTTCTGATTTGCAATCTGCAAAGAATGACTGTCATAAAGACATGAGAGTGCCATATAGACTGCATCGTGCCAGGTATTTCTAACTTTAGTCTGAAGTTTATTTTTTTTTCTATTTATACATTTAATATTTCCTGAGACTTAGTTTCCAAGAAGTAAAGTGATCTGTTACGAAAATGGCCATTTACTGTCTTTTTGGTCTGAATAGATGGTTTCAATTATCGAAATATTACGAATACATATATTAGTTCTTACGCTAGCCTGGTAGAAACTTCAAGAAATAGCAAGTTTTTTGTGTACTCGTTGATCAGAATACAGAAGTATTTAAAAGCGAAATAATTTAATGACCGTAATCATTGTAATCATTTTTAACCTCTTTCGCTTACAGCACAAAACTATTGCATTCTTTAGTTGGCAACACTGATCTTTCAAGAGTTGATTTTGTTTGTCTCTCTTTATTCATTTCATAACGTTTTTCTTTAGGTCAAACTAAGACAAGATATTGCGCAATGGTGACGAGATAATGACCACGCAGGTGAGGGGAATCGGATGTGGATGAGAAGGTAAGGTAGTTTCGAGGTGAATTTTAAGGTGGAGGTCACGGTGGAGTCGCGGCGAGGTGGAGTTCAATGGTAATGATAAAGTCAAGGTAAGATGAATGTGAAGATGCAGGCCACAGTGAAGTCAAGGTAAGGTGAAGGTGGGGCCACGGTGACGTCACGGTGATGTGAATACGTAGGTGGAGTTCATTGTAGATTTCCAAGTGAAAGACTCTATTACCTCGACAAACCATCAATGAAATCGACATTCAAACCTTTAAAAAAAATCGTATGGAGTAAAATCATACACCAGCGACGAATGAAAGATTGCTTTATAAATAAAGTTCTGCCTAAACCTTTCTTCGTGTCTTGCTTTCAAAAAGAGTAGCCAAATTTTAATACGTCTTTCTATTTGTGCTGACCAAAAACTATTTAAAAAAAATAATACATTAGTTAGTTAAGACTCATCCAATTCCTGGCAAAGACGACAACAGTTCTCGTAAACCTTTTTTTTTAATCAAGAGTAGAACAGTTGTTAGTCTTTAGTCTGAAGGATGTCACGGAAGTACCCCGAACGCTGATGTTAATTATGCAAACAGTGAAAGCCATTCAAAGCTTGTTAGAGCACTGATGGATTAATGGAGAAGACTTTTTCAGGCGGAAAAGTGGGAGTGTCATTACAGGGATGGTTTGCCTCGATGTTTTAAAAACATTTTGTTTAAATCTCTATATATTTTGGGAAATCATCTGCATTGGAATAGCTACCCAGGGCTTGGAACTGGCTGTTTACTTGTCTAAATGTATAGCAAAAAGCTCATTATTGAGGAGTTTCTGGCAGTGGCGTAGATAGGAATTTGCCATCATTTGGGGCCCGGTTGGCTTGACCTCTTTGGGAGCCCCTGCTTTTTGCGTAATATTTAATATTTAATGTAAAATGCACTCGATTGGGGTCCCCCTAAAGTGGGGGCTGGGGAGGGGTCAAATTCCCCCTCCCTCACTCACCCTAGCTACGCCTCTGGTTGCTGGTTTTAAGAAATTTGTCTAAAGAATAAACAAATTATACGTTATTTTATAAATTACATGATGAATTTGTTACTATTTAAAAAGATTCTATTGTCATTATAAAAGTTGAACAAACGATATATACATATATATATATATATATATATATATATTAAAAGATATAAAACAAGTTGACCAAAAGAGATTACCTTATACAAAAGGTTATAGGCAGCACCTCATTTGGCTACACAAACCCAAATCTTAATCGCATTTATAAGTGTGCCAGCAGGCAACTATTTTTATCATTACTTAGTAGAGAAAAATTTTAGAATCTAATATTTTAATATTTATCGACCTCTTTCGGTATCTTCTTAGCATTTGAGATAATCAAACTCACCAGAAGCTTATGAAAAATATCAAATTTTGTTGACATCTTTTAGAATGTATATATATATATTGCATTGCCGATATCACCCGCAGCTTTTGATATTGTCAAATGTGCCTTCCAATTGCGGTATTAATTCTCTTTTGACGAGGTTAAAATAAAGTCATCTTTTCATTTAATTAGATCAACATTCCAGTCACGTGGCAAATTTTTGTTTCCGGAAGTAGTTTTTTTTTAAAGTGTACAGACAACTCAAGGGAAAAGAAGTGATTACGGGAGGGGTTAAAGAATGGGGGGGGGGGGAACGAAAATTAAGAACAACAAATATGAGACTTAAGACCTTATGAAATGTGCTGCTTGTATAACTGCAAACTAACTGCTAACCCTAGATCTAGATCTGTATCGTGTATAGTTTTATTTGACATTTATAGAAGGGGCTGTTCCGTAGTTCTTCCATGTCACGTGGTAGTGTTGTCTACAGTAATGGCCTCATTGTAATTTGAATATGAAAATAGTCTAGACTCTAGACCTATACATTTTTAAGCAATAATAAATATGTTGCAATAATTCACTAATTGATATAATTTAGTAGATCTACTGGATCTAGGCTAGCACTAGATTGAGATCTACATTTTATCATAGGAAGATATTGACATATTATTGTCATGTAGAAGACCATAACCACGTGACTTATTTTAAAGTAGGTCAGAGATTCGTCACAATCCCATTACCTCATCTTCCGTAGTACCGATTCTTCCTTTCATCCATGTTAAGAGTTTTATTGTCTTTGATTCAGATCATTGATGGATGTCGTTAGATATATTAATTCCCTCTGCTACCACACGGAGTTAATACATAAAAAACAAGTTAACAAAAACTTTTTTAAAAAATAGCATGAACAGGAAAGTACCGCACACTCCCTGCCCTATAACTTAATATTGCAAGTTTTATCTCCTGTTTTACATATTTAACAAAATTAATTAATTATCACTAATAGATTAACTAAACTCCTAAGTTTTTTTTAAATTAATTCTTGTATTGCTTTTTAGCGATAGTGAACAATAATAAAAATCTAAGCTTTGTAAAAAAAAAAAAAAGATTTTGCTTCAACTTATTTGGCATTGTCTTTATCTTTTAAAATAAACACGTCGCCGTGTACTTCTGCATGGCATTATCTATTTGACAGTCACTTTTGTTTAATACCGCGCTACTTGACTCGTGACACGTGACTCTTAGAAATACGCAAGCAGGCGTGAACCTTTCACACATTTTTTGTTTGTTTTTGTTTTACAAGTTTCGGATGTTCCTTTAGAAATGAAAGATTATATCTTTCTGGCCCAAACCGCCGGCATGGGTAGATGGCGGTGGGCAGGGTTGGAGCCTGGGACCATCGAGGCAACATTAGACCTCGTACTACTCGACCATGCAGCCATTTGTTCCCCTCAGCAGAGAAATGAATAATCAAAGATGTGACTTTTACCTTCTCACACCGAGAACAAAAAGTTGGGTCTGCTGTTGTCAATAATGAAAATTAATCTGTCGTGCTCTATTCAATTAATTAGAGTCAAGCAGGATAGTGTTAAAGTTCAATGTGTGTGTGGGTGTGTGGGTGTAGTGTGTGTGTGAGTGTGTGTGGGTGTGTGGGTGTAGTGTGTGGGTGTGTGTGTAAGTGTGAATGCTTCAAAACGAAAAGAAAAAAAATTATTTCACGTTCATTTTTTTTTAAATAGGATATTGAATTGGCTTTTCATATTGGCATCAGCAGAAACTCTAAATGTAATAGAACAGACATTTTTAAGGAATTTTTTTTTCTAATATTTTTAAGCGGATAAAAAAAAAGAGTAAAGTACTTCTCTCCGACCTTGTGATCTAAAGGTCAGATGGTGTAAAGGTCATCTGTTTCTGTGGTCGATTGTTAACGAGGGTGTCATGTGGCCAACACAACGATTAACGCCTTTACTTTTCGCAACTGTCATTTTGAAGTTTCGAGTGGCGAACTAAGAATTACGAAATTTAGAATCTCGAGATCTTCGCCGGGATTTGGACCTGAGACCCTTCGGTTTGGAAGTCAAGTAGTTTACCTCTCGGCCATCATTATCCCCAGCCTTCTTGCAGGAAGTTTAGGCTATGACGTCATAGTCTTCATTTGTGAAAGAACATCCGATACATTTAAAACAATTAAATGGACAAAATGTGTTTCGAGTTGGCATTCGATTCACTTTAATATAACATTCTACTCCTACGGTGAGTTTCTTTTATGTCGTTTTTTCCTTAGTACATCCTAAAATGTTTGATGTGTATTGTAACCATTTAAAAGAAAAAAATAATAAAATAAGCAAAATAAAAATAAATAAATTTAAAGCTTCTCTGAAGGGGAAGAACTCGTCCTTAAAACCAATAATGTACAAGATATTTCCCTTATTCGATATCAAACAAAATAATTAATTACCAATAATTAATTAACTAATTGAGTATTTGTATTTATTGATTCATGTTTTGTTAGTTACAATAAATAATTGTTTAAAGTATCAACTTGATCGGAGAATGCGTGGTGGAGAATTAGCGTTAACATTGAACAAATTGAGCCATATCTGTGAATATTGAAGTATTAGTTTTAATTGTCACCTATAGACAAAATAATTAATAAACAGTAATTATCTTATCTTAATATCTATCTATCTCCTCTCTGTATATATATATATACATATATATATAGTATATAATTATATATATATATAAAGAAAATGGATTCAGGATCGGCCGGAAAGAGTGCATCATAAATAATGCGAAAATTCTGATATCAACTTTAGACCTTTAACGCCCAACCAGGAAAACACTTCCTGTGCTAATCGTGGTTCTTTCCACTAATGACATTTCCTGAAACAGAATGGAAATGATACCCCAAACTTAATCAAGTGGCAAAAAGATTTCTTCCCATTTCACACCAGAACATCTCACATCATTAGCACTCCGATAAATTAGCCTGTGACCAGTGGCGTGGCTTCCATGGCACGAAGGGGCTCAATGAACCCGGGCCCACGACCATTAGGGTCCCACAGACTGTTGCGTGGCAACAATGGCGCAAAGGGGTTGATTGCACTTGGGTTCGGTACTCTTGACCAGTTGGGGCCCACGTGAGAACTTATTATAGGGATGGCACTAAATGAAACAAAAGTAATAGCACTTTTGTAAAAAGTTATATAACACAGAATCTGAAAAGCCCCCTCAAAATATTCTAATCTTTATATTAGTTTTAAAACATTAACCCGTGTTTTAAGTTTTGAGTTACTATACCAGCGGCTTGGATTACTGGAATGTAAGGTACTGTCCTCCATCAGGTTTATTGTAGCGGTGGCTAGCCCTAATTGTGTTTTTAATGAGATTATAGTTGCCAGATAGTCCCATTCTTTGTATCAATGTACAAAAACCATTTGATGGTATTCGTTTTCATGGGAAGGGGGAAGAGAGAGAGTTTGGTTTAGAAAATATCTTTATGTTTATTTACAGAAACAATAAGGAAAGGGGCGGGGTAACAATAACACTTAGGACTATACTCTCTACTCTAAAGGGATGGTCACGAATTTATATTTCGACACATCTGCTAATTATTCAATTTTTTCGAAGCTCAATCTGTTTCTTTTATTTTCTGTATTTAACATTTTAAAATATATATTTATTATCGAGTACTGTAGTTAAAATTTCTACACCAAGTCTGAGATTTTAACTTACTAAATAAATGTCATTATGAAACTGATCATGAAAGTTTTCATCACATTGTTCTGTTGTCTTCTGTATTGTGTACAAAATGTTTACAGCAGAATAAAAAAAGGAGATGAAATCTAAACAAATAAACAAACAGAAAAAAGTATTAAATATTAAGCAAGCAAAAGAAACAGAGTGTACTCCATCTATCTCGTGCTTGTGGCTATCACAATGAATGTCGAAACCATATTGAAGAGAAGGTTTATTACAAAAATTTAGAACATAAAGAAATGTCTGAATTGATCATGTAATAATGTCTATCTTCGACCAATGCGTAGTTTGGTTCATAGTTCTTACAGAAAGTTAATACCATTATATTAATCGAAAACCTCCACTTAGACTTTATTTAAAATTGCTATAACTATTGAAATCTGACATGAAAACAAAGCCCCACAGATTCAAAACGAAATAATACGGTACACCTTTTTGGTCGATGCCGTTCTGACACAAATACTGGTACTATAGAAAGTCCAATACAAGCCATTTTTCTCTATCGATAAGAAAAGAGCACTCAAGACATCAAAAGTTAATTAAATTAGCATGATTTTTTTATACTGTATATATTTTTGTGATCTTCTATGAGGGAAAACCAAAAAAAAAAAGAAATTAAAGAGTCATTTCTAGCTTTTCATATTTTTGAGACCAGACGACTGCAGAATTGGCTGAACAAACGCTCTAAGTAGTGAAATATCCCTTAAATAAATAGGAAACATAAAACAAGGTTGTCCACAAGGTAATCATCAAGGAATGATTTTCTAACAGCTATGAGATATTTTGATGTCCTTAAGCTGTTAACACAAATTACTTTGTGTTTCTCAAAGGAAAACAAAACGCCTGAAAACTACAGTAGAGGTAAATTAGAAACATTCGATAATATTGTTCTGCTTATTGTTGAGTATAAAAGTGTTTAGCGCTGTCAGAGTTGTGTCGAAAATGTTTGAAAGTGAGAAGCAAGACCAACACTACACAGAAAGTCAATTGAAGAACTAGATTGAAGTTAATCATTGAAGAAATGACTTTTAAAAAGTAATAAATGCTGCTGTGGAACTGAAGTAGCCCAATCTTGGGCTGTTGATACAGTCTTTTCACACTACACCATTGCTGAAATTTATTAGGGAATTTGAAAAGCCTACCACTAATTACTGTTAAGAAAAAAAAATCAAATTCAAGATTTAAGAGAAGACTTTCAAAATCAACGCATTTCACGGGATTATCAATGTCTTTGTTTCACAATTACTTGATTGATTTCATGAACATAAAACATTGTCATTCTGTTGGAGGCGTTAATGCCCAGTTTCATTTCACGTACAGACGACAGAGAGTTGTATGATGCCACCATTCTTTTAGTCACATCTGACCCAGATGATATTGCCTTAAGACATTGTCCAGGAATGCAATCCTTTCAAGAAGCCGTCCATAACGACATGACAAGTCTGTGTAGGAGACGTGGCTGTTTATTGTCTTTTATTATAAACAGCTACATGAGATTTGGCTGTTTTAAACATAGACAGCTACATGAGATTTGGCTGTTTTTAACATAGACAGCTACATGAGATTTGGCTGTTTTTAACATAGACAGCTACATGAGATTTGGCTGTTTTTAACATAGACAGCTACATGAGATTTGGCTGTTTTTAACATAGACAGCTACATGAGATTTGGCTGTTTTTAACATAGACAGCTACATTTTATCATCATGTTTTCCAAACAATGTCCCAGCATGCATCTTATTTCTCACTTTGTTTGTATCAGTTGTTTCAGCATAGCGTCAGTTTCAAAATTTAAATTGTTCAAAATGATATACGAATTTCTTTGACACACAGAGAGAGAGAGAGAGAGAGAGAGAGAGAGAGAGAGAGAGAGCAGGTTGTCTTCACTTGGTGTTCTTTCCACTGAGCGATAAACAGACAATAAAAGTTTAGAAATAGTTGTACTGGTTACTGACTTTTCTACTTAGAAGGCCAGAAAAATGTTCGATCTATTTTCTGTTAAATAATGGAAGCAGAATTTAATTATAGTTTGTATCCATATTAAAAAGTTTTCACCTAAACTTGTCCTAAACAGGAGTTAGGCATGTAAATGTGTTGAATGTAGAACTCATTATTCATTTGAAACATCTTTAAGCCGTTTTATTCTGTTAAGAAATTTGTACAAACATTGACTTTTAAGACGATATTACTTGTTTGAGTTCTAACTGAATTAAACGTAATGACATTGTTACTAATTACTTATTAAAAAATGGTACACTACTTACATGGGAATGTCTTTTAGTAAATGTACCGATACATTCAAATTACTAAATTATTTTGTCTCCCTTTACACTCATCTTATTGTGGGAAGGGGGCCCACTGCCTATGATGTCTGCTGGCGATAAGTTATTGATGCATACAGAAAAAGCGAAATACGTCATTATACACTACACATACACGAATTACGTCATCAATATAAACATAGCCTTTGGAAAGTTAAACAAAGAATATTATCCATTCACTATAGAGTACAGATAATAGAATGTCTTTACCAATTTACAGATGACCTTTACATCATCTGCCCTATTGATCACAAGAAAACTTTACTTTTTACTTTACTTACCAATTTCATACTTGGACCCTACTCATGCAGACAAAGTAAAAGAAGTAAGAGGTAAAGTCCCCTTTTCAGACCAACCGGTGTGTGTGTTTAAAAAAATAATAGTTGTTACAAATAATGATAAATACACTGACTGCTGAAAGGGAATAGAAACATTTAATTTTTATTACAAAAACTAAGAATGTAGCCTACTTTGTGTGTAAATACCATAACATATTATGCAGCAAGTTTCGTGCAATGACATTTAAATTTCTGTCAAAAACACACAAAAAAAAAATCAATAATAGGTTGTAACGGGTTTTTTTACTTGCTAAAACATCGCCAAAGTTTAATAAACTGTTCCGTTTTTGTTTTTATAAATCACTTCCTAATAATGATTTGACATTGCACTTTTGGCATACATTACATTTATTTTATTGCCAAAACGTACCAAAAATGTCACTATCGATAATAGATCTAAGTAGTTCCAGATTTTTTTATGAAAAGCAAGGTAACGTCAAATGACTTTATGATATTGTTCTTCTAATTTACATTACATCTAATTCTCTTGCTAAAACGTAGTAAAAAAAAATGAAAAAGAAAAAAAAAAAAAGAAAACTCATAATTGAAAATAAGTTCTTCTGGATTTTATTTACTTTTGACTTATTTTCAATTTAATATTTTTGCTAAAATGACGGAAAAGTGCCATTATCGATCATTTGTCGTTCCGTTGTTGTTGTTTTAATGAAAAGCAAATTAACTCCAGATTACTGTTTTAAATTGTTCTTTTCGTTTAGATCATGATTTAGATCTATATTATCTTTACTTTTCGTGCCAAAACATTTCAAAAGTCTAATTACCGATTATAATTTTTTTTTTCGGATTTAACTCCACTGATTGACACTGATTCTAGTAATTCCTCTAGCTTTGGCAACTATTACAGTCACTCACTTGCAAACTCTAGATCTTTGTTAATTCATTTTACACAAACTCCAAGGCCCCGGTGGGCCCGATTATGGGCTCACTGTTCAATGCAAGTAAAAAATGCAGGCTTTGCTACTTTCTATGTTTTTCTATACTAGAATTAGAAACTAAAAACCACAAAATAATTATAGGCTAATCACATGAAGAGGTAGAGTTAAAGCATGTCTGCTTGCCATCACTCAGTTCCATTGAAAGAAGACCTCCTTAGAGTTACAAGAGCCGAAGGCTCAACTCTACTTGACAGTTTCAAGATGAAGAATCTCCTGAATTAAGTCCGAAGTAAGCATTACAGGACTTTCTGAATAGAACAAAGAGATGAAAAATTTGATGGCATAATCAGGTACGGTATTAAATATTTTCCAGTCCTTTTCATGGTCTATCCATTTTCATAAGAGAAAATGGAGAATAAAAATAGAGAATGAACCATAACCTCCGTAGGGATTTCGAAGTACGGAAGAAAGAAAGGCTCACTAACCGTTCCCGTTCAACATGGTTGTCGCTAGCTGTGATGGCGGCCTTGATACAGATAGTGGCAGTGCATTGTTGGAATATAAATGACTTGCATCTGACATTCGACCTCCAGCCTCGTCAGAAAAGGCGTTACCGGGCAATAATATCCCAAGGAGCCGTGACTACGAAAAAAAGATGTGATTAAATGATCAGTTAGTAATTTTATTTCATGCGGCACTTTCCAAAGTGATGTCGGTAAATAGCTCAGACCAAACTCAGCAGACTCTCAGAAATAGCGAAAAAGACTGGACTTCTAATCAACAAAAAGAAAACAGAAGTTATGAGGATCAACAACAGACAAGAGAACCCAATCATGCTACTGGGAAAGAACATCCTTGATACGGACCACTTCACTTATCTGGGAAGTAGAGTTAGTAAAGACGGCGGAGCTGATGATAATATAGGCCTACTAATTCGGATCAATAAAGCTAGGTTTGCCTTTTCAACTCTTCAAACAATCTGGCGCTGAAAGGCACTATCTCTACATAACAAAATACGAATCTATAATACAAGTCTGTCCTTCTATACGGTTCAAAAACTTGGAGAGTCACTAAAACAAATATGGAAAAGCTCCAGACTTTTTTTAACAGATACCTACGCCGAATATTAGGAATTAGGTAACCAGAAAAGATAACTACTATCGATTTGTGGGAGAGAACTAGACAAAAGCCCATAGCCCAAGACATCACAAAACGAAATGGAGCTGGATAGGACACACCCTTCGAAAACCAGCTACCAATGTTGCAAGGCAGGCACTTGACTGAAACACAACAGGAAAGAGGGAAGTGGGCAGACCCAAGCAAACCTGGAAGAGGTCAGTCATCAGTGAAGCTGAGGGTACGGGAATGACATGGGAGCAGATGAAGAAAGCTGCTCAGAACCGAGTTCGGTGGAGAGGTGTGGTTGCGGCCCTATGCTCCCCAGGGAGTACACAGGATTAAGTAATTAAGTATCCCTAGTATCTAAATAAATATCGTGTCGAAATGTAATAAGGGGATAAAATTCATCTATCAACATCTCTCAACAAGTAGCAGTTTTTCCCATTATTTCAATTTTAAACACAAG
The DNA here is from genome assembly GCF_947242115.1 of Biomphalaria glabrata. Taxonomy (NCBI): domain Eukaryota; kingdom Metazoa; phylum Mollusca; class Gastropoda; family Planorbidae; genus Biomphalaria; species Biomphalaria glabrata. The sequence continues at coordinate 11,466,773 of NC_074721.1, forward strand.
AATGTATCACCAATAATTAATTGTAAGATACATTGAATAATTATGCAAAGTTTCAACTTGATCAGAAAATGGGAGTATACAGTGTTGTAAGCCAGGCAACCCAACGAAAGGTAGGAGGTAATAATAGACGAGACGATGCATTTATTATAAGCTATCAACAAATAGTTAGACTTGGACCTCCGCTATCAAGTCACAGGGAGTAATGTCTTAAGTTCTAAGAGTCCTACTTAATACTAGAACAGACCACCGACACACTTCCTAGTGTCGCTCCAGGTCTTCCAAACAGTTCACTAGTAACACACAGGACAGCACTTAGCCACAGTCTGTTCAGACTCCCAAAACTCAAGCCGGATCTACAACAGGCCTTCTTGTAGAATAAACATGTCTCCACTACTTGTGTTTGATAGTGCTCTGATGCGTACCATCAGTGTGGCGCGGGAGCGGAGTTACAACAATATGTTCAAATTTTTTTACCAGACAGAGTTGATATAAGCTTTGTAAAAATCGTCCTGAGTAAGGCTAATGTCACTCCTCTATTTAAAAAGGTAGATAAATCTGATTCAGGAATCTACAGACCAGTATCACGTAAAGTACTAAACACAAAATTTGAAGCAAGATCAACAATCCTATACAACAATAATGTCATTACTCCATAAAAATATGGCTTTAGAAAATAAAGGTCCCGTGAAACGACCAACATTTATTGTCATTTCAATGTCAAACCATGCCTTGTCCATGTTGAATAATCTTATCCATGTCATGTCATTTGATTTCTTTCTTTAATCTGGTGATTAAGAGCAATGGGAACACAGCATACATTTAGGTTACTTGATGTCAACAAAGATGAATCCTTCACCAATTAAAATATGTGACAACCTACAACGAAAGTAATTTAAAAAGAAACACTAAACATCAACGCAAAACAATTACAATATGTTTTTAATTGCCATAGTATGTCATGAAAATTTGTTCACAAAAATTGTTTTTGATTCACACACTCTATAAAATGTTTGACATATAGTATCAAGCAAACAATGCAGAAGGAAACTATCCTTTCATATCACTTATTTACATTTGAATACATAAGCAGTTGCATTCTAGTCTCAGGATTAAATGAAAAGAAGTAAAAATAAAAATGTCAATAAATACTTCTAACCTGACCAACAACGTTTCATCTCCATTTACTCATAGCCCCAAATCCCTTTTAAATTTCTCTAATCTTCAATTGTCTTCATTGGTTTTCAAAGGTGATAACAAAAAAATGAACTAAGCAAATAATAAGTGGATTTGTGAGCCAAATGAGATCAATGAATAAAGAGTCAATTTGGAATCATTCTAACTGGCAGGTCTGAATTTTCTTAAGCTAGAGAAGCAGCAGCTTTTTTTTTTTGTTGTTGTAGATGATGGGGCCTGGAAGGTGAAAAAGAACCAAAAAAATGCCAATTATACAAAAAGATTTGACATAAATAATACAATTTTGGATTTTGAAACTGTTCACTTTACAACTTGTTAAACAATATATTTACACAAAATGTTTTTCCTTTTAAGATCAAGCAATACATGTGACCGGCACAATGACAAAATACCCTTATTTTCCTGAACAAATAATATGTACCCGTTAGACCTGGCTGGACTCTGGGACATCTAAAAATCAAATTGTGCCTTTCAGCAAGATTCAGACTGGTGAATTCCTCATGGGCAGCCAAGCTCTTGACTACTCAGCCAGCTTTATTGGCTTGGTCATGTCATGTCAGGAAATTTGATATGTGAAAATCTGGATAAGATTCAGCATTTGGTTATAAATGCACTGACCTATATAGATGACCTTAAAATCTGAAAGTAATGTTCCACTTTAAGACTTCTGGTGTCAGCTATACTTACAGAGAAGTTCAGAATGCAAGAATTAAACTAACAAGTTCAGTCTTATAGATGCAGCTTGACAAGCGTTGAACATTCAAGACATAGTTGACAAACTGCTTACATTTTTAGAAAACAAAGCATCACTAAAACAGCTAGAATCAAAGAAAATCAGAATATTAAGCTTGATCAATAACATTTTTCTATTATGGAGAAAGAAAGAAATCCTACTAGATCTAGGAAGCTCTAAGGGACACTAAGTACAGCTACAAGTCAAATCATTTCATAGAAATAATATTTGTTGACCTCATTGTAACTATTTAAAATATTATTCTTGAACATGAGCAGAAAAAAAGGGGGACAACTTTAATTTTTAGGGTTTTAAGAAAAACTTCAATAAAAAAAAATAACTATCTGTTTGTCAAAGTTAATTGACTTAATAATTAGCATACTAATGACATTCTTAATGCTAATAATGTGTTAGAAATAGAAGGATTGGTAAATGGATAAGTAAGGCCTAAAATTGTCTACTGTATAAATCCAAGCCTGCATAAAGGCCTAACTCTCTGAAAAGTAGAAATTCAGTGCAACTGAATGAAGACAATGTGTAAACATCAAAGCATCAAATAAAACAAAATGTCATGGAAATATATTATGACATAAAGAATCATACTAATAAGCAAACACAACAGATGATCCAACTATTGAAACATAAAAAATAAATAAATAAGACCTTAGTTTGACATAAATAGCACCAAATATTCTACTGGCCAGAAACCAAGGGAGGTAAGTAGTGAACAATATTGCATCTTTTAACAGCATTGAAGGCCTAAATGCATTCACATTTAAAAAAATAATAATATAAAAACAACAACAGCAGAACAGTTTCTGTGATCCTCATTATGATATGTGCCCCAGTATAAACATACTAGAAGCAACAGATCTTCCACACCTGGGAGGAAGATATTATCTAAATTACTTACACACAATTTTATTCTCAGAATACTGTCACTTTAATAACTTTAACCCTGAAAGTGCTGAGCTGTTTTACAACGAGTGCATACAAAATGGAATTACAATTCTGAAGTTTTGAGGCTGAACTAACACACGTGTTTTGAGGTTAACCAAACTATATGGATACTACTAAAGTAAGACTAACACTAAACAAGGGTTACTCAGCCTAATCTTCCTTCTTAGCGAAGTAATTTTGAAGAACTAGACAACAATCTCAAATGATGCTCATTAAGAGCTGGAGTGTCCCTCCGGAGCCCTCTGACCACAAAGGAGGATTTCTATCAGTGGACAGGCATGAACCAGGAACTCTTTACTCCCCATTCTGTATGAATTTTTTTTTCAATGTACGAGATTATTATCCAAAGTGTTGACCTCTGGGCTTTTGATCCCTTTTAATAGCCAAAGACAGTGACCATGAGGAATGCCTTCATAGTACTACTAAATAACTGCCTTGCTCTATGAGGAGGACCCCCAAACAACTTCTTTCTCTTCCACTAATAGACACAAAGATATTTATTTTTGTATTCTTTAAAGTACTCCTGTAAACTACTATTATTATTATAGCTTTTACATAGCGCAGGAGGGACTCGTTAGCCATGGCTGGCTACCCACCTAGGAGAAGGAAAACTCTGAATTCAAACCTCTGTTGCCTTGCTGCTATACCCAATCATGGGAAAGGCTTCTTTAGTCAATCCTGAGGAAAAATCAGGAGCTGGTGACCCTAAGGCAGTTTGCAGCACCCAGAGCTACACCCTGGCAGCCTGCAACGTCGCTGACCCCAAACTGTATTGGCATTGCTGTTCCTTTGAATACATCAGCTGCGTGGAGAGGGGGGAACTGATGTGTGGGCTACATCGTTCCGACCACAGCTAATGCCCAGGCATTCATCTCTTTTCCATAAGATGATCAATAGCCGCTTCCCAACTGAAGGAGGCCATAGATATGTAGCACTACTTTCATTCTTACAGCATGCTCAGAGTGCTAAGGTCCAATCTCATGAGTGAACCAGTAGGTGGGTATCTGGGAGAAGGTTTTTCAGTTCTGCCTTTAGGCGCTTTGTAAACACAACTGTGCTTGAGTCGGGTGTCAAACCTCAAGCCCCTTTCATAGCCAAGCCAGGTCAAGTTCAAGCATACATAGCCTCTCGACCATGCATCCCACAACTATTGCCCCAAGTAGAAAAATGGTTATTTTTAATTCATGATTATAGGGACATAAATGACCGTAAGTACAAATTTGCCTATTACACTGTCCCCAGCCTTAAAAAACTGTTAATGATACCCTTTTGGAATGCCCCAATTTAATTCACCTCAGATGTACTCTATTATCACAACCATCCAGCTTAACCAACACTTTGTATGGTAAGTGCAGATCAGCTAAGAAGTACAGCACACTACTTTCATGGCCCTAAATTGTGCTGATGTGCCAAAAATGCCCATAGTATCAAATATCATCTTGAGTGTGGTGTAACAGCTCAGCATCAAAAAGCTGGCTAGATGAAACAAAAAGTAGTGGACTACCCCAAGTTTTCTATAAGCATTGATATCTTTATAATATAAAATAAGCATAAAACTATATGCTTCAAGTTGTATGCAAAATAACAGCCACACAATATATAGGCTACATGATATAAATAATGTTTAAAATTGTGAACTTTTGATACATTGCAAATATAGGATAGAATGTAATAATTTAACAAAAATAAAAAAAGCTCTATCTATGTATATGAATTACAATTGTCCAGTGCTCTTTTTTATCTGGTGAACACAAGGGCTATAAATACTAGTTATGGCACTTATAAAAAGAATTTAAAAAAAAAATTCTGTAAAAAAAAAAAGTTACCTCTAACAATAACCTTTCTTACTATCTACATTTCATTACATTCTGAGGTTCAAAGCAAATGAGAATATTGAGCGTCCAGCTCAGCGAATAGTTCCATTTTCTCTTGTTTTTTTTTTATTGATCTCATTCACTTCTGCTTGCATTTTCTGAACTCAAAGAAAAAATAATTTCTACAAAGATTTCAACTCCAGGTTGCTGCTATGTTTTAGCAATGTGTTGTACAAGTTTCATTCAGAAATGAAAATTATTACATACAGCACATGACCAGGCAACCTTCCAAGGAAAGCAAGTGCTCTGCCAACATCTTAGAACATAATATATATTTAAACATATGATGTCACACATACAAAAATCAGTCACATAATGACTACAATAAAGAATAACAAAGCTAGAAATAAATAGCAAAATATTTGTTTGGCACAAAACAGTATTGAAGATTGTGATGACTTCAACATAGAAATACATTGAAACACCAACAAACTATTGCAGTGTATCCCAAAGTGGGGTACGTGTATCCCCAGATGTACGTGAAGAGCTTGAAGGGTGTACGCATTGCACATAGTTAACTATGCTGATTTTTTTAAAAAAATATCCATTCAGTTTATAAATTAGAATAAAATATTATAAGTTTTAAATCCTTTTTTATTATTTAAGCTTTTACAAACTCAAATACTGTGCTATTTTTACATTTGGAGACTACTTTCTTCTACAAAGATCCGGAAATGGATAGGGATGTTACAACTTCCGTCGCCATGCCCACTTTTATTTGTAAACACTGTTTCTAATTTTTTCAGAATGTATTTGATGTATCTCTGAAGCATGCAAAAAATAAACTCACTAATTGAATATTTTATTGTGATGAAGTAATTATTATTTTTTGAATGCAAGCCTACAAAAGAAAATTGAGTGCTATTAAAATAAATACTTTGAAGGGGGAGCAGAGAGAGGTACTGATTGTTTAGAAAATTCTAGAAGGGGTATGCATATGTCAAAAGTTTGGGAAACACTGAACTATTGTAACCTGCATGAAATGGTTATTAGATGACTGATGCTGATATTTTTCTATTGAAATAGCTTGTAGAAAAACCATCTCTTAAAATGGACACAACCATAAAACAATGACTTATTAATTAACAGAAAAGCCTCTTTCTTAGATGCAAGACGATCTAATCAAAGTTTGGCAGGTCAAGAGGGGTGGCTAGCAGATTCTAAAAACAATCCTCATACACTTTAGTTTCTTAAAATAATAATCTGCAAGTTTTCATTTGCCCAACCCTATCTCTTAATGTTCAGCTTAAATATAAAAATATGTTTGATTCACTAACATGTGTATGTTTGGTTCACTAACTGTGAATGCTTGGTTCACTAACATGTGTATCTTTGGTTCACTAACATGTGTATGTTTGGTTCACTAACATGTGTATGCTTGGTTCACTAACATGCATGTTTTTAAAACAACAAAAAATGTAATAAAAACAAAAGTGTTATATGCAAGTGACATCACCAATGGGGACATTATTTAATAGAACAACACTTTAATAACTCTTAAATGAATAGTAAATTCAACATTTCAATGGTAAGGCCAAGTATGTAACATGTACTGTAGTGTGTGTGGGTCAAATCTTGTCACAAAGAACTAAACTTTGCTGCTACAAAGAATTTCTATGTGGTAATGAGTTGAAGCTGTGAGTTATTACACAGCTGATAATGCTGGAGTTATTATTTTTCATCTAATGATATGCAAATTTATGATTCTTTTTAAACATGCTTCAAAGTAATACTTTTGAAAAAATTAAATTAACCAATTAAATATTAGGTATCCATAAATGACAGGAAAAAAACAACAGATAAAATATATTTAAGTACTAAATTTTACCTGTTTTAACAAAAGACCCATTAAGCTTTGAAAAATATAATTTAGATTGAATAAAACTATGTGGCCAGATTTGATTAAGTACAATTTGTCAACACGATATTGACAAGATATAAGCCCCAATGTGATATGTAGTATGACAGTGTGATTACAATTATAAAATTGTCACCTGACATCAATAACCATTATGATAACTTATTGAAATAACTAGAATTACACATGTTGATGAATTCAGCAAAAATTTGCTTACTCAGCAGCTGTCCACCAGACACAACAGGAGATCTCAGCATTCGTTATGTGTAATCAAGTCAATAGCAAATGATGCATTATTACTGTTAGACATAAGAGTACCATCCACAATAGAAAGACTTTATGTTGCCTAGTCCTGTTGCCATAGTTACACAGTGACCTTTGGTCTATTACAATGCCATGAAAGACTGATGGATTAGATTCTGGAGGACAGATCACACCTTTGCTCTGAAATGAAAGCACAACATATCAAATAAAAAGACAGAGTACTTTTAGTAGCAGACGCAAGAAAACATGGAGGAGACAAGCAAATCTTTTCTGCGTAATCTAACGGCAATAAGAAACCATAATTAACAATTAGGTGGTCAAAAAAAGTATTCAGGAGTCATGATTAATTAGAGCTCTAGCATAATGAAATGTCACAGTAATAAAGAAACATTATTTTAAGAAGATCAATATAGATGGGAAGTTTATCAAGTGATTAGAAAGCTAAAAAAAAATCATTATAAGAAAATTGCATTTTTAAAACATCTATTGATAGCAATGCTGATAAAACAAATACAAATTATTGGGTAATATATCAGAGTTATTAACACAGCAACCGAGAGCTAAAACATAAAAATTTTACAAAATAGGCAATAGAACTCTGCCATAGGACGGTCCCAAGCCAGGCTGAGAAAGGAGAAGGGTTAGACCTAGGGCTAGCAACCCTATCCTGTAGGAAAACCAAAAGTTACAGAAACATCAAACAGTAAATCAACAGAATTCATGGACCTGGGAGAAGATGGACCTCCAGCTGGAAGATTTATGATGCATGTTGGTGAAAGCCAGAGTCATCTGGAAGCCGACAGGCCAAAGACCTACCAGGACCACCCCGCAATTTGGAGGCAGATGCCAAGCTGATGGGCAAGACATGGGGGCAGTTGGAGAGACTCGCCCAGAACCGAGACGCCTGGAGGAAGGTGATTGATGGCCTATGTGCCAGAAGAGACCACAGGCAGAGATGAGATAAGAAGGCAACAGATATATTGTAACAGCAAGAATATTTAAAACAGTTGCACTCATTTCAAAACCATATACACTGGTATTTTAATATCAGATATCAAAGCTCACAGTACATTTCTTGCATTATGTCTACAAAGTTTGGGTATATTTAGGATAGAGAGACTAGTTTACATTCATATTTACAACTGTTTCTTATAAAGTGATTATGCCAGTTATAGAAATTGAATAAAGATGAAGCTCTACATTACAGTGCAGGTAAACAAAACAACAATATCTTCAATCCATTTGTGACATTTCAATACATTAATCTTGCTCTGAATTTAATGGACAAGGATTGAACAGTTTAGATTAACTAGACTTACTGGACAAAGGTCTGAACAGTTGGGACAGACTAAACTTACTGGACAAAGGTCTAAACAGTTGGGAAAGACTAAACTTACTGGACAAAGGTCTAAACAGTTGGGACAGACTAAACTTACTGGACAATGGTCTGAACAGTTGGGACAGACTAAGCTTACTGGACAAAGGTCTGAACAGTTGGGACAGACTAAACTTACTGGACAAAGGTCTAAACAGTTGGGACAGACTAAACTTACTGGACAAAGGTCTAAACAGTTGGGACAGACTAAACTTACTGGACAAAGGTCTAAACAGTTGGGACAGACTAAACTTACTGGACAAAGGTCTGAACAGTTGGGACAGACTAAACTTACTGGACAAAGGTCTAAACAGTTGGGACAGACTAAACTTACTGGACAAAGGTCTGAACAGTTGGGACAGACTAAGCTTCCTTGATGTAAATATGTACTGGACTTGAAGACAAAGTTAATGACTTGCTTGGTATATTTACACTGATAGGTAGTGTTGTGTACATGAATCACAAGTCCAATGCCAGCCACACAGCTATACTGAGGACAAAATGAAGTGAAAAAGATATCTTTTTTTTTCTTTCTTCAAAGGCTAGACTAGACTAGATCTTTAGAGTTCTAAATCAGAAGTCTTGGTCCAGTGTTAGATCTAGATGTCTATATAATGATAATATCAATAAATAATCGCAAAAGTATGCATAGACAGATGGTCGAATTTGAACTGCACATTCATTCAGGTGACGATTGTCAAAATCAAGGGTTCAATACCCATTTTAAACTAAATATTTTTTTCACTAATTATTTTTTATACTTTATTATAGTGGAATTTGTGTAATGGAGGTATTGCCTTTTTAAAAAAATGTATTTTCAATGTTTTATTTTGTTTATTTACATACTTTTTATCAAAATTAATTAAGCCTGCACTTATCATAGACTGCTGTGAATTAATTACAAAAAAAATTTCCCAGTTCCCAGACACATAAAAATTGTAGTTCCCCTTTTAGACCTTGCAATCTATAGGGCAGATGATGATAAGGCCATCTGTTTCTTTGGCCAACAGTTAACAAACACAGTGTCATGTGGCCAGCACATCGACCAACCGCTTTTACTTTCCTCAAAATAATGTCAGGCACCCATTAGAGTTGGGTGGATTCAGGTGTGCCCTAAAAATCCTGAAATTCAAAAACCCAGTCTTGAATAAGATTCAAACCCAGGATCCCAGGTCTGGAAGCCGAGCACTTAACCAGCCAACACGCACCTTAACATTAAATATAAGCCATTGGTTGAAACACAATGTATCAATTAAAAAAATAAAAATTGCAAAGCTTATAAAACCTGATAACAGCCACTTCCAGAATGTTGAGGACTACGTATAGAGCCACACTGGTGTAGATACCACTTGCTGGCATGTTCAAAGCAGAGACTGTTGCTGCTATAGAGCTCTCCAAAATAGTTCTTTGTTTCATCTCCTAGCACAGGACACACAAATAGCTTACAATGAAAACATTGACGACCAATGAATAAAATAAATGCTCACATGACATTAAATACACATGCAATAACTTTGTTAGCCAGGAAAAAAAGATCCACTTAAGATCATTTCATCTGTTTGTCCTTTCATAAAGAGTGAACAATTGAACACAAGGGAATAAGAAAGTAGTCATTAGAGTGGCTTTGGTTTTACACAAAAGTTTTCCATAAGCTCTTTCTATTCTTAAATTTCAAAGAAGACTGCTCCCCCCCCCCCCTTTTTCACCATGATGATGTTTTACCGACATGGAAGTAAACATTTTTTCATAGAAGGATTCTGAAAAGGTTTTGTAAGACAAATCCTGTTGTATCATTGGCCAATGAGAAGGAAAACCCATGTTTTAGTCAAATGTTAGAGAAAGAAGCAGGAACACCAGAACTAGATTCTGTCAGGAAGTCAGCAAAAAAAATTATTACATTCTAGATGATGTTTTGAAGACATTTTAATCATCACAAAGCTATAAAAACAAAGATATAAGCAAAATGTTCCATTCAAATTATTTGTTAGTTTCAGACATTCCTTCAGAAAAGATAATGACATCCTAGCTCAAAGCTGCTGGACAGAAGGAGACAGTAGCAGGCCTAGTTCAAGCTTAGGAACAGAGTGGCAACAGTGGGAAGAGCGTATCACATGAACTGCCAACTATCCTATTTCTAGTACAAACAAAAGAAGATCATTTAAATACATAAAAAAAAAATGAATCAGCAGTGTTGATTTCTTTAAACTTTATGGGTCATTCCCTTTTGTTCCATACTCACTTATATTATTATTAGAGTCCTGACAGTTGGAGCCTCTGTCTGTAACATTCAATTCATTCAACCAGCTCAGTTCCTAGAGGAATACAAATGCATAATGCCATACAAGCTAATAAGGACATAACTAAATGAACAACAATGATAGAGCATCACTAGAATCTATCTAGAGTCATGAATCAGCCAGATTTGTTCCAGATATATGGTTGGTTACCATTTTGAATGGTACCAAGCAATATAAAATACAGAAGCTGTTCCAATAATCATACACACTCTAAATAAGTATGATTAGACACTAAAAGATTTTTGTGGTACATAATCTGTATTTTCACAATACCTCTATTCAAGTCACGCTTTCAGAGAGGAACCTAGTTGGGCAATGTAGGGTCGACATGATTCTCGAAAATGGCTCTAACTATTTTCATTGAAATTTGAAAGCTGATGTATATTGTTGGGAAAAGAATTTACAAGCTCATTGGCCACATTGGAAAAACTGTAATTCGGCCGTTATGGTTTTTCAAAGTATAAAAAGATATTAATTTAAATTTGGCTAGAGACCTAGAAGATATTTATCTTGAAAACACCATACATCTTTGGGTATTTCGTCATTGAAGAGTTTAATCAACTTATGTTCAGGAACATTTTGCACATCATCTTCTAAATCTAAAGCTAAAGGCCATCATTGGAATATGTATAAAGTCTAATAGGTTTATACATTCACTTAACTAGGATTTTTTTGGGGAGGGGGGGAGGAAGGGGGAAATGAGGCAGGGAATAAAAAATGTTCTGTCTCTAACATTCATTAGTTATCAAGAGCAATATAATTTTTCTATAAGATGTGCTATAAAGGAGATATAGGTTTTTTTTTTATTTTTAAAAATGTTTTTCTTGTTTATAAAGATTAATGGTATCTCAAAACCACTAAAGTTAAATTGTTAACAACATTAAAATTCATCTAATAGTAGAAAAATATAACAATATATAAAAGTGAAGAAAAAAAATGTAAATCATACAGAAAAGTGACTTGATGAGCTTCAAAAAAAGAGTAAAGGAGAAATTTAAAACATAATTTAACACAATTATGTGTCTACAGTACCTGCAAAAAAGGACAAAAGTCAGCCAGTTCTACAGAGCCAGCAAATCTTGAAACAGAGTCAGTTGGAATACCAGGAAGAGAATGAAAATACTGAGGGGATAAAAACAAAAACAACATATGTTTTCATATCACTAAATAGATTGATATAGGGAAGCAAGAATTCTAAAAGCATGAACTTAACTTTGGATTTCCTTCATCCTTACCCAAACCTAATCCAGCAGGATAGTGGGCAAAATTGGAACTTTGGACAATCATAAAGACAGTCTAAAGCTCAAACTGCATGGCCGATCATTTATGTCAGGTTGTCAGAAATACATTTCAAACTAGAATTTTTGGATGTCACAGTACTCAGGTTTGAGAACAAGCATTAGATCATTGTGCTGGCCTTATAGAAACCTGGTGAACTTTTAGGTCAACTAAACCATGAAATAATTTCTCAAACTTTCTTTTCTTTCATAACACAAATGAAGAATCATTAAGGCTCCCTAGAGTTTGATAACTGATAAGAGTTATGCTTTTTTTGAACAAAGGGTGGTAAAAGCTCAAAACAGGTACAGGCCTAAAGGATCCATTTAATAATTCATTAAAATATAAAACTTCAAAAGAATGTCTAGCTCAGTCAAATGAAATGTCAACACCTGGAGTGTGACGATGACAATCTAATAAAGTTGACAACATTTGTTCTACTCACCTGGTATCTAGCACTGACAGGTTGCTTGTACTCTACCAGATTGCAGATCACAACAGACTTTCTGTCCAGCGAGCAATCAGTCCAGAGTTCTCCTCTCTTCACCAGATTGCAAAATGGATGGATGTTCTCCCTTCTAAAAGTCAAACAAAACATACTAGACATTGTAAATGAATGTCCAAACAAACAAAACATACTAGACATTGTAAATGAATGTCCAAACAAACAAAACATACTAGACATTGTAAATGAATGTCCAAACAAACAAAACAAACTAGACATTGTAAATGAATGTCCCAATACAATGTAAACACTAGACATTGTAAATGAATGTCCAAACAAACAAAACAAACTAGACATTGTAAATGAATGTCCCAATACAATGTAAACACTAGACATTGTAAATGAATGTCCCAATACAATGTAAACACTAGACATTGTAAATGAATGTCCCAATACAATGTAAACACTAGACATTGTAAATGAATGTCCCAATACAATGTAAACACTAGATATTGTAAATGAATGTCCCAATACAATGTAAACACTAGACATTGTAAATGAATGTCCCAATACAATGTAAACACTAGACATTGTAAATGAATGTCCGAATACAATGTAAACACTATCTCTTTTTTTTTTTTTTTTTTACAAATTATCACTTTGAAATTTCCTATATCACATTTAGAATCACTAAAGACTAATGTAATGAAGAGATGTCTTCCGACAAAGAAGGGAAGACAACCAGTAGAAATTGAATGCACAAGTAGAAATTGGTATGCCAAAACTGCACATAAACAAGCATGGACTGCTGCAGGTCTGCACTAAAATCCTCAAACTGCATGAATCTGATAGACTGAGACAAATTTATAAGTAAATGAATCTGATAGACTGAGACAAATTTATAAGTAAAACTGCAGACGTATTAAGAATAAAAGAAAAACACAGAAACTAACATTTTTAAAAATGTAGGCTCTTAGCACCAGGGCCGGACTTAGGCCACAGCAACCTATGTTGTCGCAGTGGGCCCCGCACTTTCATTAGGCCTCGCATTAATGCGAAGTGTAAATTATTAAATTGAAATTATAACTTATATAGAATAACAAGTTTTCTGTGGCTTCTTGATTTTCCAGGAGTTCCTGGAAATCTCCTGTAATTGCAAAATATAACTAAAAGTCCTGGAAATCTAAAATAAAAATCTCCAGAAAACTCATAAAAATCTGCTGGAAAATAGACAAAATTAAAATGTTCATTTTGGGGTGCCAACCCTAAGCTCGCTAAAAAAAATGGCATTGTCAGCTTTCATTTGATAAAAAATCATTCTAAAGACGAATGTATTTTCTAATACAAAATCTTAATTTGGACATTATGCTTATCCCTACACAGACTGGGACCAGCGCTATCTGTTTCGCATAGGGCCCTGCAATTGCTAGGGCCGGCCCTGTTAGCGGGTATTTATACAATAAAAAAAATAGCATAGTATATGTAAGACAATACTGCAGACAAAGGAATGCTCCCTGAGGTAAAAAAAAAATTACAAAAGCATTTCTATTGAATCTAATTGAATTTTTAAAACATTTTATACATGTCTAAGCCAACTGTTAATCAGAAACCAATTTTTATAGTAATAATAAAGTCAATTATGAGTGACGTAGATCACTTGGCTACCTATCAATGGGTCTCTGGAGTTAATATCCTGACTAGAGCTGAGCTGTGTTTGCTGAGTGCCTAAGAGTAGCATGGAAACCTTCTCCCAGATAATCCCCTCCCTCCACATGTTCTTTGAGAATGCTAAAGCATAAAAAAATGCACTAAACAAAAGATTTTTGTTTAAATATTAAAAAACTAACATATAATGTTTTAAGAAAAAAAAAAAAGTGAATTCAGTCCTAAATGAAGATAGTAATTTTCCACTAAAGATGAAATAAGTCAACTCCTAAATGTCAAAAATTGTTCTACAATAGATATACCTCCGCTGAAATTATTTGCAACGGGAGTGCTTCAAAGAAGCATTTATAAATTGTAGTTTTTTATATGCTTCACCTAAATTTAATCATTTTTGCTAAATAAATATTTTTACAATAATTGCTGCAAAAAACATACCGTACACAAAAATAACCTAAAGAAAAGTGGGAAATTTTGTTATGGACAGAGTTTGTTGACACAGCACATCACCTTTTCTAACACTGGCATCAAAGTGAAAGTTCCCCAGTAGCATGATAACTTTTAAGAAATTTTACTTTACATTTTAATTTGCCACAGCTAACTTGTACCTAGTCAGTCTTTCATTGATCCAATCATAACAGCTGTCCTGAACAAAATTACAGCCAAGATTCCTACCCCATTCGTATTCACCAGATTTGGAATAGTCTGCCTTGTACCAACTGAAAGAAAAGATGTAAAAAAAAAAATTGTAAAATTCACAATGGAATCTAGTTTAGTCAAGTAATTTACTATAAATAGTTATTTTTTTTTGCCCTGATTTTCATTCTAAATGTGCATAATTGTATTAACCACATGATAAGTGCTACAGAATTTCAACTCTAAAAGACCCTGCATTGAATTGAGCAAATACTTCCTGTCCAAATTCTCCCTGAGTTTAACCTTTTTGGCCTACTTGTCCCAACAATATCCACTGGTGGCAATCACTATTATGCTCTCTCATTTAAGACACAAATCACTAGGACATTAAGACAGTACTTGTATAGCAAACAAATTCTACACTCTTGTATTATAAAATCACTGATTACTAGGAATTAAAAACAGATATTGTATAGTTAATAAAATATAGGTTGTCATCAAAGTACAGATCACTAGGAAATTAAAACAATCATTTTATTGTTAATGGAGGTGTGGTGGCTGAATAAGCACTTGGCTTCTGAACTGAGGAGTCCAGGGTTCCAATCCTGGTGAAGACTGGGATTTTTAAATTTGGGATCTTAAGGGCATCTCTGAGTCCACCCAGCTCTAATGGATACCTGACATTAGTTGGGGAAAAAAAGGGGGGGAGCTTGGTCATTGTGATGGTCACATGACTCCCTTGCTAACCATGGGCCACAGAAACAGATGACCTTTATATTATTAGCCCTAAACATTGCAAGCTCTGAAATGGGAAATTTAAAAAAATAGCTTTTATTAGTGCGACTTTTATGCTTATAGCATGCTCAGAGCGCTATGGTCCAATTGGTGAACCAGTAAGGGGAGGGAGGGTATATGGGAGAAGGTTTTCCATGCTGCCTTTAGACTCTCATTAAACACAACTCTGCTTGAGTCAGGTGTCAAACCTCGAGCTCCCTTGATAGGTAGCCAAGCCAAGTTGAAGCCTACTTCGACTCTCTGCCACACATCCTACTTTCCTTCCTTCCTGTTTAATTAATAAGTTGTATAGGTGCTCATTAAGGTCACAAATCACAAGGACATTGAGACAGTCTTTGCACAGTTCTAATTTATGGTGTCCCTATAAATTACAATATTTTGTACTCAAAGTTTTACCCTGTATCTTCCATCATGGCAAATGTAATCCTTGAAAATATAGAGTTGTGTGTGTAGGTTCCTGTCATGGCTTCATTCTGACAATACATAATTACAATTTTTGAGATACGTGAATGCTACTATACAAAACATTCACAACTTAAAAACAAGCAAAATATAAAAGATTATCTAAGGGGAAAAACTGTGTTTTCATAGCTACATATATCAAACTGTAAAATTTAGTTTCCTTAATCAATATCAAACTGAATTAATTAATTACCACTAATTAATTAATTAAATGGTTAATTTTTTTATTGATTCATATTTTGCTAGGAACAATGAATAATTGTGCAAAGTTTCAACTCGATCGAGAATGTGAAGTGGGAGAAATAACATGTAAAAAAAATTGTAGACAGAAAAAACTTTGTAAAACAAAAATTGTAGTGTTCATAATGTTATCCTTAGAACACAGAGAAAAGATTTATGAACAAAGATATGAACAGAGTTACTGCTGTTTCTAGCCAGGTACAAAAATATGAACAGAGTTTCTGTTGCTTCTAGCAATTTTTTTACTGCTGAGTCTCTTTTAAGATGACATCATAGTAGAATAGCATGGTGTTCACAACTGCTTATCACTGTCATTGAGAGTGTTTGCTAGAGTTGGTTGTTGTCATAGGATTTCTCTGAGGTGGGATAATTGCAGCATTCAGAAAGGAATGATCAATGTTTCGAGGTTCTATATTGTCAACAGTTAAATCTCTACTTGCTATGAACATTTAGCGCAAAAGGTAAAACTAACTCATTATCATGTCAAAGTTCTATTAGCATTAGTTGAAAGTTGCCTTTGAATTAAATAAGTAGTGTTAATTATCTACAAGTCATTATGCCAAAGTCACACATAAATATTTGTTTCTATCATGTAACTTTATTTTACAGATTACTGGATGACCTAAAAAACTTGAGCTTAAGATAACATTGCGATTAGCTATGCAAATGAAATATTTGTGGGTTTTTTAATTACATGTCAACAAAATGGATTAGACAATAGCCTAGGAGAAAGCTATTAAAGCTTTGTCAATTAATAAAAATCACTTCTTCTTCATCGTTCTCATTGTTATGTTGGAGTGTTCATATGACTAGACCAATACATGAGATGAACTGCGCAGTGGTTTCCAAATCAGGGAGCTCTCCATATAGTTTTCTTTCTATTGGGGTGATTTGGGGCCAATGTCTTATACGGGCCTCTTGGTAGAGAGAGCAGTTTTGGAGGACGTGGTCGGCATTTTCTGGTGATACTCCACATGGGCAGATTTCACTGGTTCCAATTTTGAGCTTCCGGAACATGTGTTGTCGCATTCTGTTGTGTCCGGTCCTGAGTCGAAAGATTAGACGCTGGTCTTGTCGGGATAGCTTATAGTAAGCATCATCTTTCTTGTGATTTGGATGGGAGCTCGTCCATTTCTCATTTATTTTATCTACAATTAATTTCTTCATTTCTTCTGGATAGAGAGCAGAGTTTACTTGTGAGTTTGTTCTCCCACTCTTGGCGAGTGTGTCAGCCTTCTCATTTCCTGCTAGTTGTATGTGAGCTGGTATCCATTGAATGACAGTTTTTTTGCTGTTGTGGTTGAGCTTTGTGAGTGCTGTTCTGAGGTTTTTAATATAAGGGGAATCAGAGTTTTGCAGGCTTTGGAGGGTTGTTTTTGCGTCTGTTAGAAAGACAATCTGACTGTGAGGGGAACTTGGATGATTTGCTAGCATGGTAGCAGCTAGTGCTAGTGCTTCCCTTTCTGCTCTGTGACTGTCAGAGAGCTCTCCAGTTGCAAAGGATTTTTCTAGTTTTCCTCCATCTGGCCATTCGATAAGTATTCCAGCTCCTCCATTTGTGGTGGCTTTATGGGATGAGCCATCCGTGTAAACTCTGATCCACTGATTGCTAGGGTAATTGGTATGTAGAAAACAGTTCACTATTTCCTTGAGCTCTGTTGGTCTGTAATCAGATTTTCTTTTTATGTTTTCAATATGGTCCCTTATAGTAGGAAGAGGGCTTTCGTCCCAGGGTGGAGATTCATTATAGTGTATCGAGGATTCCAGAGTAATTTTTTCAAGTTGGTGTTTCTTTTTTAGGTTTAGAGATTCCTAAAAATCACTGATTTTATTATTATTATCTTCTTATTAAGTACAGACGTTACTTCAAAAAGATGATCCTACGTCCTACACGTCATGCATCTAGTTGCTGTTTTTTAAATTTGATAAGCAAAATGTAAATTATTTAAATATAACTTAAATTTAAATAATTATTCAAGGTAGAATTGTCTTTTTATTTATAAATCAAGATGCCCTTAGAGCGCTAAAAATGTGTAGGAATATTAAAAACATAAATTTTACAATGCAAGTTGGGCCGATGGAAAACTTATGATTGAGAATAAAAATACTCAAAAAGGTTTAATGTGAAAACATGCAGAGATGAGATAGTTAAAGATCCTCTTACCTCGAAAATTCTCTTTTCCCAATGGGTCACGGCTGTGCCATCACCACCTTGATCCTCAAGCTCGGCACCTTCCAGAGAAGAACAGTTGAAATGAAGTCTGACTTCTTCCTGGTATATGAAAGTAAAAGGTATGGCTAACAGTTACTGTAATTTTTTAAATTTTAAAATGAATATTCTAAAAATATATATTTCTTTTAATACCTTTATAACAAAAAAACAAGCTTCATAATAACTCAATTTCCGAAACAGAAAAAAAGAGCTGTAATCAATGGGTTTTTAATAAAAAAAAAATGTATATCTGTATTATGGAGTATGTGTGTGTGTGTGTGTGAATGTTTCTATGGTGACAGCAGGAAGAAGTTAGCGATTGGTTGGTGCAATGTGAATGATGCAAGATAAGCAGCACTGTTGTAAGCTGTCTTGGGTTCACAGACAACTTTAGGATGCCAGAGTGATGTGTGTTAGATTTGTTTATAAATATAAGTTTATTTCATTTCATCTCAAGTTAAATTTATCTATACTGTAATAAAAGTTATACTTATTTTTGTTCAAAAAGAAGTTATTTCAAGTTTTTTAAGTTGAAATATAATACGCCTACAGCAGTTTAGTTGTCAACAAGCAGTTTGTTGCTAGAAGTCAACGACCATTGATAATCCTGTTTATATTCTCATTCTGAACAAGACCTGAAGAGTTCTTCTTAAAGTTTAAAAAAAATAACTACTGGTAGCTTTATATCACATTGTACCAATTTCTAGCCCAATAGATGTTGGGTTAAATGCTATATAACTCAAAATAATAAGTTGGCAGATAAGAAATGGTACTTTTTTACCATAATGTAATACAAACTCTAAACTTACCACAACCTTTGGTGTGACCATCATGAAAATTTTCTTGGTTGCTACACCCGAAATTTGATGCCAGTTGGGTCTGAAAACTGCTCTC
The DNA here is from genome assembly GCF_947242115.1 of Biomphalaria glabrata. Taxonomy (NCBI): domain Eukaryota; kingdom Metazoa; phylum Mollusca; class Gastropoda; family Planorbidae; genus Biomphalaria; species Biomphalaria glabrata. The sequence continues at coordinate 11,485,952 of NC_074721.1, forward strand.
ACTGTGTTGGTACTGCTTAAGAAAACATTCATTCTGAAACACAAGAAATACATTCATTCAAAACACAAGAAATACATTCATTCTGAAACACAAGAAATACATTTATTCAAAACACAAGAAATACATTCATTCTGAAACACAAGAAATACATTCATTCTGAAACAAAAGAAATACATTCATTCTGAATAGCAACAAGAAATACATTGATTTACAGATGAAATGATTGAAAAAAATTAAATTACAATTTGTATCCTGCAGGATATACAACAATTCATTAAATAGCATCCAAATAAGCATTGAAAAAAAAAAAATATTTATATATAATATATATTTATTTGTTTTCAAGTTTCTTTAGCTAATTTATGATGTGTTGTGGAGTTCGTATTAACATATAAAAAAAAACATTCTTTAAAAAAAAAAGGGGGCTGTCAATGCCAGAAGGCAAACTAACAATGGCCATAATGTTGAATTTTTAAGGCTCTGTCACAATGTATCAAGTTAAATGACAAACAATAAAATATTCTGTGAAATATATATCAGTGCCATACAAAATTATAACAAGAAAAATATAAAAATAATTTAAAACAGGAAACATAAATAATGCTTAAAAAAAAAAAACAAAGCTTATACAAAGTATAGTTGTATCACTTCAAAGTATAGTTGTATCACTTAGTTTGGATAAGTCATAAGTTTGTAATAGATCTAGACAAACAGCAATAAATCTTTGTGATTTGAAATATTTTGTAAAATGTTTTACATGTTTCGGATGTTCCTTCAGAGTTGAAGATAGTTTACTTCCTAGTCCAAACCTCCCGCAGGACGACGGGGGATGGGAGCGGGCAGGATTTGAACCCTCGACCATCGATAAATCCGAACGACAGTCCAGCGCGCAAACCTAACGACCAGGCAGCCATCCATTGTTTTAAGCTTTCTCAATATGCCATGATTCCTATCACTTATCTGGACCAGTTTGGAAAATTAAGGGGGGGGGGGGGGGGGGTGAGAGAAAGAAAGGGATATCTTGGTGAATTTTACCATAATCGTTTTTTAAAAGCATTTATTTAAAAAAAAAAAAGGGGGGTGGGAACAACCTGATTTTAAACTCATGACAAGCCACGTCATGAATGTTTAAGGTAAAAAGTTAAAATTCCAAAAGAAACCAATATTTATGTGCTACAGTTAATGTTTCATGTCCAATTGTTAATATTTCAAAAGAAAAAGCCTAAACACTTACTGAGCACTGAAGTTCCTTGGTTGTCTAGTTATAGGATCTCTTTCAGTAAGAGGCTCACCAAGTGAATTGCGATAAAATGCATAAAGTCCAGCTGTAAACCCCTACCATAAAAAGAAATACAGAAAAAACAAAAGATTTGTTCGTACAATACATTTAATTTAAACAAATTGTAATATATAAGAAATATGATTATAATTAAATAAATATGATAAAAATTTGTAATAATATTAACAAAAATAAACGGTGCCAGTAATTAATATATTCATCAAAATCAAAATTAATATAATACTACTAGTATAAGGTAAATTGATAAATAATGTCCTATACTAAATTAGAAACAAAGATTTGTGACAAGAAAATATATATATACGGTTATAAAAAAAATTGATATAAAAGAAAATGTCTTTATTAAATAAGAGAAATAATAATAATAATAAACATATATCAGAGCTTTCCTTGCATTATGAAAATATTTCATTTGTTTCAAGGTTTCATGTACAAATAAATGGTATGAACTAACTAACACTGACCAGAGCGTGGAGAATCTCATGCTTGATGGTAGTCAGCAGTTGCTTAGTATTGTAGACAGAGGCTAAAATAATGCTGGGACATATGTTACAATAGCCAGCCACAGGCCTGCATAAGAAAGAAATGCATTTTAAGTCCAGCATGGATTATCTTAAGTACTCTGTTTCTGCTCAATAGGTGGCTAGTCAAAGCAGTCAGAACTTTCTACTTAATATTCAGTGCTAAGAATGTAATTAATAAAGGTGAATGAAAAATTAAAACCTAAGTATTTGTGCATTCCAAGTATAAAAAAAACAGTTTATTTGCTTTGGCAGTTATTCTGTTCTTTAAATGTAGAAAGTAAATGTTATGAATTTTAAAAAAAAAGCTATTTACTTTTCCTTTTATGTTCCTCTTATGGGTTATGGCGACTAAGTGGTAAAGTATCTGACTGGGATTTTAAACTTCTGATTTTAAGACATTCCTGCGTCCACCCCTAATGGGTACCTGACATGCGTAGAGGAAGTTAAAGGGTGTTGATCCTTGTGCTAGCCACAATACCCTCAGAACCTGTCGGCCATTGTTGCTGCCATTCATCGCAAGTTCTGAAAGGGTACTTTTACCCTACCTGAGCAGCAAGTTCTGAAAGGGTACTTTTACCCTACCTGAGCAGCAAGTTGTTTTTAGGTCAAGGACACATGAGGGTACTGTATATGCAGACAAAATAGCAAAAAAAAATTTAACGTAACACCTGATGACTATTAGGACCTGAATGTAACCAGGAATCATTACAAACTGCTAATTTTTAACCAGGATCCAAACTTGAGTCCTTCAAACATTTATGCTTAAGAGGCTTAATTAAAAGAATGTCTAACAATATAGTTTGTATGTATTTCACTCAAATTTTTAGGTTGTCCGAAGAAAAGTTGATTTGACAATAAACAAGAATGGAACTGGCTTATCTCTTGATATCCTACTAAAAACAGCTGCTGATGGGGGAAAATGGAGGGATTAGGTTACGTGAGCTCTCACAGCACCCCTACGACAAAAGTCAATGGACATATGAGAGAGAGAGACATGGAAGGAGATGCAGAACATAGAACCAAAGCTATTACAAAACTTCATAGTGTCAGGCATGCTAATATATAAATATATACACAATATACAATTCTTGGTCCTAATCACTCCTAATATATAATCACTAATTCTCCTGCTTTCTGTGGACAACTGTCAAGAGAAGGGGTGTGTAAGATTTGAGATTGTGTGTGTGTTTGTTTATTATATTAGTTGTGAGTTTTGAATTGTTTTTATCTCCACTTTTTCAAAGGGGGTAATAAGTGTATGTGTATCCAGAGGTCAGTCTAGTCAGTTAGAGAGCTGACCTGGTCCGAGTAGGGTGTTGGTGGTTGTTTTGGGTTATTCTGTTTAGAGTAAGGAGATATTATTCTTTCTATGTGTGTGAGCTGAATATTTTGATAATGCTAAGGTGTTTGATGATACCTTGAGATAATACATTATTAAATTTAGTCTAAGCACCCTTAAATATTTAATTTGGGCACATTTAATACTTTTTAGTATATTATGATTGTGTATTTTATATTATATGTGTGACCCATTATATCCTGTAAATAAATACTAAGTTTCTACTCCTTTGTTGATTGTGATCTATAATAACCAATAATTAATATAGAAGAATTGACAACTGTGGCATCTCCTTCATGTTGAACATAAACAGTGAATCATACCCTAAGCTGCAACATGCACTCGTTATACTAAAAATGATTAGCACTCATTCAGTGTCACTCTATACATTTAATATCATACCTATAATACTTGTACACTTTTAATGATCGACAGATGGGGCATCGTATTTCACCCCACTAAGAACTGACCCAAGTTCTTTACAACAGCAAATAAAAAAATTTAACCTATTCTTACTTAACATAAGCCTAGGACAACTAGGCCATTTTCAAGATCAAAACTGGAGCGATTCAAATGACCAAACACGATTTTATATTCGGAATGATCAGAAGGAACGTACAAAATGGTGATTTTAATGGCTAAAAGACTAAATAATAATTCCTTCTGCTTAAGCACCTTTTTTTGGTGCACAACTTTCATTCATTCCATTTTGTTATTTATGTCTATTTCGTCACAGTATTAGTACGTTCATGTAAGTCTCCCCTAGGTCTAGATCAGTGGTTCCCAAACTTTTTTGTCTCGTAGACCCCTTGTCATGTTTTTTGGTTATCCGTAGACCCCCTGCTATAGTTATATTGAATTTTTGAAAATTCATCAATTTCAAATTACACATTTTGTTTAAAATAATTTCTAACCAGTGACACGAGTAGTGAAAACGTTTTTTAAACCTACATTTTAAGTTGAATTAATTTTTTAAAATAAATGTATTAACAAAATTCAAATTTAAACCATTATATAACAGTTAATATGTATCGTTAATATCACTATACACATTTTTTAAAGGTTTGCAAGCTCACCATCCGTTGCTACGGAGATTATTTTTCATATAATGATTTGTTGGTTTATGAAGTAGTTCTTCAAAACATTAAATATTAATGTGCCTTAAGTATCATAGTAAAAGATTTCACAAAGAGCAGTTTTTCGTGGATTTTTTGAGCCATAATAATTTGAATAAAAAAATACATCATTACCAGACAAGGTTGACTCAGCCAGCTGTATAGAAAAATTTGTTGTTTGCAGAAATATGTCGTTTGCAAAGACTTATATAAGAAGCAAGAAAAATCTGACTATATTCCAACAGAGCTCAAGAATTGAGTGAGCTCTTCTACAAATCCATTACCCTAACAACCAATGAGTCAGAGTTTGCATGGATGGTTCTCAGAAAGCCACCACAAACGGAGGAGCTGGAATACTCATTGAATGTCCCAATGGAGAAAAAATAATTTAAAAATTAACCACAGAGAAGAAATAGGAGCACTGGAGCTAACAGTTACCATGCTAGCGAATCGGCCAAGTTCGCCAAACAGTTAAAATTTTCTTGACCAATATTAAAAATAGTCATTCAAAGCTTGACAAACTCTGATGTATCCTAAATGAAACAACTCATGATGCCTGGACTGATGTTAGGTGGTCACCTTGCCTGCTCGCATCATCCGTCGGGAGATTTGGGTTAGGATGTTATTATCCACATAATCTGAAGGAACATCCAAAAGATTTTGTACAAAACATACTGTGTGACCTGTTCTCCAATGTTTAAATAGAAGGTAATAGAAGGCTGACACACTTGCCAAATGTGAGAAAACAAATACACACTTGAACATAGCACTCTATCAGGAAGAAATGAAGAAACTAATAGTGAATTGTAAAAACGAGAAATGGACAAGCTCTCATTCGATATACAAGAAAGATGAAACCTATTATAAACTATCCCGATAGAACCACCTAAAATTTTTCACATCAGAACCGTACAAATCATAATGAGAAAACATATGTTCCGGAAGCTCAAAATTGGGACCATTGAAATTTGTCCTTTTGGAGTGTCACCAGAGAATGCCGCCAATGCCTTCACCAAGAGGCCCAAAACAAGACACCGGCCACAGAACCCAAACATGAAATTCTTTTAATGATATAAGTTTGTGTAAGAGTTTTTACTATTTCTTCAATGGCTAGTAAAATCAATAATTTGCCTATCATGTGTAGGTTTTCAGTATTTTAATATAATCATTTTCTCAATGTCATGTCAAAGAGAGTTTTTGTGGGTGTATTCTGAACTTTATCTTTGAGTGTTGCAAACTTTTATCTTTTTATTAGGGTGGTATCATCTCAAATGATCCTCCAGCTTAATTGGTTTCATAGCATCATAAAAAAATGGCACATTAACACTCGCTTGTTTGACAAGGAAGTAATGAAGTTCAATTTCAAATATTTAACGCTGTACAGTTTACATTTATTTATTTTTAAGTTATAACTAGACAAAACTACACTATTTAAATATAGTTATTAAATTAAACAAAACAATTTTTCATTCAATCAGCAGGATAAAAATTTTAAGGATTTTCTAAGGTACAAATCATAAATGTGTGTATGAAAAAAATTCCAATTGTCATAATTAAAGTCACGACATGATGAATTAAGATTCTTTATCGTAGACCCCCTTGCACATCTCATAGACCCCCAATTCCCTTTTTAACTTTCGTAGACCCCTTGGAAGTCTTCGTAGACCCCTGGGGGTCTATATAGACCACTTTGGGAATCACTGGTCTAGATAAATGTCAGAGTGACTCGGAGGGATTACCCTTAGATAATTGTGATTATCAAATGTGTTTTAACATCTGTATAAAAGCATGTGTGTGTGTGTGTGTGGAGAACATAAATGGCAATGTCATTGATTCTGAAGATTAAAGGTGAGTGCAGTGCTTCACATGACCACACAAACCCATTTGAGACCTGCATATTTTTCTGCATTTCGTGCAGACAAATCTGTTGTCCGCCGGCGGCCTAGTTAAGTTTTCTTTTGGTCTTCTGCTCTTGTCATAATTACTACAATGTAGTGAACGATAATGTGTAGAACAATTTTAAAATGAATTTAAGGGCCTATTAAAAGAATGAGTATTTGTACATGTTTTTTTTTGTGGGGAAGAGGCGTTACAAAACAGTTTGTGAAGATGGTGCCTCTCTAGATCTAGGACTGACAAAATAAAAATAAATATGGGCCTAAGAAGTGTTTGTGCATGGCTGTGGGCCCTTTCATTTGTAGGATGAAAGAGACAAAAAAAAAGGACAAAGAATTTGAGGGCTAGAAAATTGTGTTGGGGATGGGGAAGCAATGTAATGCGGGCCGTTTTATGGATGGGTTTAGCTCTTTCTCTGCATAATTATTTTCCACGTTCTGGCGGAATTATTCATTTTGCTCATTTATATTTCACTACCCTGTTATGATTAAACGTTAATAACTTTTTTGTTTGTTATCAAAAAATGTTATATTTGGTATACTATTAAAGGAGAATGCACACCCTTTTAGAAAATACTAATTGATGTTTATAAAACCTAAATAAAAGTTTATTTTATATAATGATATTTAAAAATAAAAATTACAAACTGTGACTAAGTCTCCCTTAAAACTAGATCTAGACTAGATCTAAGAAATATTTTATGATCCATATCGAATAAAAAAGTCTTTTTTATGATAGCTAATTATATTTTCAAAAATAGCATATATAAAACATTGATATTAATTGTCTTGAGGCCAAAATCCCATGTCACACCCCTATAAAAATTTAATATAGAAAAAATGGAGCCTTTTTTAGCCCCCACTCTTTAAAAACATAGTTTTTTGTAAATACACAATGAAATTTTTTTTTTTCAAAGGGAAACTACTCACAATTTATTTATAAGCAATTTAAAGTATTTTGTAAATAAAGAAAACAAATTAACTGACTTTTTAAGCATTGACGATAATATGGTTCATTAGGCTGCAAAATGGGATAAAATCAATGATGGTATCCTTGATTAGGAGAGAAAGAGTTAAGAGTGTTCCAGGTTAAATAAATATGTTGTTTTTTTTGTAAAATGTTTTACATGTTTCGGATGTTCCTTCAGAGTTGAAGATAGTTTACTTCCTAGTCCAAACCTCCCGCAGGACGACAGGGGATGGGAGCGGGCAGGGTTTGAACCCTCGGCCGCCGATAAATCCGAACGACAGTCCAGCGCGCAAACCGCACGACCAGGCAGCCATCTAATATATATATACCTACCAACCAACTATTTCAACCGTAGCGCTAGCATGGACATCATCTAGTTTATATATAAAGTTGAATATGGATGGTATTTTTATACACAGACTGTAAGATGAATAAACCTAAGATCATTTGAGCAAAGAGTGAGTTTGAAACTGTGGACCATATAATGGACAATTCTGAGCTTACAGAAACAAAAAGAAACAACAGATTTCCTTATATCTATAAAGTGATAGGTATACAAAGTACAAGATAAAAAGTTACCTATCAAGAGCTGCCTCTTGCTGACAATGAGCTGCAAAGGCTATGGTCTCCTTTTGTTGACACCTTTCTGAATGCTTGCTGGCAACGTACAGGATGAAATCTGCATCAATCCCAGGTGATGAGGACACATCATCTATGTAGGTTTGTAAGTTTCGATCCCAATACCTACACACCTATAAGAAGAAATGTTAAATAAATAACGAAATAGTGGTAGAGATTGTATCAAAGGTTCAAAATTAAATATATCTAAGACCAACCTGTTTAGATCTTAGTGAAAACTGAGACAAGAAACATTTATACATTATCAATATGTCATTATATATAGTTAGTATAAAAGAAATGGGATGTGATAACATTGGTCCGAACTTTATCTTATAACCTTGGTTAGGCCAATAATAGAATATGCATCCTCTGTTTGGGACCTCTCAAGTCAAGAAAACATTTAGAAACTGGAACAGACACAAAATAGAGCAGTGAGGTTCATAACAAACGAATATTCACATTTGACTAGAGTAACACCTTTAGTAAAATCACTAAATTTAGAAAGCCTTCAGGATAGAAGACTTAAAAGTAAAGTAGGAATTATACATAAAACACTGAACCATAATCTTCAAATACAAAATTTAATAAAATACTCAGAAAGACACAAAGATAACGGCACATTCCTCATTCCATATGCTAGGACAAATTTGTACATATGCTCTTTCTTCCCTAGCGCTATTAGAGCATGGAATGGTTTGCCTGAGCTAGCCAGGAAAACCAGTGACTTGGCAGAAATTAGGTCATTGGTTAATATGCATGACTAAATGACATAATCATCTTCTTTTTTGAAGTAACATCTGTATCATATAAGATAAGATCTTGTGAATATTAGAAATTTTAGACTTGTAAGAGTAGTTAATGCTATTCGGACATCTATAGGCCAAAATTTCAAAGTTTGACTTTAACAGTGCATTATTTGACAATGGTTCAACATAGAAAAGAAAATGAAGTATCGAAATCTTCTTTAGTTTAAGGAGAATAAGAATGACTACTTATATTTGTACACCTAACCTATATTTGTTATTATATTTAAGGTCAAAGAGGCCATGTTATTTCATTGAATTCAGACAAATTTGACCCACATTATTTGATTCCGAATGTGTCTTTACCATTATAACTGGAGAGCTCTCTGACAGCCAAAGAGCAGAAAGGGAAGCTACCATGCTAGCAAATCATCCAAGTTCCCCACACAGTCAGATTGTCTTTCTAGCCGATGCGAAAACAACCCTCCAAAGCTTGCTAAACTCTGATTCCTCTTACATTAAAAACCTCAGAACAGCACTTACAAAGCTCAACAACAACAGCAAAAAAAACTGTTATTCAATGGATACCCAGCTCATATACAACTAGAAGGAAATGAGAAGGCTGACACACTCGCCAAGAGTGGGAGAACTAACTCACAAATAAACTCTGCACTCTATCCAGAAGAATTGAAGAAATTAATTGTAAATAAAATAAATGAGAAATGGACGAGCTCTCATCCAAATCACAAGAAAGATGACAAGACCAACGTCTAATCTTTCGACTCAGGACCGGACACAAAAGGATGCGACAACACATGTACCGGAAGCTCAAAATTGGAACCAGTGAAATCTGCCCATGTGGAGTATCACCAGAGAATGCTGACCATGTTCTCCAAAACTGCTCTCTTTACCAAGAGGCCCGTATAAGACACTGGCCCAAAAACACCCCAATAGAAAGAAAACTATATAAAGAGCTCCCTGATTTGGAAACCACTGCGCAGTTCATCTCATATATTGGTCTAGTCATCTGAACACTCCAACATAACAATGAGAATGAAGAAGAAGAAGAAATTTGATTCCAGACACCATAATTTATTTCAGACAGTCTCTATATTTAGGCATCAATAAACTCAGATTTGAATTCAGATTTTCGGATTTAAATTTAAAAAATATAGTCTTAACCCTAGGAAGAGGTAAAGTCATCCTGGTAACATAGGAAAAAACAATAACCTAACTTGAAATTTGAAATTCTTTTTTCTTACATAAAAAGATAGCTAAATGGAAGAATCATTGGAAAATGGACAAGCACATTATAAAGCACGCTAGTTTCATATTAAATATCAAAATAAAGATGTAATGACCACAAAAACAGTGAGTGTTCGAATTCATGTAATATTCGGATTAAATAAACTACTCTATATGATATTCATTAGAAATGAAGAATAAACATTAAATGTTCGATAGAATTATTCATCTTAATGTTGGAACTTTCTTTTATTATTTTAAGTAACTTTAAATACCAGAACAGGTGAGAGAACTGAAAAAAAAAATATCCTCACATCCAGATGTTTTTCGGGAACCCTGACAGCACCACACAGAGTTATTTCCTTACAGCTTTGCAAACAATAGGTTGAATTTTTATTGTATCTAACACCATACATGCATGTTCGGCGAAGTCTGATGGGTGTTGCAGAGCGACGAACATTGAGGGCTGACTCCCAAAAATGTGCTGCTTCCTGTACATGAGCCTTAAAAAAAACAACAATAAATATATATATATATTATATGTTAATGAGTTTAAAAATTGACTACCTCAAACATGAATTGGAATAAAAAAAATTAACTGTTTAAAGTTGCTCAATTATATTGGCTAGAATGCCACAGAAGCAAAACGTTTGTTGATATGATCGGGTAATGAAAGTTTGTGGGTTAAGTATTAATTAACTCTTTCAGTGAGGCAATACTCTCAGCGATAAACTTGGTATATAAGATTTATTTCACTTTTTATGTTAAACTTTTTATTTCTCCCAATTTTTATTTTCCGGATATGAGAGTGATTGTTCTTTGTTTTGGTAGTAAATTGGATGCAGGACCAACACATTTAAAAAAAAAGATGTTAGTGGTACCTCTTTTTTAGTTTATTTCCCAAGACTGGAAAAATATAAATAATACAATTTCTTAGTGAATTTTTTCATCTTTTATGAAATTTGAAGTGCTAGAATGTGTTTAGTTTTGAATATATATAATGGATTAAATGTTTAATTAAAAGGTTAAATCTTTCAGTATATCAATTTTCGAATGAAGTTTTTATATATATTTCCGTTTTCCGTGCTAAGCTGAAAATTAATTTTAAAAATTTGTTTGGAATAATTTATTTTAATTATTACACTTTTGTAGCCCATTCATTTTCCTTTAAAAAATTCTGGGGACTTGTGATGTGGCCATCGAGTTTAACCTTGCGTTTTTTTCTTGTAGTTTGAAGGTCATTGTGGGTTCCTATTGCTGTATTAATCCTGTCTTTAACCTCTTTGTTTTTGATGCAGTCTTTGTAACTAAGTAATACCTAGGATTTTTCTGTAGCATTTCAATTCCATTGATAGAATCCTCCTCTCGAGACATGCAGTCAGCATCCAAGATTTGCAAACATAAAATAAGAATGTGGCCATGATCCAGGAGCGCAATAGTCTGATTTTAGTGGCGAGGGCTATGCCATTGTCTTTCCAGATTGTTTTGATTTTTGCAAGTGCTGCTGTGGACTGTGCAATTCTGGCCAGTAGTTCTCACTCCAACTGTGATTTTAATCTTGTCTCTAATGTTATTGTTGAAGTGAACCACACTTGGCCTACTTATAGAGGTTCTGGATTACTATTATTGTGTTATGATTTACATTGTACTTTTCCATTGTCGACCTAGAGTGTCCTATGTCATACTTTGTTGAAAGCTTTCTTGAATTCAATAAAGATATGAAAATGATTCTGTTGGTGTTGAAGCTCTCACAGAGTATCCAAAGGTTTAGGATTTGTTCTGTTGTGATATGACCTTGTCTTTAATGTGTAAAAGTGAACGATTACACTGGAAAAATAAACTCACTTTAACGACCATCTGCCTTTCCAAACTCAACTCAGATATACTGTCATCAAAGTGTAAGTGAATACGGAGGGGTTGGTCAGCATCACGTTTCCTTATCACATGTTCTGAGTCCAATTGGACGTTATAAAACACATCCTGGGAATTTACATAAAAAATTTTAAGATTAAATATTAAAATATTTGTCTAATATTTTCAGCAGAGCTAAGAATGCAAAGTACAAAACAAAACAAAAAATTGTGTCACTCGCTGCTTTCTTGTTATCTCGCTAAGTAACTAGCAAGTGTGCTAATAAAAATATACACAGATAAGAGGCTTGCAAAGACAAAATATCTAAACAAAACATATCAAGACAAATTATCTAAAGACCAAGTATCTAATGACAAAAATTGAAGGCTCAGATTCAAACCATAATTTTGTCTATTGGTGTCTCTAATTGTTTTTTAATATATTTTTCAGGGGATGTTTAGTTGGAAAAAATTCAAGATCAACTATATCAAAACCTCATCACACACCAGTATCCCCCCCCCTCCCAAGCTAGGGTAAAAAAAACTCTAGGTCCACATAAAGCTTTAGCTTTAAAAACAGTTCAGCTTTATAAACAGTAAACTCTATTATCTACATTAGAAGTCTTGAAGTCTATTAAAAATATTTAGATTAACATAATTTATAGGACATGCAGCTGGATGAAAGAAGCATTAACTAAATACATACGTCTTGAAGTCGACCAACTGTGTGATGACAGTGGTTTTCCTTCCTTATGCGTGGAACTCCAGCTTGCAAGACAAACAAGAAGTTGAAAATTAAGACCCAAAAAGGAAATTGAAAGAACTGCTTCAGGCAACCCATTGCTTTCAGACTACCTCACTCACTTGGATATTTTCTTTTTCACTACCATTGCGAAGACTTAAGAACTGGGGGAAAACATTTATAATGATTAGTGAAAGCCATATCATGAAATTCAATCTCTTACAATATGTTAAAGCATATTAAATAATAACAATAACCACGATAGCAAATCAAATTAGCAACTTCATTTTTTTTTTTTAAGTCTTTAAAAAGAATAGTATGTGTATCAAAAAAAAAAACTACTGCATATATATATTGGTGCTATCAATGGAGTCTGAAATCAAAGTGATTTTAGAAAATTTGGATTTTACATATTATAATTTGAATTCTTGTGGAACAACCACTTTGTATCTACTACCTAGATTTATCTTTCTAATCAATCTTATCTATAATTACTTCTATTCATATGATACCCAATTAAACTTCAACAACAATACAGACAAGAGTGCCTTACTTTTAATGTCTACTCTCTTTAGATTTCTATCCTAGCAGTAGCAAAAACCAAACAAATAAACAATACTACAGCTATTCATAGTATTGTATTAATAACAGTAAAAATAGTAACATTAGGCAGTTTGATATAACAGCCAGAAGAAACAAAAATTAAAAAAACAAAAACATTGTAAACAAAACTGTCTCCTCTTTGAAATTAAACATTGATATGTTAATCCCATTGATTGCCTCTGCTATTGCAACATCAACTAACCAAGTTCACTCAACATATGGCCATTATGCAATCAAGTTACAAAACCACGGGTCAGAACATCTTGACCTTATTTTGATTAGTGTATGTAAACTACAACAGTATAGACTTTTGCTTCACTGTGCTTGCATACTTGTGTACTTGTCCAACATGGTAGTCTAATGTTATGACTGATAAAAAAATGAATGGTTGGAAACCTTTGTTAGTCAAGTCTGCACTACAAATAATGATGTTATTGAAGTACAGAGAGACTGCTTATAATTCCACAACTGGTCAGGAAACGTATCTTGTATAAAGGACAACTGTATGCCAAGGCAATCTTTTTTTGGTTAGCTGAAAGATGGTTGGCATAGCAGAGGTGTACCCAGAAACACTTTAATACAAGCTTAGGTACCAACTTGCTTTAACAGCAGCAGGCGACTTCCAAACAAGACAGATGGAGATTGAGAAAAGAGAGCCTGAATCAACCACTAGTGGAAAATGGTTATGTCTGCGCTGGATATGGGCAAAATATGTAGGTGGCAGATGAGACTATGTAGCAGTTACAGTATGAAAGACAAGTAGTTACAATCTACTTCAGTCAGACTGACAGAATCATTGTTCAAGTCTAGAAATCTAGATCTATATATAATATATATAGATTTAGACCTAGATAGTAGTAGTAGATATCTAGATTATTCTGTTACAATTACTAAGTTACTCATACTGACTAACAATAGTAAGAGACCATGACAGTCTGTAGAGTAGTATAATATTAGATTTTAGTTAACCAGTGCAGACAATAAGAGCCATTTAATTATCAACCTACAATAAATAGACTACATCTATCTTATAAATCTTATCTTATCTTATATAATACAGACATTACTTCAAAAAAGATGATTATGTCCTATGCGTCATGCATTTAGTCATGCATATACCAATGACCTAAATTTTGTTAAGTCACTGGTTTTCCTGGCTAGCTCAGGCAACCCATTCCATGGACCATGCTCTAATAGTGCTAGGGAAGAAGCAGCATTTGTACAAATTTTTCTTAGCATATATGGAATGAGGAATGTGCCTTTTTCTTTGTGTCTTTCTGAGTATTTTATTAAATTTTGTTTTTGTATTTGCAGATTATGGTTCAGTGTTTTATGTATAGATCTAATTGCTACTTTACTTTTAAGTCTTCTATCGAAGGCTGTCTAATGTAGTCATTTTTGCCTAACAAACAGGTTAAAAGCCCTGCCGCAACTATTTTAAAGTTTGAATTATAATGGTTAGTCCTAGGAAAAAACTGGAAACATAGAATCTTTAAGCTCGTCATCCATTTGTCATTAAAAGTATAATATATTGTTTTGTTTCGCTATTCATAGTTACAATAAAATATTATGTCAAAGAGGATCGGATCAGTATTAACTTCCTCCCCCACAAAGAACAATCTACAATTTTCCAACTAAGAACAGGACACACACCTCTATTAAATTACCATCTGAACAAAATAAACTCCACACAACTCCCCCTTTGCAGACACTGCACCCACCCTAATGAAACCTTAAACCATATTCTCTTTGAATGCCCCTCCCTAATCCTAATTTTTAGATGATACTGATAGATGAGATCTATAGTAGATTCTTATATCTGAACACCGACTTACTGGAACTAGATCAAATTTTTATTTTATTTTTTTATTGGGTGAAGGTTTAACTAACAAAAAAAATGAAAGCAGCTTCTTAATCTGCAACTAAAGGACTATAAAAATAGCTGTATTCCTTTGAATAACCACTCATAGTCAAGGTTTTATTTTAAAATAAAGTGGGTCACTTCATGCTCATATATTGAACGCAGTTTTTGGGCTTTCTCCTCACTTGGACAGTGAGCACCGTCGTTGAACACAACTATGTAATTGCTAATAAATTATATCTGTGTTACTTAAAATTTTTTTAGATTGTATTAAAAGAAGTAGATATTCACTTTTGCAATTATGTATTTATAGTCTATTTTCTCATATACTCTCTCTCTGTCTCTCTCTCTAACTCTCTCGATATATATCGTTTATAGTTTATTATTTATATACCTATGTAATCTATGTGTAGAAACAGACAGAAATAAATCTATATAGATTAAATATCTACAAATTAATTATTATAATTTAATAAACATGATATTTTCAACTAGGCTACATTGGCTACTTTTATTTTCTCTGTATTTCTTTTAATTCCCATCCAAGGACCCTCTTCTTGTATTCATAATTGGAATGTTCGTTTGTGACACATTAACACCCCCTCCATCCCATAGATGCTTATAATTCTTTTCATGACTCTCTCCCCCTTTCCTCCACTGCCTGTTTGATAGTTTGTGACACTAAATGCTTTAAAGTGTATACCTGCTCCTCACCGCCAGCTCATCTGGAGTGATCACCTGCAGTGGGCATGGTCTCTGGCTTCATATTAGCAGCCCGCACTTTTTCTTTCATTCATAAATTATATATATATTATAGATATAATATCTCAATCTATGTCATGTTTATTCCTTGAAAAAATCATAGATTTATTAATCCCAATAATATTTCTTATTACGATTTTGCTGTGTCCAAGGAAGGAGAATGAGCTGAATTCATTATTATTCGTTGGACACCCCCTTTTTAAATTTTATTTAACAGCTAACGGTATAATTGTGATTGGAATGTCTTTCTAAAGATGTTTGGAAGCTTATTTTGATATGCCCATCAGCCTACGATCAGACAGGCTCATAATATAGCCTTCATCCCTTATATGGGTATGAATTGCCGGGGAGGTTAAAACAACAGCTTTACACACATGGTTACCGAGAATCTAAAAAACTGCCAACTGCTTTGGAAAAACGGAACAAAATTACCGGAACTTATCTAACATTGGACATGCGCAGTCCCGAAACATCATTTTTAGCTCCAAACATAAAAACATATATATGGCTCCTTTTGTCTCGAAAGGCAATGGATGCGCCCAAGTGAGTCACTGGTTTTAACTTAATCTTGAGAAGGGGCAGAATCTGGTGTGGCTAATCAAGCCAATTCTAGAACGGCAGACTTTGCCACAATTCGTACATGTGTATGCCTCTGATTTAGGGCTAGCAGACAGGGTAGCTTTCTTTTTTTCCCTCTTGATTAAAGCCGCTTCAATTCTTTTGTTCTCAGCAAGGGTTGTCCCAGCACGCACAGTCTGTCTCCATGCACTCCGGTCTTTGGCTATGTTTTCCCACATACTTTCACTGATGCCTGAGGCTCTCATGTCTCGCTTGCAGACATCTCTATATGTTAGTCTTGGGCGGCCCTTGGGTCTGACTCCTTCCACAAGCTCAGCATATAAGATATCTTTCGGGATTCTACCATCTGGCATGCGGGTGACATGTCCGAGCAAGCGTAATCTTCTTTGTGTCAGGAGAGCATACATGCTGTTCATATTGGCCAATCTCAAAACTTCCTGATTGGAGACATGGTCCCTCCAAGAGATGCCCATTATGCGTCTCAGGCAGCGCAAGTGGAAACTATTCAATCTGTGCTCTTGGTACATGTATGTTGACCAGCTTTCACTGCCATAAAGGAGAGTGCTCACAACACAGGCGTTGTAGACTAGGATTTTGGTCGCTGTGGTCAATTTACCATTTTCCCAGACGCGCTTGGAGAGTTTTGCCAATGCTGTGGTAGCTTTTCCTATCCTTTTTGTCAGCTCGATGTCTAAGTCTAGGTTACTGACAATTGTTGAACCCAAGTAGGTAAATTCCTGCACCACTGAAAGGGTGTGGTTCCCAATTTGTATTATAGGTATTTCTGCGACGTCTTGTGCCAGGATTTCGGTCTTGGAGAGACTTATAGTAAGGCTGAACTCTTGACAAGCAGCTGCTAAGGTGTTCACTAGCTTCTGTAGACCTCCTTGTGAGTGAGACACGAGTGCCGCGTCATCGGCAAACAGCAGTTCCCTTATCAAGATACGACGCCTTTTCGTTTTGGCTTTAAGACGTGCCAGGTTAAAGAGCCTTCCATCGGATCTGCTATGGATGTATATTCCGTCTTCCAGGGATTTAAAAGCACTGGATAGTACGACTGAGAAGAAGATGCCAAATAGTGTAGGGGCCATTACACATCCTTGTTTTACACCGCTCTTAATGGAGAATGGCCTGGAGGAAGAACTTTCAAACTGAACGGTGCCCTGCATATTTTCGTGAAAAGCTGACACTAGTTTTCTTAACTTATTTGGGCAGCCGATTCTCTCTAGTACAGCAAACAGACCGCTTCTGCTAACAAGGTCAAAGGCCTTGGTCAAATCAATAAAAGCTATGAAGAGGGGCTGCTTTTGTTCTCTGCTCTTCTCCTGTAGCTGCCGCAGAGAGAAAATCATATCTGTTGTAGATCTACCTGCCCTAAAGCCACACTGCGACTCTGGATAAACACGATCTGCCAGGATCTGTAATCGCTTTAGTAATACTCTAGCAAAAGCCTTTCCGACTATGCTAAGCAGTGAGATGCCTCTGTAATTGTTACAATCAGAGCGGTCGCCTTTATTTTTATAAATTGTAACAATGTTGGAGTCTTTCAATTCCTGGGGGACCATTCCTTGTTCCCAGCACAAGCTTAGCAGTTCATGGAGTGGTTTGATTAGGGCATGTTTTCCAGCCTGAATAAACTGAATTACTTCAGCAGGAATGCCATCTTCTCCGGGTGTTTTCCCATGTGCAAGCATGTCAATGGCAATTGAAAAACATATGAATTACAAACAAAAAAAGCGACCCATTCAAGGAAGGAGAATTCGATGGAGTGTTCAAAATATAACTTAAGAACCTCCTCTACTCATCTAGTACTACTAGTACTAGTAGATCTACTGTTACACTGTTAAAGCCGTTTATTACAACAATAATACATTGAGTACTATAAGTTTATAAGACTATCTATCTATAGTCTATAGTAAGTACTTTACTATACTATTATTATGTTATAATTTATATGTATTATTATTTACTACACAACCGGTGACAACCGTACAACTGACGGGCGTATCGTATGACAACTTTTTCAACTACAACGCAAAGTCAAGTCACGTCAAGCGCGGCAAAGAGTAGAATCTAGAATCTAACTAATTATTACTAATTTTAACTATTACTTAATAATAATTACGGCGGAAAACAGATTGAGTTCTCAACATTCTACTTTTAGGACCATTTTTTTGACCAATTTCAAATTGGCTATTATTGACATATTATATATCAAATTTATTGCCCAAGAATAGAGGAATTCAAAAAAAATAAAATCAGAAGCAGCAGACAATTATTTAACTTGAAAAAATGAGGTCAAACACACTTACCCCTAATAATGAAAAATCCATCACTCACAGAAGATATGTCCAATTATCCATGAATTTCACAAATTCACAATATTATTAATAGAAAAATGTATCACAAAGTAAAGTATATTTATAGAACATTTGAAAAAAATATATAAACATGTGTTTTAAGACATTTATGCCTATTAATTGAGCCCCCCCCCCCCCCAGACCCCACCCCCTCGGTAAAAAAAAAAGTTGCAAATTATACTTTATCATCATCCTGAATAACAAAACCATTATCAGTTTTGACATATAATGTATCAATTTTAATGCCCAAGAACAGAGGAATCCAAAAAAAGTAAATTCATTATCATCAGACAAGTATTTAACATAAAAAAATGAGATCAAACACACTTACCCCTAATATTGAAAAATCCAAAATTCACAGAAGATATGTCCAATATTCCATGAATTTCACAAATTCACAATATTATTAACATAAAACTGTGTCACAAAGTAAAGTATATTTATACAACATTTGAAAAAACAAACAAACAACTTTGAAATGTATTTATAACTAATAAATAAGTCTCCTCTTCGGCCCACCCTACCATAAAAAGTCACTTTTTTTTTCTTATATTTATCTTCATTTTTTTTTACATAAATACAGTATAATATATAGATCTAGATGTATTTTAGACTAGAAAAGATCTAATATTAAATGAATTATTATCAAGATATAAATAGATCTTGTTCTTGATCATTTCTAGATCTAGGCATTTGAGGTCTAGACTCTAGACCTAATAATAGGCTTAAGCTAGAAGTGCATGGTGTTTTCTGTTTACTATCTCAAATAATCTCAATTTTTGTATCTGTTGTAAATGTTGCTGAGAAAAGAAATAAAAACATTTATATTTGGTTTATATGTGTTTGTTGTTATTTTTAACGATGTCTTAAGTTTAAGTCATAAGATGATAAGTGGATCTATTCTTCTATAGTCTATATCTATAGTAATCTATAGAGATTTAGAATTTACTATTTAGTCTTAGATCTAGACTAGTCTAGATCTATAAATCACAAACATAACAAGTATTATTAGATCTAGTGTCTAGATAAAGAAAAATGTAGTATCTGCGTTATTTTGGTATCTCTACTAGTCTAGATCTACTAGTACCTCTAGACCTAGATCTAAATTACTGTCTAGATCTAACAATGGAAGTGATACATATTACAGCACTCGATTTTTTACCGGTCAGCATTTTTTTTAGATCTAATCTAGCAATACCGTAATTAATTTTAATCTAAACATTTAGAGTCTATATCTACAATCCAATCTTAAATCCCGATCTTGGTTTTTTTGGCGTTAGTAAAAAGAATTTACAAAGGAAAAAAACACTCGTAGTCGCCGTAGAAGTTTTTCTAGATCTAGATTCTAGAATGTCTAGATCTAGATCTAGCCTCTATTAGACAGTATATAATCACTAGATCTAGACTAGGGCTAGGTCTAATCTCTATTATAATAGATTATAGATCTATGTATTCTATAATCTAGATCTAGTCTAGATTATAAAATATAAGTTAAAATTAAGATATATCGATCTCCATGCGGCATCACGCTGTGTAGCGTTTAGCCTGTTTAGCACGCGTGCGTTATTGCCGATGTCCGGTTATTCGAAAATCGGTTGTTCGAAAGCGACAACGTAGTATTAAAGTACAATAATTACCTTAATAGTTGATAATATTATAAAAACTATTGTCTTATGGATAGTTCGGACTGAGATCGCTTTTAGCGATGTTTCTTTCTCGAGGATTCAGAGCGAATGATTGAAAAAACAAGTTTTTAAAAAAGCGTAAGCCCTCCGATTTCGACGACACCACTTCCGATTGGTTTATAAAAAACGTAATAAAACATTATTTTTTATATTTTTTCCCCTTTTTTAAGTACGAAAATATAGCAATATGATTTCTAAAATAAAAATATGTGTTTCCTAATTAAAATTGGTAATATTTAAGTGTAAATAAATAAATATCGGCAAGCGTACATTCGCGACAGCCAATTTTCGTATTTGCATCGAGGCTATTTTTTTTTAATTCTAGGACAAACGAACCATTCAATTTACTTTTTTTTTCCTTGAACATTTACAACAACCATTTTTTAATGATAAGTAGGCAATTTTTTTCATATAACTATAAAAATAATATGTTTCTTACCTTTTCAAAGGGGATCACATAAAACCACAAGTAAAACCTCTCTGTCGTGAATAGCCTACTTGGTGAATTTCACAAGTGCACAAAATCTTAATAAAAACGAATTTCCACAAAATGTTGCTTATGAAGCTTACACAAACATAGATCTACGTATCAGATCTAAAAAATACGTTACAGGTGGCTTAATTTCAGAGATAATGAATATTGACATTCAAAAATGCATTTTCAATGGGAAATCTGTTTTCCGCCTTACTAGATCTACATCTATACTTATAATACTATAATAATAATGATTTATACCTCTTCAGGCTCTTGCTTTAGATCTCTAGTTTAGTCTCTATGCATCACACACCTAAAATAAATAGCCTATTAGATAGATCTATCATATTAATATTTAATATAGATCTAGAGTTAGAGTCCAGATCTATCTACTAATCGTCTAATCTAGATCTTCATTTATAGTCAATTTCTAAGGATTATTGATATTATGTACTTTGCTACTAATATATTATCGATAAATCATTGCTTAACTGAACTGAACTATATAAATTAGAGATGGCATGAATGAACGGATTTACTATGAAAGTCTCATCATCAGATTGTCAAAGACAATTCGCAGCTTTGCCAGAGCTACCGCACTCATAGACAAAGGTAAACCATATCTTAGCCAAGTCCTCTTACAATTTGAACTAAACCTTCTAAGACCGATAGCAGACAGAATTATATCAAAATGAACAAGCAGGCCGCAGTACAAAGGAACACATCCTAAACCCAGGATACTCAGCGAGAAATACCTTCAACACCAACAGAATCTCTCTTTGTTGATTTCAAGAATGCATTCGAGAGAGTCTGGGCCCGTCTGGCATGGGGAACTCTAGGTCACTAATCGACAAGTAGGCCACAATATAAACAAAAACATAGTTAAAGTAATCCATAACCTTCACTAGCAGACCACAAGAGCGGTGTACTCAACAATAACATTGGGGACTGAGTTTAAAATCAGTTGTAGAGAGTCAAAGCCAGTGGCGTAGCTAAGGTGCTTGATGCCTAGTGCGGCATCTCCTCATGATGCCCACCCCCTCGGATATAAAACAGCGAAAATACGTTATTATACAATAATTTTATCGAAATCTGTTATCCACCAATTGCCTAGATAGTGAAAACCATCACTGATATATCACTGGTATTAATTATTGATCAACTTAATTAAGTCTGAAAAACATCGTTCGCATATAGCCATACTTTCCGCAATTGTCAGAAATATGTAAAAATCTGCTAATTCTACCTGAAGAGAATCTTGGACATCATTCTTTTTCTCTCAAAGCAGAATCTGTTCAATAGGCATCACGAATATTTAGACCATATTTAGAACTGAATCATCTAGTGGCATTCTAGCTGATATCTTTTTTTTTTTTTTTTAACTCAAGATTTCAAACAGGTCATTGTTTAAGAACTTCAAAGGCTTCTGAAGAAATCGCCACAAATTGTTGACGCCTCTTTCGCTCCAGACGAATTTTTGTTTTTGTCAATATCGCTATGACAATATCAGGATTGATTTCAATCTGAGGATTCAATAGTTGGGAGAGCGACAAAATTCATATTCACCAACCACATCATGATATGATCATATCGGGTGATTGTTTCTTGAACTATCACGTCCAAGGAAGAATAAATCTCAATCGTAGCTCGTTCTTATGTGTTTATACAGAATCTTCACCTTTTTCGCTTGGCTTCTTTTTATTGTGGCCAATACGCCTTTGATGTTTTGCACTAATCCTCAGATCAGAGCCCACACTTTCATTGAAGGTAATAATGGCTTTAGCGTTGCCCTTCCGACTAGGGAAGGGGCCAAGAAACCATAATAGGTGAGAAAATTAAGACTGCATGGTAACTAACAATCCACCTACTTAAGAGATTTTGTCTTTACAATTCCTATTCAACTCGTTCGTGGTACCCATTGAGGGCCATATTATGCTTTGAGAGAAAATGAATAATATCAAAGATTCTTTTTATTATCAGATTTTTACCTTTAGGACCCTTTGATCCCTGCCGTCAACCATTTTAAACAGAGAAGACAATTTCTCCGTCTGAGCTAGCACTATGAGCGCCAGCCAGACTTATCAATCTTAAGCAAAGCCCCTAATATTAACAGAGTTGCAAAATAAATATTTTTTTAATCAAATGCAGCAGTTTTTGTTTGTTCATGTATGTTCAATGCGTGCAGTTTTTACTGAGAAATGTAATGCTCAGTTTGATGCCCCTCATCGCTTGATGCCCCGTGCGGCACGCACCACCCGCACATGGCTAGCTACGCCACTGGTCAAAGCTATCTTATTTCCTCCAACACATTTCAATATCTTCCTTGGCGGATAATGGGGGGATGTTCTTGATGGTTACGAAGGTACTGTAAACATTTGCGGAAGAAGAATTACTAACTTGCGCTTTGCGGATGAAATCTGTGGTCTGGCAAGGAGGAGATAGCGGACTTGGTAATGCGTAAAGACAAAGTCACGCAGACTTCCGCCGTATATGGCATGCAAGCAGCAAATCAATGCAAGAAAACAAACATTATGACTAATTTCGAAAAAAAAAAAAAGCATTGAAATGGACATCAGTATTGAAGGCTAAAAACTGCCAAGTGTCGCAAGAAAAAGTAAATACATTAAGAGATTGTTTCAAACGAAGGATTTGGAAGCAGATACTAGGCAGATTGACTTGACGTAGTAGGAATGATTTGCCCAGAACCAGTAGCGTAGCTAGGAATTTGTCTTCATTTGGGGCCAGGATGCTTGACCCCTTCGGGGGCCCTTGCATTTTGAGTTATATTTAATAGTTAATGTAAAAAAATTTCAAACACTCATTTGGGAGCACCCCTCACGTCGGGTCCAGAGGGATTTTCAAGTTCTCTCCCCACCCTATCTACGCCACTGCCCAGAAACGTCACGCTTGGAGAAAGCTGGTTGGTGGCCTATGCCCCTGGCGAGATGAGATGAATACACACGAGAGCGCCCAATTTCCTCAACAACGTAACGATATGATGAAAATACCCATACGAAAATGTATTCTGGTAGCTACCCGGAGTAGTAGTAGATTACTGCTAATACTTAAATGGTCGTGAGTTATGCACACCAGACTATCATTAAGATGGTTGAAGGTTCGAAACTTGCCCATCACCATCACTTTCTGTTCTGCAGGAGGTTTGATCTGGGGTGCAGGCCTAGTAATCGTAACTTCAATGAGAACTTAAGAAAACTTAATTACACAAATGATTTGCTATAAACTCGTATATTACAAACTTGTAGGCAGGGGCGGACTGGGTATCAAAATCGGCCCGGGCATTACCATATCAACCGGCCCACAAACGGCAAGTCATATCATGGGCGTTGCCAGGTGCAAAGGACAGCTAGGGAACGGAGTCCGGGACGAAGCCCCGGATCCAAGCATTATTTCCGTTACTTTTAGGTTTAAAAAATGCATATTATGAGGTATCTACAGTGAAATTAGCCTGCTACTCTTCGGCAAAAAAAATATTCAAAAAACAAAATCTGCTATTTATTGCACTTCATCCAAAGACTGGTAGAACCTATAGCTTTGTTTAGCTTTTGTATTGGAGGGGGAGGGTAACCACAAACCCCTTTTGGCAACGGTCATGGCTGCACTGGGGCAGTAAATAAAGTTTCCCTTTCAGAAAAAGACGTCTGATGCAGTGATGGTTTGAACCCCCCGCCTACCGGCTACACTACACCCATTAGTAATATTATAGGTGTAAGCCTAATTCTCTTCAAAATATATAAAGTTTGATAACGCATCGAAACTGGTTGTATGCTTGCGTAGGATTACATAATGTATTTTATATATACATTATGTAGTCTGAAAACTCAAAACAATACAATAGCAGCCTTAATGAGTTTGAAACTTTTTGGTATTAGTCTACTTATACATTACAGACGTTTCTTCAAAAAAATAAGATAGTTACGTCTTACGCATTTCATGAGTCAATCTCGTCATGCATGTTGATCTGTGACTTAAAATATGCTAAGTCATTGGTTTTCCTGGCTGACTGAGGCAACCTATTCCATTAAAAGATAAGAGAATGCAAAACGGTTAAATACTGACACATATAAGTACATTTTCAAAAAACGCGAATTGTAAATGAATATATCATTAATCATTACCCATTATTTAAAATATTAATATAAATCTCCTTACATTACATATCGGATGTGACAGCGCTAATACATTATTATAATTATTATATGAATTTCGCTCATTGACGACTTCATGCTAAACATAAGTTGGCCATTAATCACAGGCTAATAGTACAAAAAAATTGATTTAGACATTTGCATTTTTTTTTTTTTGTGTGTGTAGGCCTTAAGTGTAGTATTTTTAGATCTATGGTATTAAAAATAAACAAAAAAAAAAAACTTAATTTTTCTTTACAAATCGCAGAAAGAAGAACTCTATATCCATATTGAGCTTTGAATAAGTTGGGTACATAGACATGGTGGGTAGATTGCAATTTCGCGTCTGTGTGTTAAATTTAATTTCTTTTAAGAACTTTTAAGCTAATTGTCGCCCCTATTTTATTTTCTGTATTATATTGATGTTTTCTAACTTAACCTTTCTCATCCCTCTTTTTTCGTTAACTTTCAATGGAACCATCAAAAGACGGGAGTGGGAAGGAGCAAAAAAAATGGGAGTGCCATCAAACGTCCATGCCGACCAGCAAAATGATTAGGCCAAACACAACCTCAACGACATCAAAACAGTGTTGAAGTCCATGCGCTCGTGCATAGCAAAAAGTACTGTCTATCGTTTTGCAAATAATAATAAGTGTAAATGAGTAAACTTTTTGATAATCTAGTTGAATTTCAAACAAAATTAATTGTAGTAATAATAATTTAAAAAAAAACACAAGAAAAATGTTCTGGCATTTTTTATAAAGTTGTCAGCATTGAAAAAAAAAGGGCTTTGGTCGCGACCAGACCGGCCCATTTGGTACCGCCCCACCGGGCATTTGCTCATTTGCCCATATAACCAGTCCGACCCTGCTTGTAGGCTTAGTAGACCTAATATCACTATTGGAATTCGAAGATTACTTTAATAAACTTATTTATTCGTATGGAAACATACGCACAAGAAGAAGAAAAGAAGCAATATAATTTTTTAAAAAAAGTTAATGGAAAGAATCTCTAATTTCTACTATTTATCTGGAAATGGCAGGGTTAAGCTCCCTTTCTGCTATATGAAACAAAATTAATTAATTAGTACTAATGGATTAGCTAATTGGTTAATTTTGAACTGATTCTTCTACTGTTATTGGCTATGAATAATTATGCAAAATTTCAGCTTTATCTGAGAAAGCGAAGTGGGAGAAAAAATGTGTCAAAACGTAATGAGGGGATTAAATCCATATATAAATTTACATCTCTCATTAAATAGCATTTATTCCCCTTTTTGATATCAAACATAATAATTAATCGCCAGTAATTAATTATCTAATTGTCTAATTTTTTTGATTGATTCGTGTCCTGTTATGTCTTGTCAGTTACTTTTAGTGCAAGGTTTCAATTTGAGACAAAACATATTGAAACTTTTTACCAGACAGACGGACAGAGTGAGTTGATATAAGCTTTGTTTTGTGGGAACAGGCTTGCTTAAAAAAAAAATCAATCGATGAAGTTAAATTGTAGTTGTTTTTTTCCTTCTAGGACGATGTTGTTGTTGTTTTTTTTAAACAACCTACGTTTTTTTTTAAAAAAAACTCTGTTCCGGATTTCAGAAGTGCTTCACCTTAGGGCTTAGACAGAGGGTCAAACTTTGTTTTCCCCGGGACACCTTGTTGAACTGGTCAGATCCTGAAAATGTTCCCCCTTCCTCACCCCGCCTCCGTCTTCCTGGTCAGAACCAGACGTTTTTCGGATTGCCCGTCGAAGCAGATGTTTAATCTGCTCCTAAAACACACACTTACACACACACACACACATGACACACACACAAACACACAGCACACACACATATTGTTTTTGCCTGGACTTAACAGCATATCTCCAACAGTTCACGAACAAAAGTGTTTTCCGTGAATTTCAATGTTGTTGTTTTTTTGTTTCCTTATGTTGGATTTACTTTTTGGATTAAACGAGAGAAATTATATCAAAATTAGGATAGATAGTTGCATTTTATTAGTCCAAGCAAATTAATAATATCTAATATATTATATAAATTAATAATTAAAAAATAATACATGAAATCTGAGATTACTACACGTAGCCTTTACCGAATTGATCGCCTTAAGTGCCATTATGGATAGGCTATTCATTCTATTCATACAAAGTGTAGGCCTGTATGCATGTGTATAGGCATCAGCTTATTCAGTGGTTAGTACATCCTGGATCTAGATGTTCACGCAGAGGTATACTAAAGTGATAACATATCTAGTCATTTCGTTATCATATTATGTTGTTGCTTATAACGTTATTTTTTTTTTTTTTTTAGTGCAAACGGAATATTTAATTTTTTGAAGTGCTTTTTAGCGGCCCCCGAAAGGGGAAAAGACTCTATTAGTTTTGTGTGGCCCGTCCGTCCGTCCGTCCCGTTTAGATCTCAGAAACAAGACGAGAAAATGAAAATCGGACATCATGATATTTTAGATCATTCAAAGTTCTGATGCAACGGCTACTTTTTTCTTTTCCGAAAGTGAACCAACTAATTTTAAAAATTATCTATGCAAGCAGATTTTTCAAAAAATTACGCCAATTTTAAATGAAAAACTTCAGGAGAGGTAAATTTTTAAAAATGGTCATGGACGTCTTCATTAATAACTCAAAATTCATTCATAGATTCGCGCATTGGTACAAAAAAAAATTGCATCTAAGGTCACAATGGTAAAAGTGTCAATGGATCATTATAAAATATATTTTCCATTTATTAACTAACTCATTGAATAGAATACTGATTCAAATTTTGTTTTTAAAAAAGAATTTTGTTACGAACTTCATTTTAGTTATAAGTTTCAAAAATATCAAACTAGCTGAGAGGTAAAGCACTTGGAACTGAAAGTCCCGTGTTCGATTCCTGGTGAAGACTCTAGGTAGACCACTTCGGGAGCCGATTTTCCACACAAACTGTCTTTGTAACCTTGTTTTTGTAAATATTTGTAGACATTTTAAAATATTCTTTTTATAATGAAAATAGGCCTACACTGATCTTTATTTTTTGAAGGGCCTTGGCTATAAGAACTATGTCTATAAGAATTATGTCCATAAAAACACTGAAGAACATACATTATTTCAAATGTGTATTAAATGCGTAGGCCTACTTACTTTACGCCATACTATTAATGTCAAGAAGGTGTCGCGGTAATCCGTAGGAGTTAGTCTATTGCAAGGTGTAATGATTAAAGACGTACCTTCTTCTTGGAGTGCCCCTATTTACTCTGTCAATCCAAATTTTTGTATTGCCGTCTGTTTGTTCTATCTCATAAGCTACTGTGGTAACGTTGCTCTCAAGACTGGTTTTCTGGCGCTTCGGATTGTCATCACGATAGTCGACAGCCCCACCCCCACACCGTTTCTTACTTATGCCTTCCCGCATAAGGTTTTGATTAGAACATCATGGGCGTAGCCAGGGGGGTTCATCCCCCACCCGAAATGACCCCCCCCCCCCTTTAGGGGGGATGGGAATTCAGTGACTGATTTTTTTGCTTTGACTCTGTTTATTTTAGGTGGGATTTTAACACTAAACCATCACTTGCCCCAGCGCAGCCATAGGGGGTTTAGAGTTTAAACTCCCTTCAGGGGGGTTCAAAGCTAAAAAAATACCTCTTCAATATAAAAAAAAAGCTAATTACACACTCAAACTGCGGGGTTTGAAGCTAAAAAATATCTCTTCAATATAAAAAACAACAAATTAAACACTAAAAATTCTATGAGCGTATCCAAGCCAAGTGGGGTTTTTAGTTTAACCCCCCCCCCCTCCTCCAGAGGGCTTTTCTTTAAAGTTTAAAACCCCTCCTGATGGTTTTGAGTTTAAATACCCCCATACAGAGAGTTTTGAGGTTGAAAACCTCTCTCTTCAATTTTATTCTAAAGGAAACTAGGCCTACAGTCACCAATTCTATGAGCGTAGCTAAGGGGATTTTGAATTTAAAATAAAAAATCCACAATTTTTTAGTTTAAAACTTCCCTTTCGATGTAAAATCTAAAGCAAACTACAGTCACCTAATTCCAAGAGCGAAGCCAAAAGAGGTTACACATTTCTACCAGAGGCTGGGCTGTATTAATAAAGTGCAGTAAATAGTCATCTGCCGAAATCGAAAAAAAAAAATTTGGCACAACAAAGATGGCTAAGATGGATTTTAGGAGTCAGTTATAGAGATCGGGTCTCCATGAAGGAAATCCTTTGCCGAACTGGAAGTCCACCCCTTAGTAAGGTTGTGACAGAGCGTAACATGAGGTTTGCGGGACATGTTCTCCGACAAAATGAATTACGCATAATAAGAGTTACGATGACATGGAGGCCATTACGAGGAAAGCGCAAACAGGGACATTCTAGTGCAACTTGGCGCCACACTTTCATGGAGGTCCTCAGAGAAGGTGGGAAGAGGCTTCAGTCATTGCCAGTGACAGTTTTTTTGTGGAAGCAGCTTGCCGCCCAATGCGCCGAACGACGCGGGGGGATCTAAGTCAGTAAGAATAGCACATTAGGTTTTTGAAATAAAACTTTTTAATAGCAGGATAATGCACTGTAGATACCTCAGAATATGCAATTTGTTGGCTTTCAATACCGGATATAGTGCTGGGGGAGCTCTGCGAAAAAAAATCCTGGCTACGCCCATGTAGAACATAATACTCTTCATTTTTGCAGGAGTGTCGGAAACATATAGGTTAGGTTTAGGATTAGTTGATTGGTCGACATGTCTCAATAAGTAGGCTACATAATTCTTTGCTAGATGCTTATAGCTATATAGCTATTGTTTGATATTATTATTGTTATCATTGTAACTTAGGTTTTGCATTTGCATTAATGCTTGTTTCTTTGCTCGGCCTCTGGCTTCGTATTACCAGTTGTCGTTTTAAATTAAGAAACGATTAAAAAAATATATTTCAAAAACAAAAATTTTTTTATAAAAAGAAAAATTGCTTTATTTTCTATTAAATTCTATACAGGATAAGGATTACGAAATTACTACAAGTTTGATAGAATTTACACACAGAAAATAAAGAGATCTCTAAGAAAGATTATGTATTGTTACCATTGTATACTCAAAGCGAAGGATCGACTGTAATTCAAAGATCTAAAATGACGAATTAGGTTTCAATAATCACAAAACAACAGTCAACACTGCCAAATTGGAAATGTAAATTTTTGATGTTGAAATACAATGAAAAAGTTATGAAAGTCCGACTGTGTCATGTTTACAAAAATGAGGAAAAAGAAAAAAAAAGTTGGCGTGTCCACACTAGGACAAGGAAGACATTAACAATTGGCTGAGAGGAGTCCAGCGGCTGGACAATGGGGGCGGCTGAATCCCTGGAATTTTCTCAAGGTTAGTTTGTTCAAAAAAGTTAAAAGTTAAAAAAAAGAGTTTAAAATTATTTTGGTTAAAAAAATTCAATCTTTCTTCACATTAACACTCATTGTCACCCATCCCCACAAAAATCCTTCTTTCTCTCCTCCTCTTCACCCTATTAAACAGGTGGACTTAAACATTTGAATACAAATAAACACGATAATACAGGGACAAACTCAAGGGCAGATTACTCACACTCACACTTAATATGGAAAGATTTTAATAAGCCAAGTATTTTTTTTTATAAAGCTTTTATCAATTCACCCTGTCTGTCTGTCTGTCTAGTAGCCTAAACGTTATTTCTCCCATACCTATTCTCGGATCAAGTTGAAACGTTGCACAATTATTTATTGGCATAGACAAGACACGAATCTGTTAGTATGTGATATAGTGTTGTATGAGAGTTATTGCCCTTAGCTTGTGGCGTATCTAGCAATGTGCGTGTGGTGCGGGCCGCACGGCGCATCAAGTGGTGAGGGGCATCAAACTAAGGATAAACTTTCTCAATAAAAACAAAAGATTGTACAAATATGAAAGAAACAAAAACCTGTATTTGAAGTGTTAACTACAAATCTAATTATTTTGCTACTTTGTTCATCACCTCCTATGATCTTTCTTAAATTTAAGCTGCAGACCATGTTGTATCAAATTTAATAGATTTGTTTAAATCTCTTATTAAGGCGACGCACTTTTGCATGCCCATTTTCTTCTGCGGCACATGGTTACTTCATTGCTCGGTATGCTGCTTTCATCTAGAACTAGAGCTTGAACCTCTAGACTCAAAATCTAGAATAATTATCGTTGTTTATTTTCATTTCACTATGATTCTTGTTAGTTTGTTGTAAATTGTAATGACCATTGAGACAATGACAATGATCAACAACCAGTTAATTGTAATACTTTAATGTCAACAATATTATGGTCGTTGCTCAAGACTGAAATGTCCTGTTGGCGCGCATAGTGCGAGTTCAGACGGAGAGATTGTCATCTCTGGTTGAAATGGTTGATTGTAGGGATCAAACGGTCAAAGGGTATCTGATAGTGCTACCTGAAAAGAATCTTGGATATCATTTCTTTCCTCTCAAAAGGGAATCTGGCACTCAATAGGCATCGCGAACAAGTTGAAGAAGAATTGGGAAAGCCAAAATCTAGGCAATTTCTTGGAGTTTTCAAAATTTATAGAAACTCTAGAGACATTGACTAGTACAGATGAAAAGTCTTATATAAGATCTGAAGCAGGCGGTTTGTGGAGCCCTATTTTGGAGAGACACTCCCATACACTCCCATGTTTTCTCGCTTTCTATAGCTTTTTTGGTCACCGTCTCTCTCCAACTAGTGCGGTCTAAGGCTATGTCTTGCCAATTGTCAGTATCGATGTTCACCGATTTTAAATCCTTTTTTATCACATCAACGTAACGGAGGTGGGGGGGCGACCAGTTTTTCTTGAGCCAGACGCAAGTTGCCCGTACAGAATGATTTTCGGGATGCGATTGTCCTCCATCCGGCGAACATGTCATATATATATATGAAAAACTTTGTACTCTTAGATGATTGAACACATTATTTCTCCCATACCCATTCTCGTATTAAGTTAAAACTTGAAACAGTTATTTATTGTACCAATCAAAACATGAATCCATTAAAAATGAACCAATGAATCCATTAATTGAGAGATATAGTTGCTAGTGCGGAGGTATTTCCCTTGGAAAAAGATTTGCTTTATATTTTGCTTATTTTCTTTAGGATGTTACAACGTTGCCAATTTTTTAAAGGGAGGTAATCGGATATTTAGAGAGCGCAAAAAGGGAAGTAACAAAAGTGTTTGCGCATAACACTTGCAGCGCAACACAAGCGGTGACCACGACAACATTAGATTCTCGCAATCCTAGATTTACTCTGAGCAAGCGCTGTGGTGACCAGACCTGGCTGCGGTCAACTGTCCGGTAATAAGATGGCATAACAAACAGACCATGTTGCTGCTTGCCACTAAGCTAGAACTCCCGCACACCCCCTCCCCCCCTCTCTCTCTGGACAACTTCGATAGGATTACGCGGGGCCTTTGACCGTCCATGTGCCCAAGGTAAAAGTATCAGTAACGCTTACGTACATTGTATATATATATATTTTATATTTGTTCTACGGCAATGTAAATATTGGAAGTCATTTTGATTTATTTGTATGTAATCTATCCTCGAGTGACTTTAATAAGAAAAAAATAGGCCTAATAACTGTCAATGGTCTCATATGCAACTAGAAGGAAATGAGAAGACTGACACACTCGCCACGAGTGGGAGAACTAACTCACAAATAAACTCTGCACTCTATCCAGAAGAATTGAAGAAATTAATTGTAAATAAAATAAATGAGAAATGGACGAGCTCTCATCCAAATCACAAGAAAGATGACGCTTATTATAAGCTATCCCGATAAGACCAACGTCTAATCTTTCGACTCAGGACCGGACACAACAGAATGCGACAACACATGTTCCGGAAGCTCAAAATTGGAACCAGTGAAATCTGCCCATGTGGAGTATCACCAGAAAATGCCGAGCACGTCCTCCAAAACTGCTCTCTCTACCAAGAGGCCCGTATAAGACATTGGCCCCAAAACACCCCAATAGAAAGAAAACTATATGGAGAGCTCCCTGATTTGGAAACCACTGCGCAGTTCATCTCATATATTGGTCTAGTCATCTGAACGTTCCAACATAACAATGAGAACGACAAAGAAGAAGAAGAACTGTCAATGGTGTAGTGACACAAGTTGCACATATGAATTATAATAAAAACAAGAAAAACATATGTGAGCTTGCACTCTCAGAGTTATATTTTTATATATTTTATTTTTATAGGCTAGTGCCAAACTTATTATTTGTACTTCCGCTTTTTGTGTATAAAAAGTGATGCCACGCTGTTTTAAAACTGTTCAGTGTACATTTGACCAGTGGTCAGTACCATATCTGTCTGTGTGACAGCTGAAGATATTTGTGGTCTGTCGTCCAATTATATTTTTATTCCTGTACCTGGGACGGCCTGTAAGTGTAGAAATATTTTATATTTTTTACTAGATCTATACTATGTGTAAGGTAGTTGTTTTATTTTCTACTTGGACTATTTGTCATAATAGTTGGCAACATGCTGTACGGAAGATGGCGGCGTCCATCAGTCCTAATAGAATATAGATCTATTCTAATATAGTTTTGCATTTATGTTTTGCAGGCTATTATTACTGCTGCTTTTAGCTGCTGTGTTACTGCTGAAATACATGCTGCTGTATCTAATATCTTATCTTATCTTATATAATACAGACGTTACTTCAAAAAAGAAGATGATTACGTCCTACGCGTCATGCATTTAGTCATGCATATTAACCAATGACTTAAATTCTGCCAAGTCACTGGTTTTCCTGGCTAGCTCAGGCAACCCATTCCATGCTCTAATAGCACTAGGGAAGAAGGAGTATTTGTACAATTTTGTCCTAGCATATGGGACGAGGAATGTGCCTTTATCTTTGTGTCTTTCAGAGTATTTTATTAAATATTGCTGCTTATAATTGCTGTTGTAGATCTATTCTAATTCTAGGGAATCTAGATCTAGAATCTAGTGTTCTTTTGTTTCTGCTATTGATAGTTTTGTTGTTTCTGTAGATCTATTGAAGTCTATTCTAATTCTAGGAAATCTAGTGTTATTTTGTTTCTGCTATTGATAGTTTTGTTATTGTTTCTGTAGATCTATTGAAGTCTATTCCAATTCTAGGGAATCTAGTGTTGGTTTCCGCTATTGATAGCTTTGTTATTGTTTCTGTAGATCTATTCTAATTCTAGATCTAATTCTAGGGAAGCTAGTGTTATTTTGTTTCTGTAGTGTTGCCTTATTAGTGGCTTAGTTATATTTATAGTCTGTTTCTCAGTTCTGTTCTTAGTGAATAGTAAGGTACTGAGCCTAAGGCTAAGATGTTCTTGTTTTAGTTATGGGTTGGTTGTAGTAGTAGGATATTGTAGATCTAGACTAGTTTATTGTAGTTTATTGTAGTTTGTTTGTCGATCTAAGTCTAGGGTAGTAGTGTAGTGATTTAGTTAGATAGTTGGTTTGGTTAGTTTGTTAGTGTTTGTAGTGGTGTAGATTTAGAGGGTTTTAGTTAGTTGCTGAGTTCAATTGTAGTGTCAGTGTATATATTATTTTTTATTATTGATTTATTTTTGTATGTAAATAAAGTTTCTTTTTGTTTTATTTATCGTAAACTAAAGTTTGTTATCTTGTTTTCATTTAGTTAAGTTAGTATAGTTAGTTGTCTGGTTACTTAGGTGACTCTAGCCCCTTGGTCACCATACCGAGGTGCACAGATTGAGCCCACCCAGTAGCGCAAACATCTGCCTACTGTTGGTAAATTTTAATGTTGAGCAGCAGAGAATAGGATCTCTCTATCCACTTGCGCCTGCCTGACCTGCTCACACATAAATAATACTTTAAGAAACAACAAAATTATACAAAGTGTCGTTGTATCACTTAGTTTGGATCGGTCATGTAAATACATTTATAATAGATCTAAACTAACAACAATAAATCTGTGCGATTAGAAATATTTTTACCAATTGTTTTTGTCTAGCGCTATTTCATGCTTTTTAGCCTTCTCAATGCACTATGATCCTATCACTTATGTGGACCAGTTGGGAGAGAAAAGAAAGGGACATCTGTGTGAATGTTACTGAAATCGCTTTTTAAAAGCATTTATAAAAAGGGGAGGGAGAGGGAAAAAACCTGAATTCGAGCTCATGACTCACGCCTCCTCAAGCCGACGTAATAACCATTCTGCCAGTGAGGTGCTTATGAAAATAGAAGATTGAATAGTTTGTCTGTTTCAAATTTACTTTAAAGTCTCGACCTATAAAGGGGACTAATTCAGCTTATACCATCCCTTCAGTCAAATACAATTTCTTTACCTTGTTCGACATACCAAACAAAATAATTAATTACCAATAGTTTTTTTTATTTTTTTTATTCTTGATTTGTCAGGTAAAAGAAATTATTGTGAAAATTTCAGCTTGATCCGAGATTGAGTGTCGGACAAAAAACATATATAAACTTTTTACCAGACAGACAGACAGAGTGTGTAGGTATAAGCTTTGTAAAAAAAAAAAAAGCACATACTACCGATGGTCGTAAATTAGTCTGTAAATTAGTCAATCGACCTGTATGATGGGAACAGCTAATAGAGAACCTGAAAAAAAAATTGAAGACCGTTTTTTATTCGTAGTATTTTTTTTAATTTATTTTTATTTAAAGGAAACCTCAGCACCTGCGCTATTCAATTTTAGCTTTGTCATTGTAGGAATCCTTTTACAATATAGAATACCATTACCCGTGATGTGAAATAAATGAAGTTTTTTGAATTATTAAGACAAAAGTTAGTTTTCTTATTGGTAAACATAAACATACATTAGAGAGTAGGATCTGTTTTTTAGAACTAAGGTGCCAACTGTAAGACAGCTTTTCGAAACTAAAGGCCAGTCATGTTTAATTAATTATGTAACAGATTCTAGCGAAAAACAAATTTAAATATATTAGCTGTTCAATGACAGATTGGTTCACAAAGTATACAAAGAAGGAATAGTATTGTTTGTTTTACTGTGTGTTGTTCAATAACTCCTACTTTAGTTTAACTGTGCTCAATAACTCCTAGTACCAAACGAAATAATTAATTATAAATATTTCATTGAATAATTGGAAGAAAATATTTGTCCCCCCCCCCCGAAAGGGGAATAGCGCTATTAGTTTTGTGTGAAATGTCTGTCCTCCCCGTTTAGATCTCGTAAACTAGAAAAGGAATTGAAAATCAAACATCATAATATTTTAGAACTTTCAAAGTTTTGATGCAACGGCTCCTATTTTCTTTACTGAAAGCGACAAATTTAAATTTTATAATCAACTATGCAAGCAGTTTTTTCATACAAATACAACATTTTTACAACTATTGAGCATTAATAGTCTTCATCATGATTGGACATCCCGGTTCGGAAGCCAATCGCTTTACCGCTCAGCCACCGCGCCTCGTACAGTTTGTGCTTTATGTATAATAAAACATTATAATGATGGCAAACGAAATGTACATGCATACAAGTCTCACTCAAACATTACATGGGAAGTTTACATTATAAAGTAGGATTGTTTGTTGATTTGCAAGAAGAAAAATATGTTGGGGTCGTTGGAATGAGGAATAACACGAAGTGGTGAATGGTACGCTGGTGTTAGGTGGTCTCTAAAATGTATTGATTCTAGATCTAGATGTAGTGGAACTAGTCCCTAGAGATGTAGTGGCACTAGCCCCTTAGAGATGCAGTGGCACTAACCCCAAAGATGTAGTGGCACTAGCCCCTAGAGATGTAGTGGCACTAACCCCTAGAGATGTAGTGGCACTAACCCCTAGAGATGTAGTGGCACTAACCCCTAGAGATATAGTGGCACTAGCCCCTAGAGATGTAGTGGCACAAACCCCTAGAGATGTAGTGGCACTAGCCCCTAGAGATGTAGTGGCACTAACCCCTAGAGATGTAGTGGCACTAACCCCTAGAGATGTAGTGGCACTAACCCCTAGAGATGTAGTGGCAATAACCCCAAAGATGTAGTGGCACTAGCCCCTAGAGATGTAGTGGCACTAACCCCTAGAGATGTAGTGGCACTAGCCCCTAGAGATGTAGTGGCACTAACCCCAAAGATGTAGTGGCACTAGCCCCTAGAGATGTAGTGGCACTAACCCCTAGAGATGTAGTGGCACTAACCCCTAGAGATGTAGTGGCAATAACCCCAAAGATGTAGTGGCACTAACCCCTAGAGATGTAGTGGCACTAACCCCTAGAGATGTAGTGGCACTAACCCCTAGAGATGTAGTGGCAATAACCCCAAAGATGTAGTGGCACTAGCCCCTAGAGATGTAGTGGCACTAACCCCTAGAGATGTAGTGGCACTAACCCCTAGAGATGTAGTGGCAATAACCCCAAACATGTAGTGGCACTAACCCCTAGAGATGTAGTGGCACTAACCCCTAGAGATGTAGTGGCACTAACCCTTAGAGATGTAGTGGCAATAACCCCAAAGATGTAGTGGCACTAGCCCCTAGAGATGTAGTGGCACTAACCCCTAGAGATGTAGTGGCACTAGCCCCTAGAGATGTAGTGGCAATAACCCCAAAGATGTAGTGGCACTAACCCCTAGAGATGTAGTGGCAATAACCCCAAAGATGTAGTGGCACTAGCCCCTAGAGATGTAGTGGCACTAACCCCTAGAGATGTAGTGGCACTAACCCCTAGAGATGTAGTGGCACTAACCCCTAGAGATGTAGTGGCACTAGCCCCTAGAGATGTAGTGGCACTAACCCCTAGAGATGTAGTGGCACTAGCCCCTAGAGATGTAGTGGCACTAACCCCTAGAGATGTAGTGGCACTAACCCCTAGAGATGTAGTGGCACTAACCCCTAGAGATGTAGTGGCACTAGCCCCTAGAGATGTAGTGGCAATAACCCCAAAGATGTAGTGGCACTAACCCCTAGAGATGTAGTGGCACTAACCCCTAGAGATGTAGTGGCAATAACCCCAAAGATGTAGTGGCACTAACCCCTAGAGATGTAGTGGCACTAACCCCTAGAGATGTAGTGGCACTAACCCTTAGAGATGTAGTGGCAATAACCCCAAAGATGTAGTGGCACTAGCCCCTAGAGATGTAGTGGCACTAACCCCTAGAGATGTAGTGGCACTAACCCCTAGAGATGTAGTGGCACTAACCCCTAGAGATGTAGTGGCACTAACCCCTAGAGATGTAGTGGCACTAGCCCCTAGAGATGTAGT
Organism: Biomphalaria glabrata; assembly: GCF_947242115.1. Lineage (NCBI taxonomy): Eukaryota > Metazoa > Mollusca > Gastropoda > Planorbidae > Biomphalaria > Biomphalaria glabrata. Next base: position 11,523,996 of record NC_074721.1, read on the forward strand.
GGCACTAACCCCTAGAGATGTAGTGGCACTAACCCCTAGAGATGTAGTGGCACTAACCCCTAGAGATGTAGTGGCACTAGCCCCTAGAGATGTAGTGGCACTAACCCCTAGAGATGTAGTGGCACTAACCCCTAGAGATGTAGTGGCACTAACCCCTAGAGATGTAGTGGCACTAGCCCCTAGAGATGTAGTGGCAATAACCCCAAAGATGTAGTGGCACTAGCCCCTAGAGATGTAGTGGCACTAGTCCCTAGAGATGTAGTGGCACTAGCCCCTAGAGATGTAGTGGCAATAACCCCAAAGATGTAGTGGCACTAACCCCTAGAGATGTAGTGGCACTAGCCCCTAGAGATGTAGTGGCACTAACCCCTAGAGATATAGTGGCAATAACGCCAAAGATGTAGTGGCAATAACCCCAAAGATGTAGTGGCAATAACCCCAAAGATGTAGTGGCACTAACCCCTAGAGATGTAGTGGCACTAGCCCCTAGAGATGTAGTGGCACTAACCCCTAGAGATGTAGTGGCACTAGCCCCTAGAGATGTAGTGGCACTAACCCCTAGAGATGTAGTGGCACTAACCCCTAGAGATGTAGTGGCACTAACCCCTAGAAATGTAGTGGCAATAACCCCAAAGATGTAGTGGCACTAACCCCTAGAGATGTAGTGGCACTAACCCCTTGAGATGTAGTGGCAATAACCCCAAAGATGTAGTGGCACTAACCCCTAGAGATGTAGTGGCACTAACCCCCTAGAGATGTAGTGGCAATAACCCCAAAGATGTAGTGGCACTAACCCTTAGAGATGTAGTGGCAATAACCCCAAAGATGTAGTGGCACTAGCCCCTAGAGATGTAGTGGCACTAACCCCTAGAGATGTAGTGGCACTAGCCCCTAGAGATGTAGTGGCAATAACCCCAAAGATGTAGTGGCACTAACCCCTAGAGATGTAGTGGCAATAACCCCAAAGATGTAGTGGCACTAGCCCCTAGAGATGTAGTGGCACTAACCCCTAGAGATGTAGTGGCACTAACCCCTAGAGATGTAGTGGCACTAACCCCTAGAGATGTAGTGGCACTAGCCCCTAGAGATGTAGTGGCACTAACCCCTAGAGATGTAGTGGCACTAGCCCCTAGAGATGTAGTGGCACTAACCCCTAGAGATGTAGTGGCACTAACCCCTAGAGATGTAGTGGCACTAACCCCTAGAGATGTAGTGGCACTAGCCCCTAGAGATGTAGTGGCAATAACCCCAAAGATGTAGTGGCACTAACCCCTAGAGATGTAGTGGCACTAACCCCTAGAGATGTAGTGGCAATAACCCCAAAGATGTAGTGGCACTAACCCCTAGAGATGTAGTGGCACTAACCCCTAGAGATGTAGTGGCACTAACCCTTAGAGATGTAGTGGCAATAACCCCAAAGATGTAGTGGCACTAGCCCCTAGAGATGTAGTGGCACTAACCCCTAGAGATGTAGTGGCACTAACCCCTAGAGATGTAGTGGCACTAACCCCTAGAGATGTAGTGGCACTAACCCCTAGAGATGTAGTGGCACTAGCCCCTAGAGATGTAGTGGCACTAACCCCTAGAGATGTAGTGGCACTAACCCCTAGAGATGTAGTGGCACTAACCCCTAGAGATGTAGTGGCACTAGCCCCTAGAGATGTAGTGGCACTAACCCCTAGAGATGTAGTGGCACTAACCCCTAGAGATGTAGTGGCACTAACCCCTAGAGATGTAGTGGCACTAGCCCCTAGAGATGTAGTGGCAATAACCCCAAAGATGTAGTGGCACTAGCCCCTAGAGATGTAGTGGCACTAGTCCCTAGAGATGTAGTGGCACTAGCCCCTAGAGATGTAGTGGCAATAACCCCAAAGATGTAGTGGCACTAACCCCTAGAGATGTAGTGGCACTAGCCCCTAGAGATGTAGTGGCACTAACCCCTAGAGATATAGTGGCAATAACGCCAAAGATGTAGTGGCAATAACCCCAAAGATGTAGTGGCAATAACCCCAAAGATGTAGTGGCACTAACCCCTAGAGATGTAGTGGCACTAGCCCCTAGAGATGTAGTGGCACTAACCCCTAGAGATGTAGTGGCACTAGCCCCTAGAGATGTAGTGGCACTAACCCCTAGAGATGTAGTGGCACTAACCCCTAGAGATGTAGTGGCACTAACCCCTAGAAATGTAGTGGCAATAACCCCAAAGATGTAGTGGCACTAACCCCTAGAGATGTAGTGGCACTAACCCCTTGAGATGTAGTGGCAATAACCCCAAAGATGTAGTGGCACTAACCCCTAGAGATGTAGTGGCAATAACCCCAAAGATGTAGTGGCACTAGCCCCTAGAGATGTAGTGGCACTAACCCCCTAGAGATGTAGTGGCAATAACCCCAAAGATGTAGTGGCACTAACCCCAAAGATGTAGTGGCACTAGCCCCTAGAGATGTAGTGGCAATAACCCCTAGAGATGTAGTGGCAATAACCCCAAAGATGTAGTGGCACTAGCCCCTAGAGATGTAGTGGCACTAACCCCTAGAGATGTAGTGGCAATAACCCCTAGAGATGTAGTGGCAATAACCCCAAAGATGTAGTGGCACTAACCCCTAGAGATATAGTGGCAATAACCCCAAAGATGTAGTGGCAATAACCCCAAAGATGTAGTGGCAATAACCCCAAAGATGTAGTGGCACTAATCCCTAGAGATGTAGTGGCACTAGCTCCTAGAGATGTAGTGGCACTAACCCCTAGAGATGTAGTGGCACTAACCCCTAGAGATGTAGTGGCACTAACCCCTAGAGATGTAGTGGCACTAACCCCTAGAGATGTAGTGGCACTAACCCCTAGAAATGTAGTGGCAATAACCCCAAAGATGTAGTGGCACTAACCCCTAGAGATGTAGTGGCACTAACCCCTTGAGATGTAGTGGCAATAACCCCAAAGATGTAGTGGCACTAACCCCTAGAGATGTAGTGGCAATAACCCCAAAGATGTAGTGGCACTAGCCCCTAGAGATGTAGTGGCACTAACCCCTAGAGAGGTAGTGGCAATAACCCCAAAGATGTAGTGGCAATAACCCCAAAGATGTAGTGGCACTAGCCCCTAGAGATGTAGTGGCAATAACCCCTAGAGATGTAGTGGCAATAACCCCTAGAGATGTAGTGGCAATAACCCCAAAGATGTAGTGGCACTAACCTCTAGCAACTCATCCCAGTCGGCAGTCTTTAAGTGGAGAAAACGGTTCTTTGAGCTGATGACTAGGTCAAAAGAGAAACAAGACTCCCGTTGGGACGCCTAAGAACTTTGTTCTCTGTACTGGAGGGGAAGGAAGAGAGACCCAACAATACGATCCACACGTTGTGATACATTGAAGGAAAACGTAAATGTTTCCCCATTGTGCTCGTCCTTCGGCCTCGCATATAGTCCCGAATGGCTTGGGATACGAACCACTGAAAACAGATGAAATTTTTTTTCATCTCTTTGGATCTCTCCCAGACGGAACAATTGCTCAAACAGGGCGGCGGGCGTGAACTTTAATTGCCCTAGAGTTTGAGTAGTACATAACTGGATTCTACGGCACTATTAAAGGCAAATTAATGACACTAACACTCTAGTCTAGAGTAACGAGAATTCGTTGGAATAAAGTGAAGAAATACAATTAATGATTGAGAATAGTGAATTATTTAATTGCAGAAACTTAACTTGTAGAATAATTAAGTACATTGAATTCTTCCACTATAAATACTAAGGATGAATAAATAGACACTGAATGCAGAACGCAAACGCACGAATGTAGAACTGACCATTGACCTTCTTGTCCCCCCCCCCCCTTTTTTTTTAATTGTTTGATTTAAATGTATATTCTTTAATTTCTACAAATAACCAGAATCTGGAGTAATTTAAAAAAGCTTTTTTTTTTTTTTAATTTTTTAACACCTTCGGACATTTACGTGCTTTTGTTAAATCTACTTTAAGATTGATGTGGGTTCTCCCATAGCAATGTAATTAAACCAACTTCTGTTGCTATTAGTAACAAATGATGCATCTCATGACTTGACACTGTAGGCCTTATATTTTAAGTCAGTTTTAAAAGGCCTGCAGACAGACTAATTCATTTAAAATGAGGATCCCTCTTCTGCTTTCAGAAAGCTGGAGAGCTGCACACCACGGAGCACCAATTCAGGCCTGGAGCTCCCACGAGTGCAACACCCACCCGTCAGCGTTTTACCCATCGTTTGTGGTTGTGGAAGATTCCGACTCTGACGTTTCATTAGGTGATGATAACGGCGGTGAAGACGGCGATGAGCGGAATGCTGATGTGGACGGCGATGTGGAGGACGACGATGATGACTCCAATGAGGTGGACGCCAGTACAAGTAAGTGGACATTGTGAGTGACTAAGTTATCACTTAGATTTTACTTTTTTTTATAACTACCACCGGCTAGAGGTACAGTACAATGAATTTGTGTATGTTTGAGTATGGTTGGGGAGTTCAGACACAACCTCTAATACTCCAAGATATTTGTGACTATGAAATTGGGTATTTAATAGGTCTTGATATTTTCAGAAAATTCATCTGATGACCCAATGTCTAAAGTAGGCCGAAGATATGTAACGAAGTAACATCATTTCTCATTACAATAATATTAATAATAATAATCTTTATTGTCCTTCAGGGCACTAATTTGAGCATTACACCAAACAAAATATTGTAACTATAAAATACCAAAATTTACATTCACACCAGACTCACTCATAATTTACATGAGAAAAGGTTATATCAGATAGTCTCTAATTAATGATTTGATTGCCAGGGGGAACAAAAGAGTGTTTGTGTCTGTTTGTCTTTGCTATCGGTGTATCGTATCTCTTTTGTGATGGTAAAATCACCCAAAGGGTGATTTTTTATTTCTAGAATCTTTTTTGCTTTTTTATGTTCTCCTGAAATCACTCTTCATGGAATCACATTGCACAGATATACTTTCTATTACGTCCCTTTTTATCGTGTTTCTTTCATTTGGTAATAATGTTAAAAAAAACACAAAAAAACATTACCGCAATTTGTTGTTAAGAACTATGTAATTGATTATACAGTCAAATAATTTTTAAAAAGATATTTTAGTAATCATATAAAATGATATATAGTCTAGTAATGCATAAAATGCACTTTTTAAACGCAAGTGACTAAATAGACAATACTATTGTACTATAAAGTATACCGCATCCGCATTCAATGGAAGGAATTTCAACTATGACGTTACTATGATATGCTATTTATTAAACGTAAAGCACAATGTACCTTCGAAAAAATATTATACAAAGTTATAGATTATATCATCGAGGAATAAAGTGCTTTATAAAAAATATTCTCTATTGTAAATGGACCAACATTTTATTAAATCTTAAGTTACATTCCCAAAATGTTGAGTAGAGTTCTGATTAAACTGAATAAAAAAAGTGAGGAGTTTTGTATTCAAATAGCCCATTGTAGATGGACGCTTTTGCTTTTTCTTTCCTTTATTAAACTTTATACAAAGAGGTTTGGGGGAGTTGATTAGAGACTGGACTCAATGTTTCTTGCTTCAAAACAGATTAAATTGTGCTGACACACCCTACTATATATCGCAACGTCATTATTTCATTTTCGTGCTTAAGTAGATAATAAAAGTTGAATATAGATTGATAAGCATTTCTAGCCTTAAAAGTATACTTGCTAATAAATGGTCGAGTGAATCTTCAGTCTCGACTTTATATGAACTGGACCATATCCCATCATTCCTTTCAAACCTTACAGTAGCTCTCTGCTAACGGGTATGTGTGATTCCCAACCTCTCCCCGCTCCTAGCTTGGTTACATCTAGTGGTAAGGATCAAAATTCAATTCAAAATCTCTGAGCTCTGACGCGTAGCAGCGGTTCTCTAAAGCCAAAAAAAAATAAAACGAGTTGTTTCCCTTTTCTTTGTAACGACAACAGAATTGGATTTGTCCCCCTTCGTGTGTCGCTACTTCACTATCTTGTGGGAATCCACTGCCCTTCAGTTTGACTTGCCTGTTTTCACACACGGCCAGTGTGCCTTCCGTGTGCCGTCACAAAGACATGATGTAGACAGAGCGCAAACAGTCACACCATTCAATCCACTGCACTCTTTCTCTGTTGCCTCATTGTATTTAGAGATAGATAGAGAGTAGAACTCTGTATTATACAGACTGCCGTTATAGAGATAGATAGAGAGTAGAACTCTATACAGACTGCCGTTATAGAGATAGATAGAGAGTAGAACTCTATACAGACTGCCGTTATAGAGATAGATAGAGAGTAGAACTCTATACAGACTGCCGTTATAGAGATAGATAGAGAGTAGAACTCTATACAGACTGCCGTTATAGAGATAGAGAGTAGAACGCTATACAGACTGCCGTTATATAGATAGATAGAGAGTAGAACTCTATACAGACTGCCGTTATATAGATAGATAGAGAGTAGAACTCTATACAGACTGCCGTTATATAGATAGAGAGTAGAACTCTATACAGACTGCCGTTATAGAGATAGATAGAGAGTAGAACTCTATACAGACTGCCGTTATAGAGATAGATAGAGAGTAGAACTCTATACAGACTGCCGTTATAGAGATAGATAGAGAGTAGAACTCTATACAGACTGCCGTTATATAGATTGATAGAGAGTAGAACTCTATACAGACTGCCGTTATATAGATAGATAGAGAGTAGAACTCTATACAGGCTGCCGTTATATAGATAGATAGAGAGTAGAACTCTATACAGACTGCCGTTATATAGATAGATAGAGAGTAGAACTCTATACAGACTGCCGTTATATACATAGAGAGAGAGAGAGAGTAGAACTCTATACAGACTGCCGTTATAGAGATAGATAGAGAGTAGAACTCTATACAGACTGCCGTTATAGAGATAGATAGAGAGTAGAACTCTATACAGACTGCCGTTATATACATAGAGAGAGAGAGTAGAACTCTATACAGACTGCCGTTATATAGATAGATAGAGAGTAGAACTCTATACAGACTGCCGTTATATAGATAGATAGAGAGTAGAACTCTATACAGACTGCCGTTATATAGATAGATAGAGAGTAGAACTCTATACAGACTGCCGTTATATACATAGAGAGAGAGTAGAACTCTATACAGACTGCCGTTATAGAGATAGATAGAGAGTAGAACTCTATACAGACTGCCGTTATATAGATAGATAGAGAGTAGAACTCTATACAGACTGCCGTTATATACATAGAGAGAGAGTAGAACTCTATACAGACTGCCGTTATAGAGATAGAGAGAGAGTAGAACTCTATACAGACTGCCGTTATAGAGATAGATAGATAGAGAGTAGAACTCTATACAGACTGCCGTTATATACATAGAGAGAGAGTAGAACTCTATACAGACTGCCGTTATAGAGATAGAGAGAGAGTAGAACTCTATACAGACTGCCGTTATATACATAGAGAGAGAGAGTAGAACTCTATACAGACTGCCGTTCTGCTATCATCCACTTGAGGGGCAACAGACTGAGTCAGTCCATATGTCTTTGGTTGATAGTACAATTTGCGTATTTTTACAAAACTTATATCAACTCACTCTGTCTGTCTGTCTGTCTGGTAAAAAGTTTGTGCACGTTATTTTTCCCGCACCCAATTCTCGGATCAAGTTCAAACCTGACGCAATTATTTGTTGTACCTAAAAAAAAATCATGAATCGATTAAAAAATTATCCAGTTAGTTAATTCGTTATTTGCAGTTATTTTTTTTTTATTTATATTTTTGGGGCTATCGAAAAGGGATGTGCCTATATATGTGGAGTTATTTCCATTAATAAGTTTTGTACACGTTTTTCCCCATTCCCTTCTCATATCGAATATATAGATATTAAACATAAACAAACTATGTTAAATTTTTCTACGGTTAAAACAACTTTGTTAAACCACCGCTGGCAAGACTTGTGTTGAATAGCAATACAACTTAAGCAACCAATGTTCGTCGAATCTGTTCTCCTTTGTACCGCTATCAGGCGAGGTAGTTAAAAGCATCTGAAAATGTCGTTGTTCTAGACACCTATCCTGCTGATTATACCAAGATCATGGGGGCATCCTTCGAATGAAAGAAACATTTAGGGGGTCTTTTGGAGATTCTCTTGAGTCTCATGTCGAGGACAGGGTTAAGGGGGTCGCGCGTTGTTTAAAAATGAAATGGTCGAAGGTGTGATTTTTACAAAGCTTATTTTTACTCACTCTGTCTGTCTGGTAAAAAGTTTGTACAGGTTATTTTATCCACACTCAAACTCGGATCAAGCTGAAATTTCAGGCAATTATTTCATTGAACTGACAAAACAAGAATAAATTGAAAAAAAATAAATATATAGTTCGTCCATCGTGGGTCGATGATGACCACTTTGTCATCCAGGGGGCTGAGGGCTTTGCACTGGGGTTTTATGCCTCCTCGTGTGGCTTGTGAGATCTATGTGAGCCCGGAATGTTCGGCTGCACACTGGGCAGGTTCTTCCAGCTGGAGCTAGTGTCGTGGGCCTTGCTTTTCTTCTCTGGCGTTTCTCTTCTGCCAGCGTTGTTCTCTTTTCCTCAGCAACCTGTGCGCCAGTTTTCACAGCGCGACCATGATGCTCTGTCATGTGCCTCTGTTTCTCAGGTGGCTAGGTCTTAGCTGAACGCCTTCAGAGAAGCTTTGAGGGTGTCCCTGGAGTGCTTTCTTTGATCACCTTGCGAGTGCTTTCCTTGGCTTAATTGGCCATACAAGAGTCGTTTAAGGATGCGGTGGTCTTCCATTCTGCAGACGAGTCCTGCCCATCGCAGCTGGGTCTGCATCAGGATTTGTTTGGTATCTAGAACAAGGAAAAGAAATTGTATTTGACTGATGTGGTGGTATAAGTTCAATTAGTCCCCTTTATTCTCTGTAGAGAAAAGTTTGAAACTAACAGTAGTGATAGGATCATAGCGTACTGAGAAAGCTAAAAGCATGAAATTGCGCTTAACAAATTGGTAAAACAACTTGTAATCGCACAGATTTATTATTTGTTAGTCTAAATATATTACAAATTTACATGACTGATCTAAACTAATTGATACAACTACGCTTAATATAACCTTTGTTCTTTTTTTTTGTGCTTTTTAAAAAATTTTTTTATGCCTTTCTTGTTTTTCTCTTCTGTATTTGTGCGTTTCGTCTCTCTTTCTCTCTTACCGAGTCTTACCCACCGCACATTTAAGAATCACTGATTCGTCAGTGTGACTTGAGTTATCCACTGTTCCATTGTGTTTCATTTTATATTAGACTGCCAGGTCCTAATAATCGTTGAACTAAAGAAAACAACGGTTCTAGAAATCAAGGGAGACTACAGTCAAGGAAGACTAAACATCTTAATTATTGTTCTTAAGGCCTTCATTAGCCCCATTATATGTGATATGTTTTCAACTTTAAAAAACATTTTCACGACATTTTTTGTAGTGTTAAAAGATCTCCATGTCTAGTCTAGATAAAATATTTATATATAGTTCTGTGATTTATTCATACCTCATTTTTTTTTAATTTTCCGATTGTATATTTTACAGAATGCACACCTGAATTACCGCCGTGTTTGCAACATAGTAGATCGAATAATTTAGTGCTATTCTAATATCATTAATGTAAAAGAACATTGAACAGCTGTGCTACACATAAATATGAACTAATAAATGAGTTTTTATTAGAAGACTCTTTTTTTTCTCTATAATTCGTAAGTCTGTCAATCCTTGGTTTATAACAGCTCTTCAGCTATGACCTTGAAATGGTCCGACGTCACCTAAACCACGTGACACTATCTGAAAACACCCCGTTCCTTTATTTATGGCCGAAGTCCCGAAGGCCCACATGGACTTGACAACGGACTGTCAATAGCTTTGTTCTTTCATGACTGGTACTGACTAGTCCGTGTCCAGGATGTAACATTAGACCATGGACACTCGAGACTGGACAATAGCCAGTGGACCCTCTGGATTTCCAGTATTGGTGTTGTTTTAAGTAGGTGGGCGATTTCGCAGCAAGATTGTGTTGTGGACAGAGTTCAGGTTTTACATCTCTACGACATTGTTGTGCTGGGAATTATGGGAAACATAGTCATACATTGCAAGGGTTCGTTGTTTAATGGGCTTGGTAAGAGAAGCAAAAGTATAAGGCAGCGTTTCTCAAACTGTGTAGCGCGTCCCCTAGGTCCTCTCAAAGTTGAAGAGGGCGACAATCTCAATTTTTTTTTTTTAAATGGGAGAGGATATGTATGCAGAGTGAGTAGATACATTTTTTTTTTACAAGGGGCCATTAAACAAAGTTGTAATTAGGTTATAGTTCTCAATCCATGCTTGATTATTGACCAAGTAATGTTAAATGTATAACAAAAAGTTGGTTCAGGTCTGGGAAAGTAAAAAATCACTTTGACAAATATCAGTGCTCTCTGCACAGATGGTGCTCCAAGTTTGCTAGTGTGATGGTCAGGATTTCAAAGTTTGGTAAAGAAAGAGTCACTAAAAGTCACAAGAACTTACTGTGTGGTTCATCGACGAATATAATTAATGAAGACACTGCCACAAGAATTACAAGATGAAATTAAAAACGTCACTGCAAGGATCAAAGGCAACATGCTTCGATTTGTCTGGAAAAAAAAATCCGATCCGCCCAAATGTAACTTCAGATCGTCAAACAAGTTTACACGTTGTTCTCTAGGAGGAAAACGACATTGAAAGAAATGATAATATTTGTGAAAGAACATTTCCTGGTGCAAATCTAGCGCTGACATCACGTTTGCACTTGTCAGAAGTCCATTCAAAGTCAGAATTGAAGATGTTCCGTTGAGAAATGATTTCTTTTCAATATCAGTTTAACAAATCTGGATCAAGTGTTAGTCTAAGTTGCGCAATTTCTTCCATTTTCAATAATATATATATAAATATTTTTTTTTTGCGAAACATGAGTTTTCCAGCCTGTTCTCAAGTCTAATTACAGAACTAGACTTTATGCAGTGCGTGACATGCGTTATCATCTTGCGAAGACTGTCTCGAGGATTCTTGATCAGGTACAACAGAAATGAATCAATTATGTTTCGTGATTAGACATAAAGCTTTTGGCAAGACATATTAGATATTTACATTATAATTACGATTACTTAGGCTTTGTGAACGAAAATAATTTCACGATGGGGGGGGGGGGGGTCGCGTTTAGTAAGGAATTATAAAATTGGGTCGCCGAATTTAAAAGGTTGAGAAGCCTGATCTAGTGGGTGTGTTTTAAAATTTGTAACATGTTGCCGCCACATAGCAGATCACAGAAACAGATACAAATTAAATCTTAGAATACAATCCAACTTTCTGGTGTCAGAGAAGCTCTGGTATGAACGTATATTTTTGTGCTATCATGTAATAACTAATGAAACGTTTGTTCTTGTAATGTTTTGTTTTTCCTAATGCACAGTTGTAAAACACATTTCCTCACCAATGATAAGTCTTAATATTATCATTTATCGAATTATATATTTTTTTCTCTCTTTATTTACACGAGCTTGTGGGAGTGCCCCGCTTAAAACGGCCCTGAACAGTTAACCCCCATCCCCCCTATCTCTGACGTCGCAACTGTTGCTACCATCTTTAACACCCCCCGCTGCTCTACTAACTAAACCCACTCATGAAGGGAAAAAAAATCATCTACTAACGCAGGTGATCTGTCCCTCCTCCTCCTCATACACCCCATCCCTTTCCTTTATTATCCTTGCTTTCTTCCATCTGTCCTTCTAGCTCTATATGTCCATCTCCTCCCCCCCCTTCCCTACTATATTCCAGACTATGACAGAAGGTGGAAATAAAAAGTAGGAGTAACAATTGCCAACCTGGAGTCATGACCCTCCTCCTCCCCCACCTCCTTTTTTTGTGTCTCTGATCTCCGCCCCCCCCCCCCCCTTCCCTTTTCAGGCGACAGTCAATTTAACAGGTCGGATATACAAAACCTGGGCTACTACAAGCCCGTGAGGAAAATGGTGCGTGTCTTGGGTGGCTGACTACGAAGCTCTTTTTTTTTTTCTGTTTCAAAGGGATTTTTTTTGTTCCGTTCGTCAATCGTGCTCGCTCGCCCAACAGGCTATCCTTCACATAGTTTTGTTTGGATCCTTTCTTGCAGTCTTATTGAAAATACAAACGAGGCAATGAGTGCACGATAATTATTTCGCATAGAGTTGGATCTACACAGGCGTTTAAATACATGCAGATGTAGTCCCTAATGTTTAGACTACATTTCATTCACAAGTGTGGAGTACAAATGGTAAAAGCTCATCAGTACGCAACAATTGGAACTATATTTCTGTGAGTGATCAAATCAAATTCTGTCTATTCGCGGAGAAATTCATTATAGCATTAACGTGTGCACTATTTTGATGGTGTGTTGTGAATGTGAATAGAGTGAGTTTTAATGTGGAATTTATAAATTCTCATTTTGAAGATCGACTGTAATGGATCTTTTCTAATATTGGAACCAACAATCATACGGTAATTCACGACTGTAATGAGAGAATATGTAGACCTAAACGTAGATTAATCTATTTAGTTGTAAACCTTTTTTTTTTCAATTTATATTGACATACGGATAACTATTATTTGCACAGCCATTGAAAAGACATTGATGAATTTTTGTTGACAATTTCGACAAATATTGTTTTTGGTGACTAGGGATTGGTGACTAGGGATTGGTGACTAGGGATTGGTGACTAGGGATTGGCGACTAGGGATTGGTGACTAGGGATTGGTGACTAGGGATTGGTGACTAGGGATTGGTGGCTAAATGTTGTCCTCTCTTCGTACTAAAGGCCCTTAAAACTTGAGTCGAAATGACCAACAACAATTTGTTGTCAGTTGACCCGTTGTAACTTGCTCTGTATTGGGGCAGATAATGTAAAACGTATCTGTTATCTATAGCGACTGTTGACGAAGGTGTCTTGTGACCAGCACAACGCCCCCCCCCCTTACAACGATGGACTCTAATGCGTCTAAAAAAATGTAAGGTTCCTCCTTTCAGACCTTGCTATGTATAGGGCATCTAATTCGATGGCCGACGGTTAGCCATTTGGCCAACACAACGACCAACACTATTTACTTTCCCCAACTAAAATCAGGTATCTTTTAGAGTTGAAAGCACTAAAAGTCCTGAAATTCAAAATCCCAGTCTTCACCGAGATTTGAACCCGGGACCTCTCGGTTCGGAAGCAAGCGCTTTACCACTCAGCGTCGTAATAAAAAAAAATCTCAGTCTTCAGCGGGATTTGAACTAGAGAAGCCTTGCTTTACCACTCGGCCAACGCCAATTTATTTGGAATTTCCGCGGTGTTTTTTTTTTAAAGGAGGGGTGGGAAATAAATATATGCTTTATTCGTTGTATCTCATGGAAACTTGAAGCTAGTGACAATCATCTGATAAAAGATTGTGATGGTTACCATCTGATTGTTCACTTATCAGATCGGAAAGTCAAGATGTAGACAGGGCTATGCTACACTACGATAATTGTTCAGTAACCTCGAGCCACAGCGGGGTGTCCGCTTCATGACCGATCCACCTTCTAAAGCCCCCGTTCTAAATGCGTATTATATAGCAGTTAAAGTGACTGTAAAACAGATGAACGGATTCGTGAATGAACGGATCCAAGTTTTCGTGCACGAGGGATAAGGTTTATGGGGTTGTGATAACTCATTTTATATCCTCGTCATAGTTAACCTCTATGGGTACAGATGATGTAAAGCTCATTTATTTAGGTTAACCAGGGTGTCATGTGGCCAGCACAACGACATACCGCCTTTAGGTATTTAATGTAACCATTTGCACTCAGGGGGCATCCTAAAAATTCCGAAGCTCGAAATCCTAGTCTTTATCAGGATTCGAACTGAAGACCCCTAGGTACTACTATATAAAACCTTCTCATTATGTTTCGATTTAGTTGATCTCTCAGCTTACTATTCAATGTAGGTTGAAACTAATTCAAAGTGTTAGTTACTAATGACTATGTCACGAGCATCCCATGTCCCATACATCGTACATTTTTATTTGACATTTTACGTTCACGCATGACTTTTACGTATAAGATTTTTTTTTAAAGTAAACAAGATGAGTGATATACAAATTAAGGCCAGCGGGTCATATCTATATATATATATATCATGGGCGTAGCCAGGATTTTTTTTCGGTGGTGGGGGGTTGGGGGGGGGATTTTTTTCTTTACATAATCTTTATTACATTCTGACCCTTCATTCTTTCCGAAGACGTTTATTGTGCCATAGAATAGGTTCTTCCATGAGTTAGTGGAAAAATTGTAGATTCCCTGCCATTATTAGCAATGGGGTCTGGGGTTAGTGTATATAATGTATATAACGTATGGAGTTAGATTTAACTATGACTATGTAATTAAAAAAAAACTCTTTCTCTCTCTCTCATCATTAGAAGACATATATATATATATATATATATATATATATATATATATATATATATATATATATATATATATATATATATATATATATATATATATATATATATATAAACATACAATTAACATACGAAATAGTCCTTAGATGCCTTACAGATTTGTCAGGGGAGAGCATGCTTATGTAATAATGATACTAATAACCCAGATATTGTTACTATAAATTTGTCTCCCATGTTGACATGCAGTGATAGTGATATAAACTCATTGCGATCTATCTATAATGACTTCCGTAAATTTATCGCCAGTCTTATCTCGGAGAGTCAACCTTGGCTGAACGCCCCCCCCCCCCCCAAATAAAAAAAAATAATAACACGCATTCTTCTTCCCTTCCCCCTTTCCCTTGTGACACCATTAGCCTTTGTCTGTCCCATAGACGTGGGTTTTCCCATGAGATCATAAAGCTACCCACATTTATTTCTGTTTCCCCGAGAGGGCGATCACATTAGGCCAATAACAAGAATGCCCATCCATTCCAAAGTGTTGTTGTTGTTTTTTTACTTTATTTTCTACAAAGCTTATATCAACTTACCCTGTATTTATGGTAAAAAGTTTTTACAAGTTTTTCTTTTACAATTTACAACCAATCTCGGATCAAGTTGAAATTTTTGCACAATAATTTTTTTTTTACCCAGCAAAACAAGAATCAATTACAAACAAGATTACAAAGAGAGTTTATGTTGTCACACAAACTCAGAGGTGGCCCCCGTCGGAGTCGGATCCCTGTCGGATCCGCCTATTCGCAAGGAATATTCAAGACGTGATTTTGTCAAAAGTAGTAATGTTTCGATTCATTTGGCGTTGCAAAAAATGTTGTTGTTTTTTCCTGTAAAATGTTACATGTTTTGGATGTTCCTTCAAAGTTAAAGATAATTTACTTCCTTGTCCAAATCTCCCGCTGGACGACGGGGAATGGCAGTGAGCTGGGTATGACACCGGGACCGTACAGTCCAGCGCTCTAACCGCACGCCAGGCATTGCTGTTAACGTAATAACAAACTAATAACCTATTATTGATAAAGAGATATATTACACATTACGGCATGACAACTACCGGATATGTACAAAATGTCAGACGAGCAATTTTAGATAATCTTTTGGTATTAATTTGTAAAGGAAAAAAAAAGAACAATGCTTCAAGTTTGTACTTCGGCAACGTCTGCTCAATGTCCCAGACTCCCAGCACAGTTGCCAACAGAGCTATTGTCATTTTCATTTATTGTTAGTCTAGATTCTAGATCTATTACGAATTTAATCACATGACTGATCCAAACTAAATGATAAATTTACACTTAATATAAGCTTTGTTTTTTTTAAAAGTATTTTCTATATTTTTATCTCAATCGCAAAATGGAAACAACGTCTGTTCTGTGAAAATCCCGAGATGTAACTTTTTTAATTATTACAAAACTTGTACAAATTATTGGTTAATGATAACATCCGCTGGTTAGTGGATTACGTCCATTTGTTACTGATTTCGATCTATTGGCTAATGACTAACATCTATTGATTTCTGACACTAAGCAACTAGTTACTGGCTCCAATCTATTGATTTCTGACACTAAGCAACTAGTTACTGGCTCCAATCTATTGATTTCTGACTCTAAGCAACTAGTTACTGGCTCCAATTTATTGATTTCTGACACTAAGCAACTAGTTACTGGCTCCAATCTATTGATTTCTGACTCTAAGCAACTAGTTACTGGCTCCAATCTATTGATTTCTGACACTAAGCAACTAGTTACTGGCTCCAATCTATTGGTTTCTGACTCTAAGCAACTAGTTACTGGCTCCAATCTATTGATTTCTGACACTAAGCAACTAGTTACTGGCTCCAATCTATTGATTTCTGACTCTAAGCAACTAGTTACTGGCTCCAATCTATTGATTTCTGACTCTAAGCAACTAGTTACTGACTCCAATCTATTGATTTCTGACTCTAAGCAACTAGTTACTGGCTCCAATTTATTGATTTCTGACACTAAGCAACTAGTTACTGGCTCCAATTTATTGATTTCTGACTCTAAGCAACTAGTTACTGGCTCCAATCTATTGATTTCTGACTCTAAGCAACTAGTTACTGGCTCCAATTTATTGATTTCTGACTCTAAGCAACTAGTTACTGGCTCCAATCTATTGATTTCTGACTCTAAGCAACTAGTTACTGACTCCAATCTATTGATTTCTGACACTAAGCAACTAGTTACTGACTCCAATCTATTGATTTCTGACTCTAAGCAACTAGTTACTGGCTCCAATTTATTGATTTCTGACACTAAGCAACTAGTTACTGGCTCCAATTTATTGATTTCTGACTCTAAGCAACTAGTTACTGGCTCCAATCTATTGATTTCTGACACTAAGCAACTAGTTACTGGCTCCAATCTATTGATTTCTGACTCTAAGCAACTAGTTACTGGCTCCAATCTATTGATTTCTGACACTAAGCAACTAGTTACTGTCTCCAATTTATTGATTTCTGACACTAAGCAACTAGTTACTGGCTCCAATCTATTGATTTCTGACTCTAAGAAACTAGTTACTGGCTCCAATTTATTGATTTCTGACACTAAGCAACTAGTTACTGGCTCCAATTTATTGATTTCTGACTCTAAGCAACTAGTTACTGGCTCCAATCTATTGATTTCTGACACTAAGCAACTAGTTACTGGCTCCAATCTATTGATTTCTGACTCTAAGCAACTAGTTACTGGCTCCAATCTATTGATTTCTGACACTAAGCAACTAGTTACTGGCTCCAATTTATTGATTTCTGACTCTAAGCAACTAGTTACTGGCTCCAATCTATTGATTTCTGACACTAAGCAACTAGTTACTGACTCCAATCTATTGATTTCTGACACTAAGCAACTAGTTACTGGCTCCAATCTATTGATTTCTGACTCTAAGCAACTAGTTACTGGCTCCAATCTATTGATTTCTGACACTAAGCAACTAGTTACTGGCTCCAATCTATTGATTTCTGACTCTAAGCAACTAGTTACTGGCTCCAATCTATTGATTTCTGACTTTAAGCAACTAGTTACTGGCTCCAATCTATTGATTTCTGACTCTAAGCAACTAGTTACTGGCTCCAATTTATTGATTTCTGACTCTAAGCAACTAGTTACTGGCTCCAATTTATTGATTTCTGACTCTAAGCAACTAGTTACTGGCTCCAATTTATTGATTTCTGACTCTAAGCAACTAGTTACTGGCTCCAATCTATTGATTTCTGACACTAAGCAACTAGTTACTGGCTCCAATTTATTGATTTCTGACTCTAAGCAACTAGTTACTGGCTCCAATTTATTGATTTCTGACTCTAAGCAACTAGTTACTGACTCCAATCTATTGATTTCTGACACTAAGCAACTAGTTACTGGCTCCAATCTATTGATTTCTGACTCTAAGCAACTAGTTACTGGCTCCAATCTATTGATTTCTGACACTAAGCAACTAGTTAATGGCTCCAATCTATTGATTTCTGACTCTAAGCAACTAGTTACTGGCTCCAATTTATTGATTTCTGACTCTAAGCAACTAGTTACTGGCTTTCCTCTAGTATTTACCTTTCACTTCTGCTTACTAGACTGTCATCTATTCCTTAAATCATGTATCAAAAACAAATGAACTTTTTTTTTTACCATTGTACAACTTTTTGCTCTTCTTATGAAGGGTTTCAATGAAGTAGCTAAAAGGATTTATAATTGTTTTACTTTAAAAAAAAACATAATTCAAGGGGTTGTATTTATCGTGTATGTGTGTGGCGTGTGTGTAAGGCTAGTTACTATCACCGAGAAATTCCTCATGTCTGTTCAACTCGGTCACACGCCGGGGATGTAGGTCTACCTAGGCCACAGTGCGTTGACATTCCTTATGTTGACAACTATTTCTGTCATCATGATGATGTGAGCATGTTCAGGTCTGTGACATGCGTACTGCGCACTGCTCTATTACGCTGTCGGGGCATCCATCAAGCTGTTAGAAAGAAATCTGCACTCATTCAATGACTGATGTAACAGACTAAGCGTTTGTTTAGTCAACGAAATATTACGATTGACCTAGATCTACATTTAAAAAACGACAAGGTTACAAAGACAGTTTTACCACACAAACTCGAAATCGGTCCTCGAAGTGGTCCACCTAGTCAAGTAAAAAGGCAGGCTTCAATATTTTCAGAAGGAACATCAAAGTGATTTTTTTTATCAATGACAAATGACAGAGAAAAATTGAGAAAAAGGGTTGACAGATCTTGTGTGGTGCCCCAGCGGTCCAGCAGACCAAAGGATAGGTGAAAGTGAATGTGAAGATAGATGTGAACCTGGCCTAACTTATGTCTTATAATGAATATCTAATTGATCTGATTGTTTTGTAAAGAGTCAATCTTTTATTCAAATCCTAAAAAAAAAAAACATTTCCCCAGTATTTTCATGACCATGCCGATGTGTGTACTAAAGCTAATATATTAATTAATTAAATTAATGTTGTTTTAAATTCTCTCCAACTTGTATGCATGCTAAATAGATTTATTCTCTTTAAAATAATACTTTAAAAATTTTTTTTTAGATGTTGTAGTTAGTCTGACAGAACTTACATAACTTAGCAATACAAATGTAAAAAAATAAATAATTTTTGATAAATTATACAAAACTGTATGTATAAATGTGTTAAAAATATGGTATGGTTACTATTAATAGTGAATAGTTGTAAAAGTGGTGTATTTTTATGAAAAATCTGCTTGCATAGATAATTTGTAAAATTAGATGGTTCACTTTCGGAGAAGAAAAAAAGTAGCCGTTGCATCAGAACTTTGAATGATCTAAAATATCATGATGTCCGATTTTCATTTTCTCATCTAGTTTCTGATATCTAAACGGGACAGATGGGCGGAGGGACAGACGGACGTACGGACAGACAGGCCACACAAAACTAATAGTGTCTTTTCCCCTTTCGGGGGCCGCTAAAAAAACAAAACAAAAACAACAGAAAACATTTCTAACACATGGAACTTGTACTAAATGCTAGTAACTAAACATTATTTTATTGCCTAGTGCATACCAATATAATAATTCAGAAATGACCTATACGAATGGTGTCCAAACTAGGACACGCGGGACATATCAAACCCTTGAAGGTGGTGCTATCCGACCCTTCGAAGCGTATGCCCACAAGTGCATACTGAAGCCGCTTAGGATCGGGTGGTGTGGCTCGTGACTCGAACATTTTTTAGCCCGCGGACTGAAAAAAAAATGTAGGGTTAGGGTAAGGTATAACTAATTAGTCTACTAGCGTCATTCAATATTTTTTACAAAGCTTAAACCAACTCTGTCTGTCTGTGTGTCTGTCTGGTAAAAACTTTCTACACGTTATTTCTCCCACACCGATTCTTGAATCAAGTTGAAACTTGGCACAATTATTTATTGGCATAGACAAGACATGAATAAATAAACAAAAAACCCAACTAATTAGTTAATTAATTATAGGTAATTACAAAGGAAAGTAATCCTTCAGTATTCAAAGATATGGCTAATTTGTAGGATTTGGGTCCCTTTAAATAATTGTTAGCGCTATTTCTCCCACGCGCATTATCCGATCAAGTCGATACTTTGAACAATTATTTATTGTACCTAACAAAACATGAATCAATGAACAAACTAATCAATTCGTCAATTAATTATTTGTCATTCTTTATATAGTTTAATATCGAATAAGGGAAATATCTTCTACATTAATGAGAGATATAGTTGTACGGCTGAAATTATTCCTCTTAGATAAGTTTTGGTTGGTTTTTTTTTTAAAGATTTGTAAATTTTTGGTTGATTTGGAAAGACAAAATAGAATATAATCGGAGTTATATTAGCTATAAAAACATTATTTTTTAAATATTGAAAAGAAAACCATTCATTCCTGTTAATGTTCATTTATGTAATTATTAACATGCTCTAATCAAGCTTATGTATTATGAGAAAATACAAAACAGAACAATGTAAAATACACAGATATAAAACCTTCTGAATAATGCTAAATTGAAAAATTAACACACATTGAGTAGTGAAACCAGAAAGTGTTTTCTTTTGTAATTCTTACCCTCACAAAAAGTGTTTTAAAAAAGGTAAACCTATCCCACCGACCTATATATGAATTATCTAGATCTGTGACACAGTGTCAACAAAATGTGTTTTCAATTCTTCCTTCAAAACTGCAGATCCATTATCTAGATTCTAAATCAAGTTGAATCAGATAATGACGTTCAGATCAAATCAAGAATCAAATTTAAATGTATGCATTGGGAAACTCTACTGTCGGTTTCTTGTAGCGTTATAAACAATTATCCAATACATATTATACATTTACTTTCTTCAATGATTTTTTTTTACTCATTTTATGATTTCATTAGCTTATAGATCAAAATCAAGGCTGACAAACAACCCTAAGTTACTAGAGTTTCCTCAAAGGAGAAGATAACTATGTCCATCGCATATTCAAGTGAGACCTTCGTCTGAACACTGACAATGTGACGTGGCAAGCTGTGGTTAGCGGAGACCAATAGCTTGTTGCCACGTCACAGGTCACCGTTCAGAACCACTAGGACGATTGGTCTCGATCCAAGTAATACTCTAGTCATGGCTTTTGTGGCTGATTCAAGAAACCCGTTTCATGTTCTTAATGCTTTGGGGGGGGGGGGAATGAACATTTTTACGACGTTGTCCTAGCAGGTGGAACAAAAAATATGCTTTTATCTTCGTGTCGTTCTGAATATTTTATACAATTTTACTTTTGTAAATTATGGTTCAGTGTTTTCTGCAATACTTCTACGTTACATTTTAGTATTATTCCATGAAGTATTTTTAAATTAATTTATTTTACATAAATGGTAGCACTATTGATAGCAAATATTAGTGTCTTATAAATATTAATGAAATGAATGAAACTAAATTGAAAATACTTTGGTATGTTCGGGCATGGTCCTTCACATTCTGAAAATAATTACTTCTTAGCCCAAACCTCTCACAGGACGACGGGGGATGACAGTGGGCTGGGTTCGAACCCCGGACCTTCGAGACCACCGAACGGTAGTTTAGCGCGTATACACCACGATCAGGCAGCCATTGTATTCTTACATGTATACAGCAAGTACTAGCATTCTTGGTGTGAATTCAACACAAGCAAGTGATAGTCCAATGCAGTGAATACATTGACAGTCCAATGCAGTGAATACAATGACAGTCCCATGCAATGAATATATTGACAGTCCAATGCAATGAATACATTGTCAGTCCAATGCAGTGAATACATTGACAGTCCAATGCAGTGAATATATTGACAGTCCAATGCAATGAATATATTGACAGTCCAATGCAATGAATATATTGACAGTCCAATGCAGTGAATACATTGACAGTCCAATGCAGTGATGACAGTGGGCTGGGTTCGAACCCCGGACCTTCTAGACCACCGAACGGTAGTTTAGCGCGTATACACCACGATCAGGCAGCCATTGTATTCTTACATGTATACAGCAAGTACTAGCATTCTTGGTGTGAATTCAACACAAGCAAGTGATAGTCCAATGCAGAGAATACATTGACAGTCCAATGCAATGAATACATTGACAGTCCAATGCAGTGAATAAATTGATAGTCCCATGCAATGAATATATTGACAGTCCAATGCAGTGAATATATTGACAGTCCAATGCAATGAATATATTGACAGTCCAATGCAATGAATATATTGACAGTCCAATGCAATTAATATATTGACAGTCCAATGCAATGAATACATTGTCAGTCCAATGCAGTGAATACATTGACAGTCCAATGCAGTGAATATATTGACAGTCCAATGCAATGAATACATTGTCAGTCCAATGCAGTGAATACATTGACAGTCCAATGCAGTGAATACATTGACAGTCCAATGCAATGAATATATTGACAGTCCAATGCAGTGAATACATTGACAGTCCCATGCAATGAATATATTGACAGTCCAATGTAGTGAATACATTGACAGTCCAATGCAATGAATATATTGACAGTCCAATGCAATGAATATATTGACAGTCCAATGCAGTGAATACATTGACAGTCCAATGCAATGAATATATTGACAGTCCAATGCAGTGAATACATTGACAGTCCAATGCAGTGAATACATTGATAGTCCAATGCAGTGAATACATTGACAGTCCCATGCAATGAATATATTGACAGTCCGATGCAGTGAATACATTGATAGTCCAATGCAGTGAATACATTGACAGTCCAATGCAGTGAATACATTGACAGTCTAATGCACTGAATACAAAGAATGAGGGTTGGGAAGATAAAAAGTTATCGCCGAGGCTCCTTCTTAAGAATGCACACATCTTCAACTGAGTTAAGTGTGTGAATAGACTATTTGGCAAATAAAAGCGGATCTCTCTGTGGCCACACCATGCACCGTGTACCTGGCATGTATTTAATAGTGTACTTAGGGCAAGTAACACATATAGTGCCTAAGAACAAGTTGGGGAGAAGTGGAAATCTGAGGAAATATTACCTCCACCTGACCAATGTACCAAAGCTGTTGTTCAGAAAATGTTTCTCATGTTTCAGGGAAATTCTTCTGCGGATTTTTAGCCAACAGTGATCTTTCAGTATAATTTCATTGACATTGTTTGTCTATATATTTCAAAATCTCAGTCTTCCTCTTTCACCTTCTTGCTATTCTCTCAATCCTTCTTCTCCACATTTCTCTATTCTCTATTTTTTTCTCTTACTATATTTATTGCCTGAAAAACTGGTGTCTTTTGATTGTAAACCAGATCTTAAGAATCAACAAGTATATAAGATCAGACTACTGTGATTAACTTGATTATGAAAATCACTTGTAATTGGCAGTAATACATTAAGTCGGTAAATTTTTTTTTCTTGACTCATTAAGCTGTCAAAGAGCAGTGTCAAACCTCTCCTCATCACAGCAGTGTCTCGCTGTTCTGCCATCGTCTTATTATTTTGAATGACTTCACTTAAAAGACTTCCAGTCGACAAAGACCTTGTTGCTCTTCGCGTTTCCCCCATTGTACACTACAGTTGTGTAAATAGCTCAGCACGGCTCCCTAGTCTCACGAAGAGTGTAAATTGAATTACATTGCTTGACATCAAAAAGAAATGGCTCCCCTCAAGCTGAATAAAAAAACATCTTTTAAAAAGGAGTAGATGAATGTGCTACCTGTGGCGACGTTGAATGTGCTACCTGTAGCAAGAATAACTTTATTACTTGAGGCATACATTGGAATCAATAAGTGTAGAAAAAAAAAGGGGGCTGAACATATGAAGTATCTAGATCTAGTTGCTATAAAAAGGTTTATAATAAAACGAATGATGCGTTTCCTTATTATCTAGCCGATCGTATTTGTATAGAGGCACAGATTAGCTAATAATAGCACAATGAATTATCGGAGAAGATAACTTTTCTTGAATTGCTACTGAAAGTCGTAGTGCGATTAGAGACTAATGCATTGAACTTATTGACAGGTGTCCTAGAGTTCTTTGCTACATACTATTTTAGGGTGTCCTAGAGTTCTTTACTACATACTGTCTTAGGGTGTCCTAGAGTACTTTGCTACATACTGTTTTAGGGTGTCCTAGAGTTCTTGGCTACATATTGTTTTAGGGTGTCCTAGAGTTCTTTGCTACATACTGTTTTAGGGTGTCCTATAGTTCTTTGCTACATACTGTTTTAGGGTGTCCTAGAGTTCTTTGCTACATACTGTTTTAGGGTGTCCTAGAGTTCTTTACTACATACTGTCTTAGGGTGTCCTAGAGTTCTTTACTACATACTGTCTTAGGGTGTCCTAGAGTTCTTTGCTACATACTGTTTTAGGGTGTCCTAGAGTTCTTTGCTACATACTGTTTTAGGGTGTCCTAGAGTTCTTTGCTACATACTGTTTTAGGTTGTCCTAGAGTTCTTTGCAACATTCTGTCTTATGGTGTCCTATAGTTCTTTGCTACATACTGTCTTATGGTGTCCTAGAATTCTTGGCTACATATTGTCTTAAGTTGTCTAACAGATTTTTGCTACATATTGTCTTTAGTTGTCTTACAAATATTTGGTAAATATTATCTTAAAAGATCTTTGGTGCATATTGACTATGGATGTATTAGAGAACTTTGCTACATATTGTGCTACTATGCCTTTTATGCCATATTCACCTTTTAAAACAATGTCAGAGCCTCTTTCTTTTCTTTAATTCGGGCAAAGTATCGTCTGTTGATATTGATGAAACCGCTTGGGAATGACTGTTTCTAGAGCTTTCAAACTTGAGACACTGTCCAACAGAGACCAATAGTCTTAGTAGGCCCGAGCACTGACCTATGACGTGGCAACGAGCAAACCACAGGTCCAACTCAGTTTATACATCTGGGGTTAAAAGTGAACACACATACTAATTATATTAGTATCTACAGTAACGACCTGTTTTCTTTCAATTCTCTTGTTAGTTATATGCACAAGTGCTGAAACTTTCTACAGCCACCAGATATAAACCTTGATTTAGTTCGCAAGTTACGTAGCTGTCTATGTGTATCGACAATCAATTCCGGAAGTACGACAAACCGGAACCAATCATTATTGTAGGCCTCAAACAAGCAATAGAAAAAAAAACAAACTTTTCAAGACCAAAGCTTATCTAAGGGAAATAACTGCTAATTATTGCCATTTATCTGAAAATTGTAGAGTTAAGCTCACTATCTGTTATATAAAACAAAATTAATTAATTAGTACTAAGTGATTAACTAACTGGTTAAAGTTTTGAATGATACTTGTATAGTTAACTGCTATGAATAATAGTGCGTGATCCTTCTAAAATTTTAATAAAATGAGTTGTCATGAGTTTAGTCTCGGTATGATAATGAAAGGTCAAAATAAATAATCATATTTGTTTTTGGTCTTTGTCTCAATGTGTTGTACAACTATGGCGATAGTGTGAGATAATATTAGACATGTTTTAAAAACAAAGCTTATCTAATAGGAATAACCGCAAAATCACTGTCATATATCTTAATACTGCTGGAATAAGCACCCTTTTTCTATATGAACCAATATTGATTAATTACTACTAATTGATTAGTTAAAATTGGTTAATTTTTGTATTGGTTCATAATCTTCCAACTTAGAACAGGACACACCTCTGTTAAATTACCATCTTAACAAAATAAATCCCGCTCAACTCCCCCTTTGTAGACACTGCGCCCACCCCTTTGAAACCGTAAACCATATCCTCTTTGAATGCCCCTTCCTAATCCACCTTAGGCAGACCCCACTACCACTACAACCCAACATAACCAACACCCTGTACGGCAGTACTGAACAACTGAAGAGAACAGCACACTATTTTTCCTTGGCGCAGTCTGCAAAAGAGCCAACAGCTCAACAACAAAAAGCTGGCTAGAAGAAGTATTGGTTCATGTATCGCCATCGAATGTGAATAATTATGCAAAATTTTAACTTGATCCAAGAATGGGGAAGGGGAGAAAAAAACGTGTACAAAACGTAATAAGTAAAAATAACTCCATATATAGGCTACATCTCTCAATAAAAAAACATTTAGTTCCCTTTTTCGATAGCATACAAAATAATTATTTACCAGTATATAATAAACTAATTGGCTAATTTTTTATTGATTCATTTTTTGGGTACAACGAATAAGTTTATAAAGTTTTGACTAGATCTATGAGTGGGTATTGCAGAAATTGTAACGGGAATTGGATATACATGTTAATTGATAAGGCAAGTTGATATAGGCTTTGTAAAATGAGAAGGAATCGAAAAGTAGGGAAAGAATATTGGATGTTTGGACTACATTTAAAGACACTCTAAATATGCCACAAATATCAAATGCTTCATTTCAATGACCTTATTTCAACATATTCTTGAGCTAAGTTAAAGATTTCAATTTAGGCAATAAATTATTTCTCTCTGTGTTTATGTCAGGGATTAGCATTCAGGAGAACTGTACTTTATTTCTGCTTGTTCTCTCCCCTGAAACTATCTTTAGTAGGGCCCATGAAGCCTTACATTCATCGATAATAAAAACACATTTTTTTTCCTAAAGGTGTTGTCTACAATGTCTGGCAAGCTTAATGTGTTTTTCATTTCTTTGTCTAGTAGGAAAGATAAAAATCTTGATATTTCTTTGTGCAACGGATACACTGGAGGATGAAGGAAAGTGAATGTTAATTGTTCGCGAGTTTTACCAACCCTTATTAATTGAAAACTTATAGAAATGTGGTTGTGATAGCTTAGACCTTTCCTCTGGATTCAATGCTGAGACTTACTTGGTGACTTTATTTTTAATTGAAACCTCATGGTAATATTGAAATAATGATTATGATGAGTGGGTATTTGTTTTGGAAATACTTAGTTTTGATAAATGAAACCTCATCGAATTAGGTTTATGGTATTTAATAAAGTAGTTAATAGTTTCAGTATTAATTATTTTTGATACTTGAAACCTCTTGTGGATTATTTTTTTTTTTTTTTTTAGGATATTTTAGGATATTGTGGATATTCTTACGCCAGTTTTGGTATGATTGCGACTGTGAACATAGTGCTCATTAGTTTTCAATATATTCATGATATCCACAAATCGATCTAAAAAAGGTGGAGGATTCCTTGATTCTATGTTGGGAGTAGCGAGACGGACAAGTGTTGAGGTGTACAGAACGAATATTTCAGATACAAATTTATCGAGTTTTTAATGCATGGAGTTGCTGTAGTTTTATTTTTAGAATGGATTTGCTTCTTGACTTTGATAGTTGACAGCAGTTGATCTGTTGTGTTGTCTTAATGATGAGAAAAGAGTCCTTGTAATCACAACAAATTCCCATAAGGATCAATAAAGCAGTCTTAGTTTTGGTCTTAGTCTTGGTCTTATGTAAAACAAAACAAAAATAGTGACTTGGTAGCGAGCTACTGGTCTCCACTGCCCACAGGATGTGACGTTGTAGGCTAGTGTTCAGGCCTACAGTGACGATTCCTCTGGATTGGACCAAGTCTAATCACTAAGCAACGTTTAAGACTTTCATTCATGACAGAGAACTATAAATAGCTAGATATTTGGTACAACTGATTTTCCGTGTTGATATGCTTTTTAAAAAAAGCTAGTTGCTAATTGTGTGATTTTAAAAGTGCTGTAGAATCGAATTTAGCTTCTTTTTCTTTTAAAGCCAAATATCTTCCACCTCCGATGCCTAAGGCGGATCTTTAAAATAAGGTGGCAAGATAAAATAACCAATGAGGAAGTGCTACGAAGAGCAGGGTACCAGGACTTCCGCTCTGTTATCAGCAGCAGACGGCTTGACTGGCTTGGCTGGTCGACTTCCACAATACATTCTGTATGGCGATCTAACAGAAAGCAGGAAAGCCGCTGGTCGTCCATTTTTTTGCGGTATATTGTTGTATGCAAACGTAACACGAAGCCATGATGAAGACCTTCAATATCGACACTAACAGCTGGGAAAAAGTGGCACTGGATATATCCACGAGGAGAGCGAGCATAAAGGAAGGGTCCCGGATTGCAGATGCCATACACAACAGTAGTAGAAAGAAGGGTGAAAGTACAACGGCGCCTGGTGATAACATATGTCCTCAACCTGTAATCGCGGCTGCATATCAAGGATTGGCCTCACACAAGAAGTTGCAAAGGGAAAAGATCGTCTATCGAGACGTAAAATGCCACAGAGAATCAAATTGCTTAACCTTTCCTTTCGGATCAAAAAAATAATATCGATATAGAGGAAGTCTATGAATGTGGCCAAATGAAATGTATGAACTGGCGAAACGAAGATCAACTGCACCTCTTGAAGTTGGCAAGTCATCTTTCCATTTCGCGTCCTTGACATTGTTGTTTTTTATGTATTTATTTCAGACTCTCTCCTAAAAGTCCTCTTATTGTTTTCTTGCTTTTTATTTTAGATTCCGTTACTCCGACATTTTCTCTTCTTTTAGTGCTTTCAAGAAACGGATCGTAGATATCGAAATATAAACAATCACGCGTAGTAGGCCTACGTAATCATCTTCTTTTTTGAAGTAACTTCTGCATCATATAAGATATAAGATAATGAGCAGATTGCTGTGATTGACTTTCAAAATCTTCAAGAGCTCTTTTTTTTTTTTGTTAATTGCATATCCCGCCTTTTCTTTTCCATAAAATCATACAGCCTACATTATTTAAAAATTATTGATATCTATTTATAGGAATTACATATTGCGTTTCACATTTACACCGTTTAAGGAAGGAGAAAAATTTTACCCCCATAAAAAATTAGGGGACACCGCTTGATGCAGACGATATTTTATTATCCGCTTCCGTTCTCAACGGGTCTAATGTTGCCAACTATTAACGGATTATCTCCGAAGGTTGTGACGGCACATTTATACCCACCGCCTTCATCCCGTGCTGGTCCACTGAGAGTTGTGTGTAAAATACAACGCAAATTGTGACGTTTAGTATGGGATTAATTAAACATCAAGTCGATCAAATTCTATGGCATTCCTTTTTAAAAAAAATTCTCATGTGGAAATAAACAAATGTAAATGTAGAGATTGTGTTGCTAACATTAAGAAATGTACTGTACAAAATGCCGAAAGGTCACTTTTTTTTTCAGTTATTTAAGTTATTTCCATTGTTAATGAACAAAACCTGACAAATAATTGTAAACTGTTTTAAGGTAGACACTCAACGTAAAGCAGACAACTCAACACAGTTTAACAGGAAATAAAGACAGGTGTTTATTCACTAGGACAAACACATAACATCCTTCAGCTTCCTCAGAGTCTTACTACTAAGTATACCAGTCCTTTAGATAGCAACCCGAAAGTGGACCAACTACAGCCTTCCCCGCTTTGCTCCAGGTCCCTTCTACAACCTTAAAGCAGCACAAAAGCTGGCTTCTTAGTTTCCAAACATTCAGACTCTTCACAGTCACTGATGCACAGTTATTCTCTCTATCCTAGTGTCTTCCTGTTTTTGTTCACTAGTGCGCTCGTGCGCATCTCAAGCACTGGTGCAAGGCAGGGTTACAACACTATATATATATATATTAACAGAGCTAATCGATAGTAAATGAAGAACCTAAGCGTGGTTATTATGGATATCATCCTTTCTTTTATTAAAGTCCTAAATGAAAATTACCTCCATTAAAATGCTAGAGTAATAACTTCAGTACTGCACTGACGTAAATCCGGCCCTGAATGTGTATAATGTAAAACTTGTTTTTTTTTCATTGCAGTTTGCGAGTACATAGGGAGGTTCACTAAATCTTGAGCTATGTTTAAGTAACACTCGTCTAGCGAGTGTTAAATAAAAACAAACCTCGAAGCACTCATTCTGTTTTAAGGCATTGATCTGAAAACTTGATTTAAAAAACAAGATCAGATAACTTTGTTCTGATACAAGAGCATTAGCCTGCCCCTTGCAGTTGATGTTTTCATGCGCTCAGGTTGATATTTTGATTACCCTTCTTTGTCTAGCAAGAACATAGTATTGCTTTTGATATGTTTATTAACTCTGCGTCAAGCTTGTTAATACGTTCTGCTTAAGCAGCTGTCAGACCAGAAATGCTTTAAATATTTCAGTTTTTTTTTCTATGGCAATTTATCTTGACTAAGAGATTTGTCAAACAGAAAACAAATTTGTTTGTTTTATAATCTTTAAATTCAGTGGACGTAATAGTTGCCCGAGAGATGGTCAGATTATTAAGTTACAAAGATAAGAATGACTGGCAGAAGTTGATTTGTTAAAAAAAAATACTTTAATACTTTTATTTATTTTGGCTGGCATTTATGAATATCTTGATAAAATCTGGGCAATGTGTAGGACTCGTAACCACATATCTTTTAATCCCTGCTCATACAATATTAAGCCTATTTTTTACAAAGCTTATATTTACTCATTCTGTATGTCTAGCTGTCTGGTAAAAAGTTTGCACACGTTATTTCTCCTACACCCAAAGTCGGATCAAGCTGAAATTTTGCACAATTATTTATTTTTCATGACAACACAAGAATGAATTTAAGAAATTAACCAATTTGTTAATTAACTTTTTGGTAATTTTTTTTTTGGTATTGAACAAGGGAAAGAATATGTACTTGACCGAAGTGGTGGTATAAACTGAATTAATCTCTTTTATACTTTTAAAGTTGAAGTTAACGATAACTATAACACCTTCTATTTTCATAAGCACTTCGCTGGCACAAAGGTTAGTGTATCAGCTTGAGGAGGCTGATGAGGTTTTAGCCCTCGTTTTCGAATTCAGGTCGCTCACTTAAAAAACAAACATAAATGCATTTAAAAAGCGATCACCCAGACAACCCCTTCTTTACTGACATACGTGTTTCCTGTAACAGTTTCTTACAGGGCAAAGGCCACTTCCTATTCGATGTTCTCTTTACGTTTTTTTTTTTTTAATTTGGCCTGCCTTCTCCTTCTATCTGGCATACCTGGCCAGTACATTCCAATCTGCAGACAGCCTCAGCTCTACTTGCATCCGTGTAGTCAACAAACATTGGCCGATTAGGATCAAGAGAGATTACCCAAATTAAGCCATCACTGGCCCAATACAGGTTAATGAAACGATATACCAAAATAGAAGCTCTCTTACGTTGAAGTAAAATAATACAATTGTGAATTTAAACAATCAACAACAGCTTTTAGATTCTAATAGATAAATCAAATGGATAAGTCAATATTACTGAGACTTGATAAAGTCGAGAGGACAGGAAAGAGCTGGGAAAGCCATTAAAAAAAAACAGCAAGAGACCGTGGAGAGTGGCGTTTTTTTTTTACTGAGGCCCTATGTCCCATGACGAACGCAAACGAAAGATGATGATAATGTAGTAATTCCTCTGTTTATCAACTACACATTAAGTCAAATAAACAAATCAAATTGGATGGGTGTTTGGTTGAGTGTTATGCGCTCTTGTCTGTCGTCTCGAGGTCTCGGGTTCGAGCCCTGCTTGGTCCCACTATCCCTCCGCCCTCCCGTCCAGGATGTAATAATCTTCCATCTGAAGCAACACTATTAAAACAAAAACAAACAAACAAAATGTTATAATAATAATAATAATAATAATAATCTTTATTATCCGTAAGGAAATTTGTCTTACAATTAGTGCATTACACCAAACAAAAAACATTATAACTATAAGAAACCAAAGTGTACTTTCACACCAGACTCACTCATAATTTACATGTGACAAAGTTTATACCAGATTGTTCTTATTTAATGATTTGAAGAAAAACATTTTATTAACTATTGACCAACTATCTGGTCTAAGTCCTTGTAATAAAGGTAGATAACATCAGTCTGTCAACTCCTCCTCCCTCCCTTTCTTCCTCTGTCCTGTTACCTAAGGTAATGTTTGCCCTAATCTCGCATAAAAACAAAATTATTTATTGGTCTACTTCAGTGTTTCCCAAATTTTTTCCTTAACTGAACACTTCACATATTTTGAGTATTTGGCGGAACACCTCACACTTTTTGAGTATTTAGCGGAACACTTCACACTTTTTGAGTATTTTGCGGAACACTTTGCTTATTTTTATAGAGGTTAATTCACGTGGTGGCCTACTATGTAAAGTATTCCAGTAGTTCGTGGAACACCTATTCACTAGGTTTCCGCGGAACACAGTTTGGGAACCACTGATCTACTCTAATGCCTCAGTTTATGTTCTGATCCTTTAGTATTTATATCGCCCAATCTCCTTAGTCATTTCAAACTGAACTGTTTTGTGGAGCTTGCAGTGCGCTTCAAACGTTAAACTCGTTCGCTACATATGTATGTACGCCTGGGGACACGATGTCGCCTCTTGTATCAATTTCTCTACCCAAATTGTTCCGAGGCGATAAAGATCTTGACTTTATTTTTTAATATAGCCTACATCAAACTTAAACGTTGGCAACCATAGCGTCCTTTTTTTTTATATATACTTATCAAAGGGGGATAATGTCACACAGAATAATTCAAAGGGGAGAGTATTTTTTTAAGTACTGTACTTTTCGGAAAACGTGCGTTTTTGAAGTGAATTTTTTTTTAAGGGGCGTTAATTGAGGGTCTAAGATCGCAGTTATTAACACCCCTTGATGTTAACTGGTGCGAGAAATATAAAAAAAAAAAATATGCAGTGGAATGTCGTGCAAGCTGGCCGAGAGAATCAAGTGTATGATCTTGTTCTGTAGTGCTGGAGGAGGATAGTAGGTACATGAATGATACATGGTCTAGCAAGACTTATTTATAAAGAGATTCAGCGGGCCGTTGGTGATTGTATAGTGGCTTAGTGGTAGGCCATTTAGGTATTAGTACTATTAGAGATTGTACAGTGGAAAGTCATTTAAGTCAGCAATAAGTTGAATGTCACGAATAACGACCCCGTACAACTTTTGAAGACATTAAATTATGTCTGAAAAATGTTTTCAATATTTGTTCTGTAGCTTTACATGACATCAATAAAGTTTATGAGACACTATATGTGAAAAAGTAAGCAAAATATAAACATACTTTTTTTAAAAAATTGGTTGGTCGTTAGGCTGCCCACATGATATCCTCGTTAACCGTAGGCCACAAAAAAAACACTTTACATCATCTGCCCTATAGATCGTAATGTCCATCTAGAAAGGGGAACCTTCCTTTTTCGTTCGTCTAAGAAATATACAGTAGGTGTACAGCCCTTGATTTACGTAAGTTTCATCTAATAAACTGAAAGACTATGTTTTTTTTTTAATGTTGTTTTTTTTTGCACTCCTTTATAAAGCTTCGACCCCCCCCCTTATGGCTTTGACGTAAGTAAGTAAAGTTCCCCTTTCAGACCTTGTGGTCTATAGGGCAGATGATGTAAAGGTCATCTGATTCTGTGGCTTATGGTTAACGAAGGTGTCATGTGGCCAGCACAACGACCAACCGCCTTTTCTTTTCCTCAACTAATGTCAGGTACCCATTAGAGCTGGGTGGACTCGGAGGGGCCTAAAGATCCCGAAAATAAAAATCCCATTCTTCACCGGGATTCGAACCCGGGTCCCCAGGTTCAGAAACCAAGCACTTTACCGCTCGGCCACCGCGCCTCCTATGGCTTTGACGGGTGTCTTGTAGTCCTATTTATATTATATAGATCTGTAAATCTCATGTAAAAGTTGTAATGACTCCATCAGAACTTAAGTTTTATCTATGTTCCCTGCACAAACTTTCCTGTTTAGGTCGAGACTTCTGCTGAGCAGGGGCTGCCCAAAGTTCGGTTGACAGCTCTGGTCTGCATTCTAACTTTGACAACTGTTTTACCGGCCAGCTACGTGACAGATCGCTAATTGCACGGGACGACTCGCAGATGCGTTACTGGCGAGAGATTTAATTAATTGTACGGCAACTTATACAGGCCATAGACCACAATACCTGGCACTCATGGCTGAGGGCTATTTTATACATCATGAGAAGACTGTAGGTTTAGGGAAAAGTACTTTAATAGCAGCTTCTGAAATAAACATTGCATTAGGCTCCATAAGGTAGAAAAAAGGATAATGCTTTTGAATTAAAAATATGGGATTTGGTTTTTGATCTTAGGGTATGTAAGGCTGCTGAAATAGGCTAAGTTTTTTGTTTTTAAAGAGATGTTTCTTTAATAAAAAAAATAACGTATCTTAAATAGAATGCTTCTAACGTTAGCATTTTAAAAGCTTCTGAAATAGAACTATTTTTTTTCTGGCTTGGAATCCTAGAGAAGTCTGGGCTGCTTGATCGTGCGCTATGCGAGTTCAACTGTCGTTTGGTCCTCTCGACGGCACCGGGTTCATACCCTGCCCACATGACACCCCCCCCCCCAGGTCGTCCTGCAGGGGGACACGACAATTCGTTCACTGACATTTCGTTCACCGACAAATCGTTCACGACTTTTCGTTCACGCGACTATTCGTTCACCAGACATTTCGTTCACCCGACAATTCGTTCACGCGACATATCGCTCACGGACTATTCGCTCACAGACTACTTGTTCACCGACAGTTGGTTCACGACAAATTGTTCACGCGACAAATCGTTCACTAACAATTCGTTCACAGACAAATTGTTCACAGACAAATCGTTCACTGGATATTTCCAAAAAACAAAAAAATTGATAGAGATCGGGCCTGATCCGAAATTCTTTGTAAATTTTTGTTTGTTTGTTGTTAATATTTTGTTAATGAGGACAGTATGTGATAAAAAATTATACTGAAAACAAAAAAGAGATCTCACAGCAAGCTGAAACATTTAAATGGGACCTCACTTTACTATAGGTAACATTTTTACTTTCAACATGTAGGCCTTCTTTTACACTCATGTCCATCATGTGGTCTTGTTCGACCTACCCATATTTGCTTATCTTCTTAATAGCGGTCCATGTTTAATTAACATACCCATTTTATTGATATCTTATTAAAAAAACAAATCTTATCTTATATAATACAGACGTTTCTTCAAAAAAGAAGATGATTACGTCCTACGCGTCATGCATTCTGCCAAGTCACTGGTTTTCCTGGCTAGCTCAGACACACTAGTATTTTTTTCCACAATCCTTTTAGTGTTTTTACGAGAGATAATTTAGATTTTTAACAATGGTACTAGATTTGGTACTATATATGATTTCACTGTTCAACTCTGAACGTCACATACTAGATACAGATCTAAGGTTAATACTTATCAATTAAGACATCTAAGAAAAAAAAACTAATTACATGTACAACACTAGGAAATATTTTGGTTCCCTATCAAAAAATTATAATTTATCGTAATACAACAAAATAAAATTGTTTCAATAAATTTGTTATTGAAGTCCAAGCAATCAAATTAGTCTACCAATGGGTGGTCATATATACAAACAAGTTAACTAAAATAAAAATAAAATAAAACTTTACCGCAGGAGGGGGGACGGAATTAAGTGACTGATTTTTGCTTTCATTTTGTTTATATTAGGTGAGATTTTAATACTAAATCATCACTTACCACAGCACGGCCGAGGGGGTTTTGAGTTAAAAACCCTCTACCAGGGGGTTCTGAGTTTAAATTTTAAAAAAAAACCTATCAGGGGGTTTTGAGATACAAATCCCTCTACCAGGGGGTTTTGAGTTTAAAACCCCCTACCAGGGGCTTTGAGTTTAAAACAGTTAAATCCCCCTCTTCTATAAAACAAAAAAAAAATGCAAACAACAATCCCCAAATTCCAACAGCACAGTTAAGGAAGATTTTGATTTTAAAACCCCCTCCGAAATTTACGATAAACCCCCTCTTCAATATAAAAAAAGCAAATTACACATTCAAAATTCTATGAGCGTAGCCAAAGGGGTTTTGAGTTTAACCCCCCCCCCCCTCCAGTTGAGGTTTGAAGCTAAAAAGTACCTCTTCAATATAAAAAAAGGCAAATTACACACTATAAAATCTATGAGCGTAGCCAAAGGGGTTTTGAGTTGATGGCTTTTTCTTTAAAGTTTAAAACCCCTCCAGATGGTTTTGAGTTTAAAATTCCCCTACAGAGCGTTTAGAGTTGAAAACCTCTCTCTTCAATATTATTTTAAAGCAAACTACAGTCACCAAATTCTATGATTGTAGCTAAATGGGGTTTTAAATTTAAAAAAACAACAAAAAAATCCAGAGATTTTTTAGTTTAAAACCCCTCAACAGATGATTTGACGAAAAAACTTTCCTTTTCGATAGAAAATCTAAAGCGAAATTCAGGCATGTAATTCCAAGAGCGTAGTCAAGAAAGGTTACAAATTTCTACCAGTGGATTGGGCTCCATTAATAAAGTGTGAATAGTCTTCTGCCGAAATTGAAAAACAATATATGTGGCTCAACAAAGATGGCTAAGACAGATTTTAGGAGTCAGTCATAGAGATCGGGTCTAAACCAAAGAAATCATATGCCGAACTGTGAGTCGAATCCTTAGTAAGGTTGTGATAGAGCGTCGCATGAGGTTTTGGGGGACATGTTCTCCGACAAAATGAATTACGCAAAATAAGAGTTGCGGAAACAGCTTGCCGGAAAATGCGCCGAACGGCGCGAGAGGGTATAAGTCAGTAAGAATAGTTTATTAGGTTTTTGAAATAAAACTTTTTAATAGCAAGATAATGCACTGTAGGTACCTCAGAATATGCATTTTGTTGGCTTTCAATACCAGAAATGGTGCTCGGCGGCGGGGCGAAGCCCCGCGCTGGGGGAGCGCTGCGAGCTCCCCCAGACCCCCTTGCTGTCAAGAGCGGGGAGTCTACAATAAACAATAAA
Source organism: Biomphalaria glabrata (assembly GCF_947242115.1). Lineage (NCBI taxonomy): Eukaryota > Metazoa > Mollusca > Gastropoda > Planorbidae > Biomphalaria > Biomphalaria glabrata. The sequence goes on from NC_074721.1 coordinate 11,560,825, forward strand.
CGTCTTCCGAAAGGGTCAGAATGTAATAAAGATTAATTATGTACACACACACATATATATAATTTTTTTCCGTGGGGAGGGGGGGGGGAATCCCCCCCAAAACCCCCTATGAAAAAAAAATCCAGGCTACGCCCATGTTACCTATAGTAAAGTGAGGGCCCGTTTACATTTTTCAGCTAGCATGTAAGATCTCTTTTTTTATTTTTTTTTTATTTTAAGTATAATTTTTACCACATACTGTCCTCATTAACAAAATATTAACAACAACAACAACGAAATTAAATAAACTCGGATTTGACCTGATCTCTAGAATTTTTTTGCATTTGGAAATAATAGCTACAAAATTTTTAATGTAAATAAATTAAACACGCAACGAAAATATATAATTTATACAATATGTTACTATCCAGTGAACGATTTGTCTGTGAACAATTTGTCCGTGCCGTGAACGAATAGTCGCGTGAACGATTTGTCGCGTGAACGATTTGTCGTGAACCAACTGTCGATGAACAAGTTGTCGGTGAATAAGTTGTCTGTGAGCGAATAGTCCGTGAGCGATATGTCGCGTGAACGAATTGTCGGATGAACGAAATGTCTGGTGAACGAATAGTCGCGTGAACGAAAAGTCGTGAACGATTTGTCGGTGAACGAAATGTCAGTGAACGAATTATTGTGGAACCGTCCTGCAGGAGGTTTGCATTAGGAAGTAGATTATCTTCAACTCTGAAGGAACATTCGAAGCATTTGACTTGTTAGGTTTATGATAATATACGCATTTGGAGTGATTGGAATTGACAATATATATATCAGGATCGAAAGACCGGTGTAATGGAGTTGCAGACTCATCGATTCTATTGAAGTAGTCGATTTGAGGAATATAGTCGATTTAGAGAATTTGTCATTTTGGGTAAGATGTGGAAGTTACCAATGTGATGAAGATAAGATAAGAAAAGATAACTTTTATTGATACAATCAAATGGAAATTCGGTTTGACTACAATTGATAACCTCAGCGTGACTACTGTACAATAACAATATAGATGCACAATATAGATGCACATACGATCGACATACACACAAGAAAAACCCATACACACTGATAATCAGCGCTATACAAATAAACTTCTATGTACTTCTCGAAGACGACAGAATGTTAATTTTTAATGTTGGTCATCAAGGGTCTATTATTACTGAATGTTTTAATTTTTTTCTTTGGTACAATCATGTTTTCACAGAACTGGATGTACAAATTAACAGTTGTTAATTTGGGAAAGTTGACGCTCTATAAGTTGTTGGTTTAGTTGATTCTGGTCGAGTTAATCCAGATGTCTATATTGAATCAAATCTTTTTGGTCGAGTTAATCCAGATGTCTATATTGAATCAAATCTTTTTGGTCGAGTTAATCCAGATGTCTATATTGAATCAAATCTTTTTGGTCGAGTTAATCCAGATGTCTATATTGAATCAAATCTTTTTGGTCGAGTTAATCCAGATGTCTATATTGAATCAAATCTTTTTGGTCGAGTTAATCCAGATGTCTATATTGAATCAAATCTTTTTGGTCGAGTTAATCCAGATGTCTATATTGAATCAAATCTTTTTGGTCGAGTTAATCCAGATGTCTATATTGAATCAAATCTTTTTGGTCGAGTTGATCTAGATGTCTATGTTGAATCAAATCTTTTTGGTCGAGTTAATCCAGATGTCTATATTGAATCAAATCTTTTTGGTCGAGTTAATCCAGATGTCTATATTGAATCAAATCTTTTTGGTCGAGTTAATCCAGATGTCTATATTGAATCAAATCTTTTTGGTCGAGTTAATCCAGATGTCTATATTGAATCAAATCTTTTTGGTCGAGTTAATCCAGATGTCTATATTGAATCAAATCTTTTTGGTCGAGTTGATCTAGATGTCTATGTTGAATCAAATCTTTTTGGTCGAGTTAATCCAGATGTCTATATTGAATCAAATCTTTTTGGTCGAGTTAATCCAGATGTCTATATTGAATCAAATCTTTTTGGTCGAGTTAATCTAGATGTCTATATTGAATCAAATCTTTTTGGTCGAGTTAATCTAGATGTCTATATTGAATCAAATCTTTTTGGTCGAGTTAATCCAGATGTCTATATTGAATCAAATCTTTTTGGTCGAGTTGATCTAGATGTCTATGTTGAATCAAATCTTTTTGGTCGAGTTAATCCAGATGTCTATATTGAATCAAATCTTTTTGGTCGAGTTAATCCAGATGTCTATATTGAATCAAATCTTTTTGGTCGAGTTAATCTAGATGTCTATATTGAATCAAATCTTTTTGGTCGAGTTAATCTAGATGTCTATATTGAATCAAATCTTTTTGGTCGAGTTAATCTAGATGTCTATATTGAATCAAATCTTTTTGGTCGAGTTAATCTAGATGTCTATATTGAATCAAATCTTTTTGGTCGAGTTGATCTAGATGTCTATGTTGAATCAAATCTTTTTGGTCGAGTTAATCCAGATGTCTATATTGAATCAAATCTTTTTGGTCGAGTTAATCCAGATGTCTATGTTGAATCAAATCTTTTTGGTCGAGTTAATCCAGATGTCTATATTGAATCAAATCTTTTTGGTCGAGTTGATCTAGATGTCTATGTTGAATCAAATCTTTTTGGTCGAGTTAATCCAGATGTCTATATTGAATCAAATCTTTTTGGTCGAGTTAATCCAGATGTCTATATTGAATCAAATCTTTTTGGTCGAGTTAATCCAGATGTCTATGTTGAATCAAATCTTTTTGGTCGAGTTGATCTAGATGTCTATGTTGAATCAAATCTTTTTGGTCGAGTTGATCTAGATGTCTATGTTGAATCAAATCTTTTTGGTCGAGTTGATCTAGATGTCTATATTGAATCAAATCTTTTTGGTCGAGTTGATCTAGATGTCTATATTGAATCAAATCTTTTTGGTCGAGTTGATCTAGATGTCTATATTGAATCAAATCTTTTTGGTCGAGTTGATCTAGATGTCTATGTTGAATCAAATCTTTTTGGTCGAGTTGATCTAGATGTCTATATTGAATCAAATCTTTTTGGTCGAGTTGATCTAGATGTCTATATTGAATCAAATCTTTTTGGTCGAGTTGATCTAGATGTCTATGTTGAATCAAATCTTTTTGTTTCGTTTTAACTTATTCCCATCTGTTGTTCGCTTTACTTTGTTGTATTTTAATAATTATTTCATTTCGGATACTTGTCTATGATTGGGATTGTGGCATTATAATCTTAAAGAAAAGTCCATACAGATGAAAAGACATAGACTTGGTTACCTATATTTGCTTAAAGCGTTTTTTAATATGTTCAGCTCTTTGTAGTAAAACTATTTTAGAAATGTGAAACATTCTCATTCGGATCACTAAAACTACATTCTAATGCCCGCTGGACATAGGTCAAGAGCATTACGCTTCAAGTACCTTGCTTAAATAGGGGACACTTCTTCCATTCATTGATTTGTAGGCCCTATATTCACTGTTAAATCTCTTTAACTGACAGGCTTTAAGCCAATCAAGTTTTTTATTTCTATCATCACTTCTAAGCTCAAACACAGGAGCCTTAATCAATGGGTTTTTCATTCAGTCCCTTCCCCACCCTTTTTTTCCCCTTAAACCCAGTCCCCCATCCTTACTACAGAAGCATCCCGAACACCCCCTTCCTGCACATATTCGCTATGCGGTGGAAAAGGGAAGACAATTTGGTTTCTCTCTTCGCTTAATGACGAAATGAAATGAGTTTTAACTTAAGGTGAACATATTTATCTCCCACTGAGGAATGTTGGTGTTTGTGTAGACTAGAGATGGGAATCGAACCCAACTTTTAAAGTTCGGGGTTCGGTTCGGTTCGGTCAGATTTAAGTTCGAGTTCGGTTCGGTTCGATGACGAGTATAGTTCGGGTTCGGTTCGGTTCGGTCAGGTCTAAAGTTCGGGTTCGGATCGGTTCGATGTTATGAAATTATGTAATAGCAAAATTAAGTTATAAGGTTTAATGCAATTTATTAGTTTAAACTTTTTTATTTGAATTTTTAAATAAAACAAATACTTTGAACCATATAATAGGCCTATGGGCAATACTTTTGCCAAAATAATGTTGCCTACAAACATTTAAAGCGTTGTAAAAATTTCTTAATGGAGATAGAAATGAAGATGCGGCAGGTTTTCGCTCAAGTCGGCAAGTGGTTTAATTCAGGGCGTGACTCGGAGCTAAGCGAATTTTTTAAAAAGGCTAATATCGATGTTCTTTCTTTCAGAACGCACTATTCATCATAATAAAAAAAAAGTCGAGAGCCATATTAAATCTAATAATAAAGAGGCAGACCTGGCCAATAGAATTATGCAAGGGACATTCTAGGTAGGCCTACATATTGCGCACGTACTTCTATAATGGACGTGATCTTTTTAAAGAAATATTCTTCGTGTAAAGACGTCTCTATCGAGGATTTTTTTTCACGCATAATTCGTCACTATTATAAATTGCAATATAAAGAAGAAATTCGACTATTCTGAAACAAAAAAAAAATGCGGAAGAATCACACTAGCGGAGATGTTTTAAAATGTTTTCTTCAAAACGTTTTGACCCATATTGTGCATACGCGCCTCGCAAAAAGCAGTCTACAGTTCACAAGGTCTTATTAGAAGATAAAATGACATCTCCACTTGTAATTATGTAATTATACTAATATTCAGATAAGTTACAATAAAAATAAAACTTTTTTTTTCGATGCCCCCTCTCTTTGTTAGTTGGTCGTTGGTTTGTCGGACTTCTTATGGTCCGACAGTTACGCTGGGCAGGGCACATATCCCGTATGGGAGACGAACGTATGCCAAAGGCAGTCTTTTTTTTTTTGGTGAGCTAAAAGGTGGTCGACGTAACAGAGGCGCCCCACGAAAACGCTTCAAAGACCAGCTTAGGCGTCAACTTTCCTTGGCTGAGATAGAAGAGAGCACCTGGTTGCATGCGGTCTTAGAACGAGCCAGTTGGAGTTCACTCCCGAAGGCCGCGGGATACACATTTGAGACCAAAAGAAAATCCGCTGCCGAGGACAAACGCAGACGCGAAAAGAAAAAGTAAATCGACCACCTGCGAACAGTGGTTATGCTTGCCCTGGATGTGGCAAAATATGTAGGTCACAGCTGGGCCTGCGCAGCCATGGGAAAAACTGCATTCCTCACTAATCTTCGGGCTCGAAGACAAGCCTTATAATAATATATAAACTTAATAAACTTTAAAATAAAGTTCTTATGTGAACAACTCAATATAGCCTAACTGTTATTACAATATTCACATATTTAACTTTTGATAGAGATGTAATATTAATGAAATATACTGATATTTAAACGAAATCTAGGTCACCACAAAACAACGTCTTTACTCTTTCATGTCTCAAGATTGTCTGCCGTTTCACATTTGATTACGCTAATTTCATCATCCTTAATACATAAACACCAATCAATCGCTTAACTTCTTCTTACCGCCACCAGAAAAAACACACACACACTTTATGACACCCCTTTTTGTCAAGAAGTTGCGTCTCCCCATCCCCCAATTCCAGGTACTAACCATCCCCACCCACGGGAGAAGACCCAAAGTTTGAGAAACGCTGCATTAAAAATACTGATGATCAATAATGCAAAACAGAATAATAGTAAAAAATATTCAGGGGCGTAGAATTTTTCATCATTTGGGGGCCCGGGAGGGGCTGGACCTCTTTGGGGGCCCGGGGGGGATTTTACATTTCTCCCCCTCCTCCCCCACCCATGCTACGCCACTGATAATATTCCAACATGGAATACTTCACAATTTTGTAAAAATAAATCACTTAATAGAAGATAATTAAAATTTATTTTAAACTAGAACACAAATGAGCTTATTTATATCTACACTCTCTAATCGGCAAAAAATATTCTACTCTTAACTAACAGCCATCTCAAATAAAAGTGACAATATTTTAATGTCAACTTTCTACTTACTAGGAACTTGAATCTAGATCTAGATCTAATTAGAGGGCGTCTATTCGACTGAAAACCAATATTGCAAACAGCCCGCGAAAATTCAAGGTTAGGGGAGAGTCGGAAAAACCCATGGGAATCAAAGCGAGCCGCTTTTTTTTTTTTCTTCAAAATACCACCACCACCCCCTCCCAAGTTTTCAAAGTATAATGGAATCATTTTAATTTAAATAAAATATTTAAGTAATTTTTTTTTAAAACCCAAAATATAAAAAGGGATGTAAAAATTGCAAAATTAGTTCGGTTAAGAAAAGGAGGGTTCGTTCGGTTCGGTTCGTACCAAGCAGTTTCAAAGTTCGGGTTCGGTTCGGTTCGGTCATAAGTGAGGTTCGAGTTCGGTTCGTTCGGTTCGGGTTCGGTTCGTTTCCCATCTCTAGTGTAGACCTGCTTTTAAAAGATGTGCACTTGGATGGTTCGTTCGTTTCTAAGTTTGGATTGTGGTAACTTCTGTCTGTTCGGACTAAAGCGTTGAACTATTCGTGGCTTGTTGTCAATGCTGATGAATAATTACTAATTTATTTTCTAATCGTGTAAGTTATTGTTTAGTGTTTAATCGATTTCACGGTTTATCAATACTTTCTCATCGATCCATTCGAGTGGGCTAAACGAAACGTGAGTTTTACGCTGATTGCTTAA